>NW_026535289.1:14775666-14888633 GCF_026225885.1 Hylaeus anthracinus
GGCGCTGACCAAACTCCTAAAATTAGTTCGGTACATTCACCGACAGATGGCGATTAGATAGACTTTGGAAAGCGCGCGAAATTTGAATTAGTTATTCTAATATCAATAGTAAATTCTTATTTTTTGCTTTTACTTTTTCACCGCGAGATGGCGAGTCGATCGATGGACACCATTTGAGCATTATTTATATAGTTTATAATGTATAACTTAGTAATTTCAAATAATACCTTCAGGTATGAATAGAAAAATGCTTAAAGGATATTTAACTTAAATTACTTGATATAAGTTTATCATAGATCAGTATTTCTTATGCACAAATAGTAACCCGTGTATCTTTATTAAGGTCACGACCTCCGGCCTAAGAAATATCAATGTCAATAAACAGAAGTTCAGAATGACAGAATTTCTGTCTTTTTATGTATAAAATTGAAATTGAAAGAAGAAACATTAGGTTAAACGAATTGGAATGGGCGCGGCACGTGTTCATCGTACCACGTTGCATGCTGTGTCTTGCTCAACTATACTGATACTGTATTACTATAGTTTAATGCTGTATACTTACCGCGTAACGAGCGGAACCGATAGCAATTTATGTAACGCCGTCGACGGCCTTTGGTGGGGTCAACCGAATAAACATATTCAACAAGCAATCTCGCGTAGCAGTTTGTCTCACGTTTTTAACTATGAACATCGACTTTGAGGGTAAACGCATTTTCGTAACCGGCGCTGGACGAGGTACGCTATAAAATTAGCATATACGCATGCCATTTCCTTTGCTCTCGGCATCTCGTTATCTAGATTATGAACACGAAACCTATAACGTTCTTAAACGTCTGTCTAATAATCGTTTCATCTCTGCAACGAGTCGAATTGGAAAGCTTACTCGATTGCCTGAGAATGTGTATACAACCAATCAGGGTCGATTATATTTATACACAAACCGAGATAGGGCTTATCTCGATCTATAACCTTTTCAAGTCCTATGTCAAACGAGGCTCGACTATCCTCCGATTTACAAAAATATCGTATAATAAATTCTGATTAGTTTTTCGTTGGAATCTATTTGTTTTACACAAAAATAAATAGAAATATCTACCAGAGTGTAAAATGTATTTTATCGATATCTTTTCGTTACTCGTTCATATACGTTTATCAGCGTATTAAACGGTAACCAGCAATCAGCAAAAATTCGATTATGTAAACGTTATTTTTTTGTTCTTTATCTGCCCTTGCGGTGATACTTCGAGGTCACTTTCCAAAGAAAAAAATAAATGCCTGACTGCAGAAAGCGTACAATATAGATCGTTAAAAAATCGTAGGCATCGGTAAACAGTTGGCCCTCCGGCTCTCCAAGTACAACGCGCAGGTGATAGCGCTGTGCAAGACGAAGGAGAACCTGACGACGCTCAGCGGGATAGATCCACGTATCCAAACCGTGTGCGTGGATCTTCGCGACTGGAATGCCACCAGAAAAGTGGTCGAGAGCATTCTACCTATCGATCTGTTGGTGAACAATGCCGGCGTCGCGGCTCTTCAGCCCTTCCTGGAAACCACGGAGGAAGACTTCGACGTGACTTTCGACGTGAACGTCAAGGCCATGTTCAACGTCTCCCAGGTGGTCGCTAGGGACTGGATCAAGAGAAAAGTCGGCGGGAGCGTCGTCAATGTGTCTTCGCAGGCCAGCCAGGCTGCCCTGATGGATCACGCTGTCTACTGCGCCTCCAAAGGAGCCGTGGACATGCTGTCCAAGTAAGTAACTAACGGAACGATAAGATAAACAAGAAACTTTTCCGCGTTTCCATTTTCAGAGCGATGGCTCTCGAGCTAGGCCCGCACAATATTCGAGTGAACACCGTGAACCCCACGGTGATTATGACAGAAATGGGAAAACTAGGCTGGAGCGAACCGGCCAAGGCGCAGAGCATGATCAGTAAAATACCACTGGGCCGATTTGGCGGTGAGTAGTGATCTCAGTGTCCATGCCACTGAGTCTTCATCCTTCTGGAAATAATTGTACGGTTACGATACGTCTTCTATTCGCAGAAGTGGACGAGGTGGTGGACGCCATCGTCTTCCTCCTAAGCGATCGCAGCTCGATGATCAACGGAGTCGCTCTACCCGTAGACGGTGGATTCTTGGCTACGTAAACTGCGTCCCTATGTACACCGAATCTCGTTTCTAAAATAAACTGACTGGTTTCAGAGACAATTGCACGATTAACGACATCGTATTGGGGGTACGAATAAGTGTCGAGGGAAAAGATGGCGCAACTAGTATACTTTATACTTTATTTATTTATTTAATAGTATACTAGTTACGGCATCTGTTGCAAATCCCTCGAAACTTATTCGTACCCCCAATAATATATTATTATACATTAGATCGTCCAAATATAAGCGAAACGGGGAGTCGAGGAGATTGGGGATGGAGTAAAAGAAACGCTGAAACGTGGTTGTTCGTTTATCTCGTTTAATTTAAAAAATGCTTCGTTTCCTCTTTTTATTATTCAACTAGAATTCGGCGAGCCGACGACAGGCTGACCGCGAAACGATCGCGCTCGTCGCAGAAGAAGCTCGTATTACCGAAAATATTTTAGCGAGTCGCGTCGGTCCGCGGCTGCACCGACGCCGCCGTTTCCGATCTAAAAACAAACGTTCGTTTCCGGCTCCTAATCGGTATCATTTACCCCTACACGGTGAACATATAAAGAGCGGCGGAGAAAAACGCGAAATTAGACGGCCTGCACGAAGGAGAATTTCTTCGACGAATGAAATCGTCGGACGTCGCGCTTGGCTCGTTTCTCGCGTACGATTTACGTATAACCCTTTAACGCCAGCGATTCTTAATCGTTCGTCGAACCATTTCGATCGTCGAACGCAACGCCGAGCGATTCGGACGAGAAACGATAGCGGAGAATTATTATTCGCTCGCGAGACGTACATGCCCGATTGTCATCGGCGTAAAAAATATACGATTCAATCCTAGATGATTAAGAATCGCTTCGCGACGGTACGAGTACTAGGGAGAATTCAACGTACATAGAAACGGCGTTCGATTCGCTCCACGCACCTTTAGCTGCCTATTTTGATTTCGTTTATCCGGAGAATCGTGTTTTCGTCGCATAAAGGATCGACACGTTCGGCGCGTCGACGCGTTCACCCGATAAGAAAATGCAAACAATGAAACGCGAACGGAAAATTTGGCATTCGCATGAAAACCTCGACGATCGTCGCCGATTATCGTCGCGTGCACGCTTACAACGGACGCGCACGCGACATTTTCGGAACGAAGAAGCGAACGGACAACGATGGTCGTAATCTTACAATTGCACTTCAGTTAGGAGTTTAACGAACTCACGTCAAGAATGTCAAAGACAATGTAAGTTTAATTTGATCTCGATAGATCGACCCACGGGGGACACAGGAATAGGCGACGTTATCTTATTTGGGTAAAAAGTGAACGAATAAAAGATAAACGAGTAGTCGAATAAAAACATGAATCCGAATTACGGAATATTAGTCGATATTTTGGTTGCGAGCCTTTGCAGCTGGCTGCTTCGAATGGCGCTGATATTCGAACCGTTCGACTTAACCCTTTCGTCACGGGTGCTGACTATAATAATCGGCGCACAACGAAAGGGTTAATCGTTATTATTCGTCATCTTTTATCCGAATGAAATTCTGCCCATCTCTGTTGGGTCACGCGTCGTCCGACAGTACAAAAAGAAAGAAAACCTACGTGGCTTCGCTAACAACAACGGAAGCAGCCTCTTTCGTCGGTGGGTCGATGCTCGGAACAAGAACGATGGATTCGAACAGCGGCGAATTTACACAATTATTCCTTGTCGTTGTTAACATCGCGCCGTCACGATTGATCGCCGCAGATCGATCAGCGGGCCTGTGCTTTCTATCGATCTGTAGCTCTTGCCATCCTCGGAGATCTTGAACAATAAGAAAGGTGAAAAAGACAGCGAACGAGTCTCTCTCGAGAAGGATCGTCGCGATTACGTCGCTTTAACGCGTTCTGTACGATACCGGTTAACGATCGATCGCGTATCTGAAGCAAAACGAAGGTGGTGATGCCGGTCGATTACGAGGCCTTGTGTAGTAAATGTATTTCCTTTTTAAATTACCGTTCTAGTTGGGATCTTATCTATAGGTGCATCCAGCAGAGGCAACCGTTCATACTCTTGCATTCTTTGCTTTGATTCGAAGGAACCAGACGAATCAAAGCAGAAAATCCGAGAGAACCACTTAACGGTTCTCTGTGTCGAATGCACCGAATGTTCGCGCGGGTAATTTCGATCGGTTGAAGTATCCGGGAACCCCGAGGTTCCGAAAGGTGTCGAACGTGTCAAAAGAAAATGGAAGTCCACGGAAAGGAGACTGCCTGGCTCGTCTAGGGTTCGTCCTTTGTAATCACCGATTCTTCTTGAAAACCTCTTTAAGATCGAGATTACGAACCAGGTGTACCTAGAAGACGTCGAACGAGTCGATCGTTTAGCCGCTGGTGCTTTTCATCAACCTACAAAGAAAGAAAACGTGTATGCGAGAAGGAAGATCGAGTCTCGGAGATGGCAAGAGGTGGTTGTGCGATGATAGAACGAGAAAACGAAAATTTCGTGGTCGAGTGAAGACGAAAGCCACGAGTATCGTGTATCCTCGCGTACTCGCACATTCTTCTTAATCTCCCAGGAAGATGTACACTGTCCACCGTTAAATATAAGACCGTTCTAAATATCGCGTATCTTGTACATTTCGATATAAACTAAGCGAAAGCAAGTATACTACGATCTCGAGGAAGATTGTTTAACCCTAGAGAGTGCGCATCGAATTTCCACGTTGGCGTAGATCGGGAACGAGGTTATTATCGAGGTTACAACGTAATTGATTGAATCGAACAAAGTTATTCCTTTGAAGACGTTGCAAACATAGTTACGTTTCGCTTATGGAATGATAAGAATCAATGTTCGGTCGTTAGGAGCAATGTTTTTATTCTAGGTATATTTATACAGAATGACAATTGTATAACTTAAAAAGAAATTTAATAAAAAAAAAAAAGAAAGAAAGAAAAAAAGAAAGAAAAAGAAACGAAAGAAACGATTAACAGAATCCGCATCGAAGTGCAAGAAGAAATACAACAAAAACATGATCGAAGTTAACTAATTAAATTACTATATCATTCCTTCTGCTCCGGTTTGGGTTCAATTTTTTCTTTTTCTTTAATACAACCTTATCCTATACCTGGTTTTATATTTACCAAACAGCGTAGAAACAGTTTCTCTTATTTACCTTTATATACAAGTACTTATTGCGTTTTATTTAGTAGTCTGTCAGCGCGTTTCATTTTCGTATGGTATACTTGCTTCGACTAAACTTTAATCGCTGCATACAAAATACGCGAGCCTCGGGACGGTTTTACAGTTGTGGCGAACAGTGTTGTATCTATAACGCAACAAATAAAAAAAAAGAAAAAAAAAAGAAGGAATTAACGAAACGGGAAGGCAAGCCCGCATCAGCTCGCTTCGCGACGGCTAAAACGCTTCCTTTCATTCGGCTTCACCGCATGGTACGCAAAGACAGTTTATAATATATATATATATATATATATACACACACATATATATATATATATATATATATGTATATATATGTATATAGAGTATACTCTTTGTCGGTATCGGTTTTGTTTGTTTCCTCGGATATTTCGTTTATCTAATCGTCTCTCATTGTTACTTTCTCACGCACACGTTTACACACGGGGATGCACGCACGGACTCGCACACACACACACACACGCAAATAGAACGTTCGCTCTTCCTCCATATCACGCTTTTCGCATTGTTTATAGTTATATAGTAAATTTTTTTTCTCCCTTAATGGATCAATAGTAATTGTATATATATGTACATATACAAACCGGTCGCTTCGATACAATTTTATCGATTAGTACAGTTAAAATACGATTAATCGTACATCCCGACGCGATACCGGGACCATCGTGGCGCCTTCGGGCAGGAGACCGTTTTACGTTGTTCTTTAACCCTCTCTCTCTCTCTCTCTCTCTCTCTGAATTGAATTTTTTGTATCGCAGTTCTCTTCGAACTGAGAAGCCCCGCGGTTCGACAAACCCCATAGTTTCGAGAAGAAAGAAGAAACTCCTCTAGGCCGAGCAAACCCCGTCTGTCGTACAAGTTTTCATTCGCTTCGTTTCGAGAGTCCTCGAAATCGCAGCGCTCGACTTTATTCCGCTCAGTTTGCGCCAACGAGGAACACGTTCGATTCGTCCTCATCCCCGTATTACCAACGAAAGGATACGCGCTACAGTTACGAAGAATTTCAAGAAAAACTAAAAAGTCGCTTTTCAATTATCCCCGAAGTTGTCAAGAGACCAAAAGAAAGAGTCAACATGAACCGCGGTCTGGGAATTATAGACTGCTCAGGGCCACCGAGCGGCTAACCCTTTTACTCCCATTGCTCCGTCCTCAGCTTCTACGCTCCGTCCATCTTTGTGCTTTCAGTCTCCCAATTGACACACCGACCGTCGCATCGTCTAAATTTTTATTTACACCAACGCGTTACGGTTGCGCGGTTCGCATCTAAATTTCCGTTCCTCGGAACTCGAAGTACGAAGGTACAAAATATAGAGAAATTTTGAATAAAATCGGTTCGCGCAGTCGGTGCGTTACAGGAGCGAGCGGCGAAGTCGGGATTTCGCGACGAGAGACGTGTTTCGTGCGACGCGAACTGTGCTCGGTTAAAAAAATGAAACGGAACCGGAGGATTCGGTTGCTCCTCGTTTTACGCTGGCGTCGATCACCTCGGGAATGATTTGATTCGAGAACCTTCGTGGGGGTGGGGGGTGGGGGAAGGGGTGGGAAGCGACGAGGTCGGAACGGTTTCCGCGTATCTTGTCAGTCATGATTGGAAACGCGAGAACATTCGCTCGCGCTGGCAGTGTTTGTCTCGTCCGAGGTTGACGACTCGAGGAATCCTCCTCGATTCGACTACTCTATCGCAAATTGCACCAAACATAAATCTGCTAAGAATTTCGAGAACGATCGCTAACGAAAAAATGATTTCGATGTAGCATCGACATCGAATCTAACTTGAACGAATCTTAAATTATGTGAATCGAAATGAAATCGTCGTCGCGATTGCATCGAGGAGACGTTCCTCGAGCGAAGAATGCGCGTTAATCGAAAATAAAAGAGTGAAAAAGAATGAGAACGATGGAAGGGGTCGAGACGTTGACATCGAATAACGATTACAAAAAGTAATTATTACGGGTATCGTTCTGTACAAAATTAACGAAATTCGTGAAGCAGTATATCACGCAATATTTGTAATGATCGTCCCTAATTACGTTGATAATTGGTACAAAGGTAGTTGTTCAAGTATATCGTAACTCTTACTCGTAACAATTTACAATCGAGAGGACAAAGGCAATTCCTTCGCGCTTGCGTCGCTACTGCCGAAACATCGTTAACAATAATCCGATCGATAATTCCCATGGGTTTAAATTAGAGGAGCAAGCGGCGTCCGCGAGAGCGCAGAGGACAGAGAACAGAAATACGGAGGCAAAAACGAGAGGAACGCGCTATGATCGCGACACGCGACGGAAACCGAAATCGCGGACCCGTCGCTTCCGGTTCTCTCGCGTACGGTCGACGAGAGAAACTTCCGTTGCAAGTTTCCGAGTAGATCGTTGCGATCGATTCGTGTTCTTTGTACAAGTTACAACGTAGCGAATAGTGTAATTAACGGTAGAAGCAGCGGTAGTTGTAATGGTAATAGTAATAGCTGGTAGTAGTTAATAGTAAATAGTTAATCGTACATAGTAATAATAGTAGCGGTAGTAGTACCCTATGAAAAATAAAAAAAAAAAAAAAAATAAAAAAATTACATAGAAAAACATGTGTCGGTATAATATATATTTATGTATAACCAGTTTTCTTATCACGTTATTTTTTGTTTACTCGCATAATTTTTTTGTTTCTTTTTTTTGTATGCAACTCGTCGACGAATGTCTATACAAGATGTTGATCCGGGAATGAGGAGGAGGAAAAGGATGAGGATGGTAGGATGAGAGGAGCGAAACGGGAAGTGACGTGGGTGGAAAATTTGTTTGTGAAGAACGAGAATGGAAGTGGACGCGCGGGGGACGAAAGGAGATTAAAGCGTCCCACAAACTGCTCCGACGTGACGTGAGCCCACGTCACGTCGGAGCAGCCTGTGTTCGATCGTTCCCTGTGCGATCTCTGCGAGAAATAAATTCAGTTTTCGCAAGAAAATTGTTTACAAAATCTTATCTTTCTACTTTTTCCCTCGGCCTTTCCTATCCTTCCTAAGTCTGGACACGCGAAATTTTTTCCGTGCACGTTCTCAACGCAAAAGGCATAGCACGTGGGACACGCATAACAGCACAGTGATTAAGTACGATGCTTTAGGAAAGTCCTTCGTCAAGATCGCATACGTAGACACACGTGAGCGACCGTAGCTCTTTAATGGACGCGTCTCGTAAAACAGAATTCAATTTTTCGAGCATGAAAAAATGTTCGATATGTAAGGACTAGTCAATTTCCATGATCGAATAAACCTGAAACAATAAAAGGCTCGACGATCTCGGAGTTCGCTCGAATCGCTTAGAGTCTATAAAAATAAAAGATTTAGCAACATTTCGCATGATTCTAATAAAATTAATTGGTACACACATCTTTACAGCAAAGTAACAGAATTATACGGGATTTGTTTCGCTTGGTTTGTCACCTGATTCGCAGACCCGAGCTTCGAGACTCTTCCGCTCGTCGTCGGACAACCCGGACTACGGAAAGACTTTTCTAATGCATCGGAGAAGATAGGGTTTGGTGGTGTTTACTGGCAATCTTCTCGCCCAATTCCTCCTTTCTCTTGATTCTGAATCGCGTTCTACAATAAAATAACAATTTCCTATGTTTAAAGACAATCGTAAACAGAGCCAAACCTAAATGGCGTAGAAGGCTGGGTATGGTACCGTTCGCCAAACGGATTTCTCGCCACCTCCTCGACTTCGTTTCGCCACCGAAAATCGGCTTTTCGCGTTAAAGAAGAAAAAAAAATAGAGGAGGACGCAGCAGATCGAGGAGAGGTGATACGCTGATCAACGAGAAGCCGCGAATCGTCTGTTTGATAAGGACACGAAACGATCGCCACCTCCGTCCGAATGAATCGATCGACGATCAGATTTACGCGCGGACGCGAACTGTACAGTACGCTTTGATCGATGTTGGCGCGATTCGCCGTGATGCTTCAACGTCTAACGCAGTGCCTCTCAATCCATGACTCAATCTCGACCTGAAATTAGGTCGTGGCAGCGCGCCATCTACAATGATTCAGGTTTTTATAAACAACAACGACAAAATCGAATGAAAATATAAATCGAACAAATTGGTCGCTTACTCGTATCACGTGTTACGATAAATCAAACAATTATTTTCTTCGGGTAATACGAGCGACGCTGTTTCTCGATATCCCTTTATATTTTCATTTACTGTTTTCGAGTGGGTCCGCGAAAAATTGCCGAGCGATCCGAGCTCCAGGAAGTTTGAGAAGCACTGATCCGACAGAACCGAGCGAAGCGTTTACGCTCGGTGAAACAAACATACCGACTGTATTCGCTCGCCGCGAGGTCATTGTACTATATTCCGTACGATCGTTAAACCAGAGCGCCGACGGGACGAATCTTCGACGCTCAGCCGACGGGTTAACTCGCCGTTAACGAAACCATTGTATTCGTTACATCATTGAACTAAATTGGGCTCACCCGAGAAAAATTACTCGACGACTGATTTTTCTCCTAGCGACACATCGTTAGGTATCACGTGTCACAGCTCTGTCGTGAGCGTCGTTCGACGCGCGATTTCGTCTATGTACAAATCATGGTGTTCGTTCGGTATGCTACATATATCTATACAATTACGCTCGAATCGAATTCTCGGCGCGTTCGAGCCACCGTTCTTTGAATATCGAAGCAGCCTCGAGCCGAGAATCCGAAAGTCGAGTTTGCCTGAAGAAACTTCAGTCGAACTTTGCGATCCGGGAAGAGGAGTGCCTCTTATTTAAAAAAAAAAAAAAAAAAAAAAACAAAATAAAAGAAACGCGAGATCTCTGGTTCGCTATCGGTATTCGTTCCAAGACGCAGGAAGACTCGTGTCCAGCAAAATCGTGGCAACAGCAAGGACCATCATCGAAGTCGCGTACTGTACATTCGCCGATATACCCTAAAGCGTGGGCCCAAGTCACGTCGGAGCAGTCTGTGGGACGCTTAAGAATCACAGACCCCTGCAGTGCGTCCTTCGTCGAAACACCACGAACAATCTGTGCATATGTATACGCGTTGTCCTTCTCTATCGATCGAACCATGTTCGTCGCGAGTGCTGTTTTCCCAGGCAATCGTGGCTCGCGCGGACAATGATACGATTACTCGCGTCTGGGCGCTATTACGTAGTCGGTTCTAAAACGGCGGTCGACTTGGACACCTAAATCGTCCCATCTAGATCGTTTCGCCGCGATCGTTCTTCGAGCAGGGTTTGCTCCGCATCCGGGCGACTGGATCACCTCGCGCGACCGTTCTGAGTGGATCATGAAGACGCTAGAGATGAGCAAAACTCCTGTCCAGATAACAGTCACCGATAAAAGGTCGACAACGTTTTATTCCTTATTGGTTGAACGAAAAGTGGAGCTTGTGTTCGAGCGATTGAATCGTTCTACGTTTGTTTTTGACAGATATAATTCGAGGAAAATTTTGCTCGTCTCTGTCAGACAGACCAGATAGTAGAGAACGCGGGTCGGACTCCAAAGAGCCAGCGTTGGGCAGTGATTACTTGCGATAATCGTACAATACGTGTGTTACAGTGAAAGCGCGAACTACAACGAACGTACACATATTTTCCATGAATTCTAGCGAGAACTAACCAGAATCTAACCTAATCCAGACGAAATTCAGCAGTGAATGTATGCATTCGTTATTCATCCTTACACTGTAACGCACATTTTCAGAAAATTGTATGATAAAGGCGTATGTATACGCTCTAATACATCGAATAATAATATATATATATATAGGTATATATAAAAGGCGTACATAAACGGTCGGTGAATTTTGCTCGGTACATTTACTGTTCTATTAAACTGATACAGTATTAGACATATCGTTACACGTTGCACAGCAACCGATCGAGTAACTGAATATCGAGAACAGTTTCGATATCTTCTCGCCTTCAACAATGAAATTTAGTTTCTAAGCTACATTTAGAGTGTACAATGAGAAATCGGTGATCGGTCGGAGCTAATCGTGTCTGATTATTCGTTAATCATGACTAGTGATTACTCGGTAATCGTAATCATGGATTATGCCCAACGCTGGTTCTCGTAGATCACGCTCGGTCGAATGGATCGTCGACCTGGACAGTCTTCCGCGATATAGGTCACTGGATTCGCCGCCTACGGAGGGTCACGGCTCTATGCTGAAGAAGACGACGACAACGACGTATCTGCTATTGCTGCTGCTGTTGATTCACTCGTCGAGATCATCGGCTGCAATTCTGACCCAGGGCGGGGCCATTGTCGTCGCATTGGCGCTTCCAAAACAAAAGACACACAAAACAGCGACATTAGCGCGACACCGTCCTCACTGTTAAATGATTTTCGTCACCGAAACTTCGCCATTCCCGTCGCCGTTTGCGATTTCCTTCTCTCTTCCGATCGGCTCCCGTTGTCCGTGTCTCTCCTCCTCTCGCCCTGTCGTCTAGGCGTTTCTACTTTCGGCGGGCGATCAACGTGTGAGCTCTTCCGTCTCGTTTCGACGTGCCGTCATCGTGATCGTCTCGGCACTGGCTCGTTCTCGGCGCCGCGTTTACCTAACGTGCGGCCGAGTTCTCTGAGACGGCAGAGAATTCGAGACGAGCCGCGATCGTCCAAGTTATCGCAACGAGAGCGAGAGTTTCGAGAGGGATGAGGCGACGAGGTCAGAGAGAGAAGGATCGCGAGGCGAACGTTTATCCACGATTTCAGTTTTTCGCCGGCGTCCGCTACCGTGGCACAGGAGATACTATCGCCCATTCTTTGCCTACTTTCGTGATTTAGAATTAGTGTCTTAGCTTTCGGTTACCTGAAAACAAAGTCAACGAAAGAACATGAAGCTCGATTCCGGCGGGTCTCGACGCCGGGCGTTTCGGTGTCTACGAGATTTAACGTGTCTTGACAGTAACGAGAGAATCAGAAGAAAACAGAAACGTGCGTACCGTTCATGCACTAATCCTCGAATGACCAACGTCGGTCCGCCCAGTGCGGGATGTCTCGAAAATCCGTCGACGTGCGTACTCGATTTTCGCGAAACATTCGGATTTTGATTAATTTTAACGAATACATGCGAAACAATCATCCATATCGCTGAACTTATCTCTCGATATACGAGTTACAGCTTGCGTAAAAAAAAAAATAGAAAAAAAAAACAAAACGCGTCCGTCTCAACTTCTGCTGGTTCTACGAGTAACTGTAACCGTAATTAGCAACACGGTTCGTTAGAAGCCGAATAACCGAGCGCTCAAGAAAATCGAGTACGTAAAGAGCTCCAGTTACGTGACGTTGAACGATAACACGGAGCAACCAGTTGCCGAGCAGAGTTTCGCAACAACCCAGAACGACAATTCCCTCTTTTCGTTACGCTCCTATTCGTCGAGACGTAACGGTGACTATCTTGAAACCTAAACGCGAAAGTACTTTCGTAAACGCCAACGCGCTCGAGTTTAGGTTTCCTTCTTTCACGTTTGGGCATCCCGACGAACGCGAACGATTCGACGATCCAGGTACGCGTCTATCGCGATAACGTATTCGTACCGGTTGTACCTCGGAGACAAACTCTCAAATTTCCCCGATTTCAACTTGCTTGCCACGGAGACAAATTCTCGAGCTCCGAAGAGTTTAATCGAGGAATATTTTATCGATCTAGATTTCTGAACGGATCACAGAAATGTTTGATCGAGGATCTGGATCGTCGTGAATCTTTGTCATCGTTCGCTTGGCACATTGGGAATTCACGTAGAACCCACGTGGATAAGAAAGTGAAGATAACCCCTCGCACTACGCGGAAATTCGGAAAATGCCGCGCGCCAAACCCGAGCGCCCGAACGAGCGCAGTAAATGTAACAACGAGCCTGACTCGTGATTTTCAAGTTTGGTCTGAAATTTTCATCAGGAGTCAGACTCGTAAAAATAGCGCTAGGGGATAAAGATACGTTACTCCGTCCATCAGCGAAAGAGACAGAAGCTAACTATATACAAGGTGTCCCAAAAATGTAACACTTTGAAAGGAGTGGTTCGGGAGGTAATTTGAAACAACTTTTTCACTTTTTCCTTAGCGAAAATGTTGTCCGAGGCTTCGTTAAGCAGATATTAACAAAAAAAAAAAAAAAAACTCGACCAATCGGAGCGCGTGGCCACGCGCTAGAGAGCCGCAGTAGTACAGACTACGCGTCAGGCTGCTCGCGCTCTGATCGGTCAGTGTTTTCCGTTAATATCTCCTTAACGAAACCTCGGACAACACTTTCGCTAAATGTTGTCTCAAATCACCTCCCGAACCGCCTCTTTCAAGGTGTTACAACATTTTTGGGACATCCTGTATATGTTTCCTGCGCTCGTCCCCTACTGGTTATGCAAAATATAAAGATTGTTCAACGTGAGTGTAAGAAAAGACCATTCCAGTGCACCCGACAGCAGGCAAACAGACTTCATCGTCGCATTTGGAAAGCATTTTCTCCGCTGTCTTTATCATTGATCAGAGGAGTCGCGATAATTACAGCGTTCGTGTTCGATCGAGTAATTCGATCCATTCGATGAATACGCGATGCAATTGAAAATTAAGTAATCACAGGCAATTGAGTCGCGATTAAATCACGCGATGGATGACTATTAAAGTAATCGTTGGGTGCCAACGACGACCGGCGATCAAAGTAATCGCTATTCTACGATCTCTAGTGTAACATTAATAACGACGTTTAACGTTCTTTCCAAATGACACAGTGCTCTCCCTCTTCCCTCTCAACTTCTCCCCGGATCTCGGTCGATCGAGGGAGAACCATGCCACGGTATCAAGACACCAATCTACCAAAAAAGAGTGACCTGCCAAATTAGAGCCGAATGCAACTAACACCGACATCCACATCGAGATATAGTTCGCAAGCAAAAACAGTCTGTACACAGTCGGCGAAGAATAAATCATAATTAATTCGGAACCGTTCGCGTTGATTCTATCGCGAAAACAAGGTACGCGCACTTACAATGAGTAACTTTAAGTATTGAAAATATATATTCTGATAATGTACGCAATTGCGGGCTATATATACGTACCTTCATCGTGAATAAAAATTATAAAGCGACGAAGTGAAAATTGCAGTAATTGCGGTAAAAGTTGCTCACTGTATACGTAACGGCATCGCCATAGTTCGTTTACAAAAATCGAAATGAAAAGATGCATGAAAAGAATGAAAAATCGTGACGCGATTGACTCCGGTGTCGGATAGTTTGTGAATTGAATCGCGACGATTTAATGACCCCGTGTGCAATGTTGCATGCAAACCCCGATGACAGCACCAAGTGTAACAAGCTCGTTGCAATTGCTACAGAAACGTTACGGTGTAAGAGGAAAAAGAAACTTTTGCTTTCGTCAGCCAATCGAAGATAGACGAATCAAGAAATTTGACATCAAGAAAGAGTAGAATGCTTTCAGAAAATGCGCGAAAGAATCTTCCTTCTTAAACCTCCGAATCGAGAAGACCCCTTAAGAAATAATTAAACGCGCGATTAGTTACAAAGCTACGAAACAGTGAGACCACACCCTCTGGACGCTAGGCAGAGCGAGTTATACTTAGGTGCTTATTGCTGTGTGATATAGCAACTCACTTGGACTTCGGCTGCATTTCTCCCTTACGGTGCAACCTCATACTGACCCTTCGCTCCTGGCCGACCGCGCCCGACGCTGAAAAACACCAGCAGAAAACAATGCATACCGCGGAAAAAGAATCACTTGCACCGTTAACACCTTCGTGCTCGCGTAATTAATTCTCTTTTAACGGGCGGCGGTCTTTCGTGTTTCAAAAACAATTAAAAAAAAAAAAAAAGCTACAAAAAATCATTTGATCGCGAAAGACACGGTATACCAAGCTTAAAGAACAATCTTTGAAAGGCTAACACGAATGGCACGAGCATGAAGAGGTTAACGATTCGATGTATCCTCAGGTTTCTTCAGAGATGGGCAAACTGCTCTTGGATCGTGTTCGAAACCTCCATGTCCCTTAACAATCCCCATCGAAATTAGATTACGCGATTCAACTCGAGTTTGACCATCTCTGAGAATCGCACGTTAAATAAATACCGATAAAGATCGACGGAGAAATCGCGAGTATACTCCGACCCTTTAAAGCGCCGTTGCAAAAGAGTTTGCAACGTGACATGAGTTAATTTTACATTCTCGAGGCATTTGTAAATTAAAAGCTTCTTCAGTTCTTTAATAGGAGACGTCTTCGTAGGAGACGTCTTCGCGTCTACGTAGTTCTCGATCATCCGACGTAGAAATTCGGAATTTAAAGGGTCAAGATACGCGATCGCTCTCCTTAGGAACGAGTTACAAAACGCATTCGCAGTCGTGCGGTAGCTCGAGTCGGGAAAATCAGAAACTAGAGAGCACAGTGTCCGGAGGTGTATGAAAACAGTACTCGCGTTACAGAAGCGCGCATCTCGCGGTTACGCGGGTTACAAGTTACACCCGTCGCAAGTCGAGCAACGTTCGGGCTACTTTACAGACGGTTTCACGTCGCTTGTTCGTTGGTCGTGACCAACCATCCGTGCTAATACCGCTGGTATCGTGCGAGAATCGTTGCGATTCGATCCGAATTATGCTACAGGGTGTCCAACGCGAAGGTATTTGCTCGATTGTCGTAATTGACGCGTTAAATGCAACGCCGGTTTTACGTGCCGTTTCGTTCAGAATATAAACAGGTATCAGGCAACAAAATCTCAGTACCATTTATTGTTCGAAAGAAAAGAAGTCGGTGCACGTGGTTTCTAGGTGTTTAACGTGTTAATTACGTGAGTAACAAGAGAAAGCAAACTGTTCGTAGGTTGATTTAAGACTTGAATTGAAATGATACTCGTCTGTTATTCGAATTAAGAAATGGTAACGCTAACATTACCTAACGCTGCAGAATTTCGTTCGTCGGACACCCTGTATAGACTCTAGGAGACACTGTTGGTTCGCTGACGGGATTCTGCTCGAATAACGACAAAGTGTTTCGCTACACTCGAAGGATTAACGTAGAAAACATTCGGATCCGATGTGAAGTCGATCGCGACGGGCATCGACCGCACGGAACAGGAACGCGATGGACGGACCTTTCACGCTTGGCAATTGAAATGGAAAAAGCTCTCGACTTGAGAAACAATCGTCGAAAAGACATCGTGACGACGCATACGATTCAACGGTTCAGAAATGTAAAAATTGAACAAACAAAAAAAGAAAAATGAAAAGAAATGGAAAAAAATATAGAAAAGAAAAACAAATACGCCTCCGTGAAGACAGATGATGCGAATTAGAATTGAAAAAAGAAGAGTCTTGGATCGAGCTCGAAGTGTCTCTCGTACAATATGGTTTTTCCATTCAAGCCAAGTGAGAAAAAAATTTTGACAAGGATAATCGACAATGTCGTGTGGTGAAATAAATAAAGAGACCAGTCCTTGAATGGAAAAACATTTATTTGCTACTTCATCATCATCATCATCATCACCATCATCATCATCATCATCATCATCATCATCACCACTATCGATAAAAACAGGATAATTACAAATAGATGCGCGATTGCGAAGACTCCCTGGATAAGTGAACAAAACAAGGGAGAAATAATGCGCGATAGGGAAGCAGCGATGACGCCTACCGTGGGTTCCAGCGTTTAGGAAGAAGTCAGTAAATTCACAACTTCCCTGACGATCGGGAGAAACGATTCAACGTGCACGTGTTGCCGTTGTTGCCGAACGAAAGAAGCCCTCGGGATTACAATTCGCGCGTAGAACAAGTAGAAAACTATGCTTTATTGTTTCTATCTAAGCTTTGGTAACCTTTCTGGATCTCGAGGTGCTTCTTTTCGTTGGATCGAAATCGGTCGTCGTGAACAGAGTGGCCACGATCGTCCGATCGTCGAAGAACGATTCACTTTCTGCGAACAAACGGTGCGTGAGAGGATTAAGCGCGAAGACGAACTATTTCTATTAAATCGATAAGCAACAAACAAGAATTTTCTCAATCTCTGCATTCGATGGATGTCTACTTACAATGTTCAGTGTTTGGAAACGGACTTGACTTTCGATGTATCTAGTAACAGTATCGAGGAATTATTATCAGCCTGGATTGCCGTATGCTACTATAGACAATTTTCTTTTTTTTTTTAATTAAAGACTGTTTCTAAATAGCTCGGTAGATAAAGTATTAATTGACCGAATACGGTAAAGTCCCCTTAAATGCACAGGGCTCGGTACCGAACTTGTGTGTTTATCACAGAGTTCGTATATATTTTTATGTTTGCCGACAAGCTTCGAACGTAGAGAAGGACAGAGAATAAAGAAGAGGACGGAGAAAAAACACCAGGGTACGTCGGTGTTTTATCCAGTTTTACCTGGATCGCGTTACACTGCTCGGTGCTCGAACTCCTTGACCCCTCAAGGGGTACAGCCCCCTTTTGGTGAGGATGGTTTCCGTGCGTTTAAGGAGACTTTACCGTACTGGTTTCGATTTAAATTCAATTTAGTGTACAAATTACTGTTCCAGCGTATCAATTGTTACGTCACAGAGCAAATGAATTTTTGTGATAAACCTGCGAGGAATTAACGATGGAGATATTTCTTTGTTCCTTCGCGCCTAAATCCTCTCACGCAGTTCTTGCTCTTTCCATCGCGCTGGAATCCCTCTCCCCCCCAAAAAAAAAAAAAAAAAAAACGAACGCGGCGACACGTTCGGCTAACATCTTCGAAGATCGACAAATTCCTATCAGAAACATCGATTTCGAACTCGACCTTTCGGATAGTAAAAACTAGTTTGTATTTACGTCCATACCCTACCTCAAAAAGTAAACACACTCGCTCTATATGGATAATAAACGCTGGGTTATGATTACAATGTTCGATAAGCGTCGCGATGGAACACTCGAGACGGTTAACGATTAAATGAACGAACATAAAACGGTATGTTGCGAATTCTAATTAGCCCTCTATTACATATTAATCAGGAACTCGATAAAAATCTCTACGAAGTACAGACGGAATCTCGTGTTATTTTTTACGGATACGTCTACTAGCTGCGCGGATTCGGTCGCGTATCGTTCAGGACGAATATCGATTAATCGACGGATACATTAACCACGAAGAGAAATCTCTTTTACGGAAAATAAAGCGACAATCCATGCGATAGAGGGTTAATTATACGATGGGAGGCGTACGATTCGTTCGCGCGAGACAATTATTCTCGAGTCGGATCGGACGGTGTGACGCATTGGTGAAAAATGAAGCGAGCACGACTTCGATACATGAGCGTTAATTTTTGCTTTCGAAAGTAGACGAACGTTCGTGTAAATGAAAAAAGACGAAGGTAGAAAATGTTAAAAAGTATAAAATTGTTTCGAGGAACATAAACGTTCCCTTTCGAATTTTCGATATAAAAATCAGTCTGAGGAATATCAGTTCTTCGATTAGTCTCGTAATCGTATAAAAATTACTAGGCGAAATTACGGACTACGAACTACTCTAAAATTAGGAAGAACTTTCGGGAGTTTCGCTGAATTTATCGTCGCTCCGATGGACCGCCGTATATCCGAATAAACGGAGTTCCACTGTATTTACTTTCGACCAGCGACGAACGGATCCGTTAAATGGTCATTTAGATAACCGATCGACAATCGCTCTTTTCTAATTCTAAATAAAAAATGAGAGATCCAACACCATAAACACGGCGAAGGTGATGAAGTGCTCGTATGAAAAAATATCATTTCTTTATAAAAACGCGAGTATCAAAAGTTAAGGGAATTTCTCCGTATAATAGCCCTATTCGCCATCGATTCTGAATTTCACCGTGCTGCTACTGTTAAACGTCTATCCCCTATCTTATGTACACCGGTGGTTTCTTATTGCGTTAGTTGCTGTAGTTTGGTATATGAGAGTATACATTTTGCGTTAAGTCCTATACGTCTCGTAAAGGAGACAGACAAAGAATATCAATTCGATCCATATCGAGGCGTCGATCGGATTGGTTTGAAGAACGAAATTCGAAAATTGCAGCAGGATTACCCTATAGAGTTCTAACGAAACCTCGACAGCAATAATTAAAAAAAAAAAAAAAAAAAGCAGCTGTCTGCCAAAATATTTTGAATCCCTTGCGATAACTACCAATATTTCGAAACACGATGGATCGCATGCCGAATGAATAAAATTAGCGTCTCCCGAACTGTTTCGACCACGAAAAACTTTTTATCTTATTTTTAAAAACGATATAAAACGAATGTACATGTATAGAAATGATGAAATCTGTTAAAATTGAACCCGTCGTCCACATAATTAAAGTTAAAACGATCCAAATTATGCGTTACGATGACGAAGTAACCTTCACAGTTTGAGAAACGCTAACCGAAACAAACGAGTTTACGTCACCGTTTACATTCGGAATGCATAACGTAAATTCGAAAGAAATCAAACGAAATACATGGAACCTTAGATCACAGCTTGATCAATGCGAGTATTTAAACTATAACGTTTAGGTTATATTGCGACGAAACGGTTACACCTGACCTCTAAACAAGAATCATGTTATTAATGCGGTATTAGCGGTATCGCTCGTCGCAATCCTCGATAAACGTCACCTAAACGAACGGACGATAGTGCCATGAAAAGTTAAAAGGAAACAGAATTTAAATTCACCTTAAAGATTGATTATACTATTCCATAGATCGCGAGAACAAAAAACCTGTCAGGTATAGCAGCATACAGAAAAACCTCTACGGTAGCGTTCCTTGAACTTCACCTTTCCGTGAATTTCCGAAATAACGGAGAGCTACGCGCAAGCTACGATAAAGATCGCTCGGTGGTGTAAGAACGTTCCCTATAAATATGAAACGCGAGTCGCGGTACAAATACAAAGTTAAAGGCAAATGCAAATAAACATATCGAGAAGGATGCCCTTTAGAGTATCAAGATTCATGGCCTGAATGTTGTTACTCCGTGCAGTTTTCGACAATCCGGTCTCGGTCGCCGCGACATTGTTTCCATTAGGTTTGTGATCCTTGGTACTACCAGGTGGATCGTTCTTAACGCTCGGAGGAGTCGGTTCCATCTGTTTCTTTTCGTTTGCATTGAGTAAATTGTTCTCCTCCTTTTTTGCCTGCAACGTACTGTCTTCCAATTGGATGGTGACCTGCTTTCTATTGGCGGAGACCAGATCGTCCTTGCTAGTGTCGCGCTCAGAGAAAAAATCGTGATTGGACTCGACGGAGGTACGCCTCACCGGCAGACTCGGGACTCGATCAAAAAAATCATCCTTCTGATACTTGCGTAGAAAATATTCGCACTTCTCCTCGGCGCTCTGCGAATTCTCGTATTTATTCCGTCGTCTGATGAGGCGCTGCTTTACTAAAAAATGCCAGTTCCTACGGAGGCGTTGGAAAAAATTTGGACGATCGCGAACCGACTTGTTCGCCGACGTGTCCATAGATTTCTCCGATCTCTGAGAGAAGTCCAGGCTCCTCTGTTTATCGTGGCAAACCGTTTTCTGCCATTCCTCCTCGGTGAGGTCCAGGCTCTTCGAACCCATCAGCGATAAATCGACGTTTCTCTTCAATATTCCCAGAAAAAAGGAGAAATTTTTGTTCTGCTTGGCGGGCCCTTGGCATATCTTCTTGCAAAACTCGGAACGAACGCAAGATTCGTGGTCGAGGAACTCCGCGGTCCCGGAATGACGACGGACGTCGCGGGTCGCGCTGAGACGTCGACTTCCGGGCGTCGAGCTGTCCTTCGCGTTGTCCTGATCGCGACCCTTCTCTTCATCCACGCTGCCGAAGCAATTCAGCGAGCCGGGTGTTTTGACGGCGTACCCGTAAACGAGATTGTTCTGCTCGAGCGTATTGCTATTATGGAACACCACCACCTCGCGATCTACGTCTTTCTCGCGGTGTCCTAGATTCAGACCCGTTACGTCCTGCGCTGCTCTACCCGGCGACGATTTAAACGTACTGAACTGACACGGATTCGAGCGTTCCTGCGCGATATCGCTACCACCTGCTTGCGCGTGTCCGACTACGAGCTGCGTTTTTCGTTCGACTATAGCCTGCTGCTGGCTCAAACATAATTCTCGGTAGAACTTTATTTTACCTTGGAGATCACTCTTATCTTGATTGTCCTGATCGCGAAGTGCTTCCATCGCCTCGCGTTTTTGCCGCATACTTCTCATATTTGAGGTTGTTCCCACTGTCGGGCCCACCGTCGGCACCGATGCGTTCGCCAGACACTGCCGCGTGTAGGGCCTGCAATTCACAACATCGACGCGATGAGAGTTAATCTTATTTATTAATAAATTGAATAACATCGATAACGAGCGATATCGAGGCTGGGAATCCTCATTAGGGACGACAAAAGAAGAACGAAAATAAATGTTTGAGATAAAGAATTCATCGTACTTGATTATTCTTATTCGACGCGTGTATTTCCCGATTCATTGACCCAGCCGCTAATAATAGAACGCACTGGGTAATGAAATGACCATGCTATTTATACACATGAAAGAACACGGTATGGTGGAGACGCGATCGCCAACATTTTCATGTCTGATTTCGTATACGTTCTGCTTAATTCTGTTACCACCAACCTTGATCGCTGTTCTTGATCGTTATTGGTCCCGGACGGCAGCGCCGCGTTCGTTTGTTGAGAGTGCATCGGCACCTGTTGCGCCGAGGGCAACGTCGGTTGCCTCACGTTACCGAACTTCAGCATATTCCAATCGAACACGTAGTCGTAAGTGAAACCCTGCCCGTGGAATAGCGTTCGGAAGAGTTGTCGAAGATACGAGTAATCTGGCCTCTCCTCGAAACGTAATCCTCGGCAATACCTTAGGTACGACGCAAACTCTACTACAATAACAAGATTTTTATTTTGAGTACGAAGCGATTCCGGTTCACCGATGTTATTGAACAGTGCAACGCAAGAACGGGTATTTACCGGGATAACCTTTGCAGAGTTCCTCGACGGGTGTGGACATTTTCTTTTCGGAGATACGTTCGTATTTCTGCCTCTTGGTCGCTGCTTTCAAACCTTGCCAGGGCAAACTACCCCTGTTGAAGTACATAAGAACGTACCCCAAGGATTCAAGGTCGTCTCGCCGTGATTGCTCGATTCCCAAATGTGTGTTGATACTCGCGTATCTGTTTATATACAAACAAAGCAAAAATTGTAAAAATTCATCGAGAATGAAACGTCGATGAAAGAGAAACAATGGTGTATCCATCAACAAACCTGGCCGTTCCCGTCAGATTCTTGTTCTCTCGGTAAGGTATGTGTTTGTGAGTACGAACTTCGCGATATTTCTTAGCTAATCCGAAGTCTATAATGTACACGAGATTTCCTTTTTTTCCTAGTCCCATCAAAAAATTGTCTGGCTTGATGTCTCGATGGATGAAGGTACGACTATGAATATAATCCGTTCTACTTATCTATAGAGAAAGAATAGAAAAACAATGTATCAGTTATCGACATGGCGGTTGCGTCAAGTTTTCGTTATTGCAAGCGTAAACAAAAACAGAGAAAAATTAGCGAGTCTTTCGCACGCTAATAGCAACTGGAAATCAATGCAATGAAACAAAGAGAGTAAGTCATGCTTCATTCATATATTCTAAGGTCATTGCCTCTGGTAACTAATAGTACAGAACTGGTAACATTCGTTGGACCTTACGAACTGTTTGGTGGGAATTGAAAAAATTTTGAAAATACCGAAGGAAAAAGGATCCTTTCACGGATCCTTTCACCTGTTTTTTTCTGAAGATTCTCCCATTTAGCGCGACACCAGAATAGTACTTTGCTAAATGCATTTTGCTTACAACCAAAGCTTTCTATACTAGCATCGACTCCTCGTAAAACATTGTTTTTATTGAGATCGTGAAGCCATATTATCGGCTAACCGAGTCGTTGGCTGATAAGGACGTTACTCTTATTGTAATTTATTTCATCGATGGAAAACAGAATAACAAATACTTGCACATAATCGCAATATGAACTTTGAACGTTACAATATATGCTTTGTATTTGCGACGATACCACAGGAACATGAAATCGAAGATCTCGTTTCAAAAGCGGCAAGATGAAATTGCATACATTATCTCTTATCTTTCGTCGAAGAACGAGATGATAAGCAATAATATAAAAAAAATGTAAAAGAATATCAAGATGAAATACTGTAAAGCTTTCAAGCCTAGCATAAAGGATATTAGTTACTTGTTACGTATAACTTACCAAAAAATTATAACAAAAAAGACAAATATGGCAGTAAATATTGAAATATACGATTACAATAAAAAAAACTCTTGAAACAATGATCCTAGTAAAACTTATTATTTACCAACTGATCGGCGAGAAGCAAAACTGTCTTTAAAGAAAATCTTCTTGAACAGAAATTAAAGAGATCCTCCAGCGACGGACCAAGTAGCTCCATTACCATTACATTGTAGTCACCTTCCGAGCCACACCATTTTATAGTAGGTATGCCAACTGAAACATTGCAATAAAGTACGTTTGACAACAATTTAACGCAACGTGTCCGTCAAAATTTACAAGTAGAACATTAAAATATCGTTTGAAACTAAATAAGTGTCCTCATAGAAAAAAAAAAATATACCGTTACAGAGGAAAATAAAATAATGATAATTTGCGAATAGAATAAAATAAATTATTTACGTTACGAGTAACTATGCAATTTATTTTAACTAACAAAACTGGAGCATGAATATGCAATCGTTAAAACGGTAAAGTCCGTATTACATTGTCACAAAGAACACAGGACCGGGGTGGGGAGAACGGAGAAACATAGGAAACAGGGAAGGGGAGGAGGGAGAGCGAGAGAGAAGGTTCAGTGGCCAGACCTCAACCAGCTGTCCAACAAACAAACACAAAATTCTGACGGTTCTCGCGCGACAACGATTCGAAATATGCGTCGCATTTTCCGACGGTTCGCGAAACCCCACGAAAACGAAAAACCTTACTCACCGCCTCCTTGCATCATCCTGTAGAACTTGGACTCTATGTGCAACTGCGGATGCCGCGTTTTTATGCATTCTAGCTTGATGGCGACTTCCTCGCCGGTGGAGATGTTGGTACCTAAGAATAACAAAAAAAAAAGGCCAAAGGCCCGATCACGCGGTTGCCAGACGGGGCGAAATTTTTTACGAAAAGAAAAAAAGAAACGATCGAAAAAATAAAAATAAATAAACGTGTACATGTGTGCACGGGGGAGTTGGCGCGTTCATGCATGTCGTAGGGCAACTAGCGTGAGTAGGTGGGCGGATAGCGTGTGCGATACGTTGGTGTGCGTGTGTGTGGGTGGGAGGGGGAAGGCACAAGTAAAAACGTAAATGTCGAAAAGGAAGCAGCGAATAGAGTTACCTAGGTAAATGTCGCCGAAGGAGCCGCTCCCGATTTTCCGTCCTAGCCGGTACTTATTACCAACGCGTAGCTCCATCCTTCAGGCTCGCGGGTCTCGCGAAGAAAAGTAGCACGGAGCAAGGAAAGACGACTTTTAGGCAGCCGACTCCGAGGAGCGCTCTCAGAGGCTCCCGTTGGTGGTGATGTTTAAACGAGACCTGGCCGCCGTGTTACAAACTGGACGGGGCCTCCATCTTTGATCGCGTCGCCGTTCGCGGACCTACGGGCATTTCTTCTTCTTTCTCTCCTCGAAGTAATAGTTGCTGCTGCTGCTGTCTCTTCTTCTTCTCGCTGCGATGGCGGCCGCGCTGCTGATGGCGCTGCTGTCGTTTTCGCCGTTGTTGTTGACGGCGCTGCTGCCGTTGCTGCCAGACAGAGTTCACCACACAGAGGCCACCGTCGAGGAGACTGTCGTACCTGTGATGTCAGATCGAGGACGGGTGTCATAGAAAATTGCCCGTTCCACCTGGTTCGATGGTAGGGAGAACGGACGCACACTAACGGACGAGTCGCGTGTACGTGAAATCGCGCTTCGGACAACTTCGGATCGTAGAGAGAGAGAGAGGGCGAATCCGAGCTTTTCTTTCGCTCTGTCTAAACAGCTGAAATCCTTGAGTAGAAATGTTTTGATTTGTTTTAAATATTAGATTCTGGGATTTTGTTTTTTAAATCGAAATGAGTAGAATCGATTCAATGTCAGATATCATTTTTCTATTATTTACAAACTATGCCTCGCGTATATTTTAGAGATCTAACTAAAACAGAGATGACAGTCGTACAGTGACTCTATTAGTCATTTATTCAATGACAGTGGCCTTAGAACTTTATCGTGATATTTTTCTCTAGAAAAGTAACAATAGACTTTCTGAAAAGAGGTGTCGAGCATGCGACGGAAAATGACACGTGCTCGCAGTTTACCGTGAAATCTAAAAATTCGATTTAACTGTACGATCTAACTGTTTTCTCGTTCTATGTATTTCGGATTCAATGTAACACTCGTTATCAAGGCAAGATCCTTCTCGAGTACATTAGACGACCAAGAATCGTATTCCGTTTGCCGGCAATTCCAAGTTCAGCTGTGTCGAGAGCGAGAAGATGAGAGCATCATTCGTCTTCTCTCTCGACTCCCCGAACTAACCCGAAGTGGCGAGCACACGTATACGCGAGGCTCGTGGATCGGTATGTGTACGTGGGGGGGGAAAATTCTCTGTGACTCGCGCCCTCAATGTGGCATCACCAGTGTCGTACCCGAAATCCTTGCCCCCCACGGGGGGCGGCTGATCACTCGTCCTTGTACTTCGCGGGTTTAGTAAGCCCGAGAACGCGCCGCGACGAACAACACCACCGGATCTTGCAACACCACGTCGATCCGGACAGAGCAGCGCGAACCGGGTAAGGGCATCTGCCCTTTCGCTACGTAGATCCTGCACCGGAGACAGAATGGCAGACACACCAGTTATGGCCGTCCACGATCCACACCGTTGCGAACGCTCACCCCCCCTTAATCGTTGCCTTTTACGCGCGAACGCGACCCGTACAATTTTTTTTCCAAACACACGACCGAGGAATCGACCGACCGACCGTTCGCACGCGAATTTATCACGACACTGTATATCACTTTCGCTCACTTTCTACAACGCTTGTACTGGACAAGTCCTGTTCTCAGTGTCGCACGCTCGCTTACTCCCGACCGCCGACCACCACGGCGACGCACGACGAACGCCGAAGGCACACGAACCGCATTTCGACACGCCTGAAAAACTTCCGCGTCATCTGGTGAACACTGGTTGAATAGTGTTCGATAGCGTTTGTATTTGTACCGATGTCATTCGAAATATTATTGAATCTCAACAAAGGCTAGTTTTTAAAGCGTTGATAGCCCGCCGTATCAGACTCTGTTTTTAAACAGAAATTCTTTGTCGATAGGATTAATCGTATTAAGAATTCAGTCGATGTTATCTTTTAAATTCAAGTCGCTTGTTTCAAATAAAATAGTATGTCACTTTAGTTGTACTGAATCCGGCTAGAAAATAAAATAAACAGTTTACTATTTGAATGGTGAGCTCTACGAGTCTACCTGGCTTTAAAAGGAAAAAGGAAAGTTAATAAGATACATGCATTATTACAACAGATTAGTGTTTGCAAGTTATGCAATAATATTTTGCCACGACAGAATACCTCATTATTTTCTATTTTGCATTTATTACTTTATTAACGCGTGCATTTTTGTATAAATATAGACGTTAAAGTTTAAATGTTGTACGAAATAAATCAAAATAAATAAATAATTTCTATTCGAAAAATAAAATAATAATCGTTTGTTTAGGTTTTAGAAACAGACGTTCTTTATATAAGTATGCTGGTAGTTCGATGTTAGGTGAAGTAACGAATAGGAATTTTCAGGGGCAGTGTTTGGACAGTTCACTGTGTACAATGTGTAATATTTTATCAAGGTAAAAAACCAATAAATTTCACAATAGCAGAAGCACGTTTGTTTTCCATACATTCGTATCTTACTTAACGCGATGACTTCACCTCGTTATTACAGTTTACAATTATAATAAAATCAACATACAGGGTGCTCCAGAAGCACAATACAAGTTACTAGCCCTCTTATCACGTGAAAATGAATTACAAACGTTAGACGCGTGTAAATTTTATCAAAGTACAAATTCATCCGAATTATTGTCCGCCCGAATGAGTTCAGATTCTAAACCTTTAATCAGTGCTTAACTGTTGGAACACCTTGTATAACATTTATTCGCAATTTACCACGTATAAGAGACATACTTCTCGTGAACTGGTCGATTAAAAGGAGTAAAAAGTCGTAAGAATTTACGAAAGTAGAGGAAGATGAAAATCTATCTACAAAGGCCACGCGTTGATTCCATTCACGAACAATAAAATCGACACTTGTTTCAACGCGTGCGTAGTCTCGAGAGACAGACGATAAACGGCGGAAAAACTTTGTTCGGACTCGTATGTGAATGGTATTGATTAAATGCAAAAGAAACGGATACGTCTCTTCCGTGCGTCAGTCTGTCGTTTTCAATACAAGTATTTTACGTTATCTTTATACGTAATGCTGTTTCGTAAAAAAAATCGTTAACACGGTATTCATAAAAAAAAAAAAAAAGAAAAACACGTGAATTTGAATACGAAATTACCAAAAGAGGTTAAGGATTGCGCGTTCGGCTAAGAACAACGTTGAGATCCAAAAGATTGGTGTTCTAACATACAATCCGTACTCTCGTAACACAAATCAAACTACGTAGTACGTGACTACATTAACGATAGACAGTACTAGATTCGTGAAATTTTACGACTTAATCGCGTAAAAAGTAATATGTAGCAATTGTCCTCCACCAAAAATAACTCAGCAGCAGTAGCATCTTTATCTAAAAGATCGAACATACGTGTGGTGCTAAATACATAGTTACTTTCTTCTCCGTGCATTGGATTGATTCCGTTCGACGACGTTTCGATGCTTTTTAATAGAGAAAGTCTCCTTGTACCATGGTCGTTTGTAAACAAAGAAAAGGGGAAAACTTAACGATTAACCAACGACAATAAAAAATATATTTTTAACGGCTCTCTCCTCTACGCCATGGTCATCGATAGTCGCGTCATAAGTTTCCCTTAATCTCTGTAACTTTCCTTAGAACGTAATACTACTTAAGTAGCTATCTCTCTATTCGTTAGGCGTATCGATTTTTTACACAACTTTGTTTTCTTCGACCTATTCCGCGACACGCCCATAACATTCGAAATACTATAGATGGTTTAAGTCGCCTCTTTGTTACTTTTATTATTAAAGAAATACAACGTACCGCAACGCACACGTTGGTTGCGTTACAATATGGCTGTCATGCTCACGAACTGTGATGTATTTTGTGGTTTTCTGTACATACAACAAAGTAAAATTTATTCAATTATCTCAAATTTCACGTTACGAATTATAAAATTTTTTAGACGTCTTATCTATTTTTTTTAAAAAATGTCAAATTCTCGAAAATTATTTTAAAACTGTATATCATAGGGAATCAATTGACGGATAAAACATTATACGTCGCAATCTTATTCGACAAAGATTTCCTCGCGCGTGTGTGCAAATAAAATTGATCCTGTTAAAATTACCTAGGCCTAGTCTCACTAAACCACTGAATTTGTATAGTTCTCGAATCTCGTCTGATACAAAATCTTTCGGTTGAGTGAAAAATGCAGTGACAACATTTGATAAAAAGAATAAAATATGTATATCGACGATCTTGGCAGTTGGGCACAACTCAAGCGGTTCGTCCTTTACAATACTCGAAAATGTTTGCTCGCTCTCTTATCGTTTATATGGCTAGCGCTAATGCCGCGTACAAATCTAAATTTTTTAAAGATCTACGATATATAAATTCTACCTATCGCCGCTGTGTACACGTGAGTTCATTAAGTAAAACAGCTAATTATTCGTGGCTCTGATAGTTCAGAGCGATAAAATCGGTGTGATTGGGGGCACGGGTACGATTTGGAATATTCCTAAGAACCAACTTCCTCAGGCCTAGCCAGCGGAGCTTTGGACTTTTCGGTGGTCACTGTGGTTGTTGTCACCTCCAAATTTGCCAAGTCGGCTGCACTAATCTGCAATACGTAAATTCCTTATGAGGACCCATAGGTTAGGGTTGCGTCAACATTTTGCGATAACTATCAAAGACGTCAGTTTAGAACGAAGCCTTGCTACACATGTACGAAAGAAAGTTGTTAACAAATTACAAGAGGAGATAATATAACGTAAGAAACCCATTGAATGTGAAATATTCAATATGCTAATGGACAGAACTACACGCGAATCGAGTTGTTTAGTGTGTTAGTAGCGTACAAATATGTCAAGCGTTAATCGTATGGTTAAATATCGAGGTAAGGTCCGACACCAATTATTTGCAATACATTCAGTGCCGTTTGCTGACCTCGACGTTTGGGGGTAGAGTGATGGTAGCGTGTGTCGTTGTTGTCTCGGTACCGCTGCTTATCTCTCTCTCTACCGTAGTGCCTGCGCAATAATAAATAGCAGAAAACAAAACAGTAACGAAAGAAATACAAAATAATAACAGGGGGGAAACGGGAGAAACAAAAATTTACAAAGCGATAAAAGACGAACACAGAATATTAAGCGATCGATGAATTGCGATCTATCGTTAAAATATCGTAAAAATATATCGAGTATTTACAATCTTCAAAAAGTGTAACAATGGTTGACCTAGAAAACATTCAATCAAAAATAATGTTTAAAATTGTGTACAAATAATTGAATTCATTGTTGTCGAAAATCATATAAACGTAACGGCAATAGTAAACGTGTTAATTAATAATTAGCACAGACGTGGAATTGGTAATGGCTTCACTCACTGTTCATTTGTTGTGTTTCGTTCGTCTGACTTGTTTCAACCTCTCCGTTGGCGGTCGTATTGTTGGTTGTCTGTGAGACAACGGTCGTAGTCTTGACGACGAGGGACTGATTCTGTGTGGAAATTTCCGAGGTTCGCGAAGTTACTTCCATCTTAAGTCCTGCAAGACGACTGTGAAGTTCTTCGGAAGACGTTGCGTTTCTGAAAAGTGAACTGTTACTGCCAAGAAGATGGCCAGTACACGGACAAACATCGATTAGCAGAGCAAAATAAACTTACAAAGCCAGCGTCGGTGTAGAGTTAATTTACTTTTTTCCCCAGAGATATTAATCTCACGTTTTGTAAGATTAATTGTGAACACGTAAGCGACACGATGTGTGTGTGTGTGTGTGTGTGTGTGTGTGTTTGTGTGTATAAAAATAAAAACAATAAGAAGCCAGGCACGGCGGTAGCGTCTTCACTTACAGTAAATGGTCCTTCACGCTATCGATCGTGATATCTCCGATAGAACTTAAGTCTTGGCGATCATCTTCCCCGTTTACGTCGTTCGTGCTCGCAGCTGGTCGCAGAGAAGGTTCTTTCGGGGACTCTTCGCCACTGGCTAAAAGATACGTGTTCGAGAATCGGTACTAGAGGGTCTTGTTAAGACACAGCGTTCTCCGATGTTGTTAATAGGCGTAAATTACAATTTAGCAGCTAGCTTCGATTAATGAATCACATAATGATCGTAGCAAAGCAACACTTATATGTATACACACAAGGGTTACAAAATATATCAAGCGCTTACGCATATTTTAGTATTAGCACGTTTAAACATCCTTCTATGATGATTTGTAACCGAACGATAGTCCAATATGTAATGGGAATAAGTTAAAAAAAAAATGTCATTCCTAGGAAGACGCGGTATACTCACTAGAACCCACGACACCGTTTTCTGTGATCATCCTTTGTACCGGAGCCGTTTGATTCCCTTGCGTTTCACCTTCCGTTTCGGGTGTACCCTCGACCACACCTTTCTCCTGGATTTCTTCGTTGTTGACAGTCTCGGGGAACGATCTGGCGTTCGGCGGTAAATTCAGCGCGCAATGCGCTTTCGTTACTTTACTGGCCGATAAAGAAATTCGCTGAAGTTCCGAACTTGAATGCAGATACAAAGCTTCGCCGGCTTTCGTGAACGTTAACGATGATATTCCGCTGAAATTAATAGGAAAACAATAACAATCACGACTTTACGAAAAGAAACGTTGAACGAAACGTTATGGGAAATTGATTGCTCACTTAATGTCCTCCCTCTTAATGGCAGCGGCGTTGAGCTGTCTTCTCAATTCCGGAATACTGAGCACTAAACAATCCCCGAGATTGGTCAGACACAGCAAACAGGTTTCTTCGTGCGTCCCCGCGGGTTCTATAGGACACGTAAATTTCGCGAAACCCGTTTTCCGCACACGGGAACCCTCGTGCGCGGTGAGCTTGTATTTACAATACGGTTTCAATGACGGAAGATTGAAGATTTTGAATTGTTCCTCGCTGGCGATCACCACTCTGTGAGGGGACGCCATGTCAGGGCCAGGGCTCACGCCCTTCTCGGCCTCGAATGGTTCTGGCAACGGTACGCTCGACCCGTCTAGAATCGTTATCGCGATTACAGGCGCTCTGTGCTTCAATTGAATCTCTTTTCCTAATGTACACTTTACGTCCTCTTCTGCTCTTCTAACGCCCGCCGGTATCGCTAACGTGAACACGTAAACTGTACCGTTATTGGTGCCCGCCCAAAGCGTTGGCGTGGTGTTTTGCACTGTAACACAGGAACATAATTATAGATAAATATTGATTTTCACATTTTGTCGAATAAATCGAAACGGGATGCTTACTGCTAATGATATAACTCCTAGCAAAATATAAACATCGGACCATCGATCCAAGGGCATCATCCACGGGTCTTGCTTCTACTTGCCTCTCCACGGGTTTTAATTCTACCGGTGAGAGATCCGCGCTCGGAGACGAGGCTACGCTAGTACTATCAAATTTAATTACGAATTATTATCGTCTCTCGTTGGTGTTCCCAAAACATGGAGGAAACGAGATTTGAAAAGTACTCACGTTTCCTTCTTCTTCTCCGGTGCTGTGTTTCTCGTTGGACTCCCGGCGTTCGTTCGACGCTGCGACCTTCCTTTTCTCAATCTTCTGAAAGACTCCCTCAACGACTTCTTGAACGATTTTCTTCTCGAAATAGGCGTATCACCCGACCCGGAAAGATCTATAGCGCATAATACATGGATCGATGTATAATCTCTTTACAACGCCAACAAGTGTTTAACAAATGTTTACTTAACGCGTTTAACGTATGCAAAAGAAACTCGCAATTACCATTCGGATTGAGCGTGCACTTGACACTGACAGCCTTTGCCCTTGTATAATCGAAAACTGCTAAGCCATGAGCCGTGCCAGCAGCGAGTAATCCCCACTCGCTGTGTATAGCCAGCGCGGTGACCGCAGCTGGCGGATATAATTGAAGAAGACTTTGCGGTTGAAAGCCGACTGCGAAAGATATGCTAGCCGTTCTCGCGGGCAGGTTATCGTGACCTTTCCAAACGAATCCATCGCGATCGTCCACGATGTTCATCTTGACGGCTTTGATCTCTTTGTTTACAGCCTCGGACGACACGGTGGCAGTGATCACATGGCCAGCGGTGCCAGCAACCACCAACGTGGACGACAAAGGACAAAGCAAAACTTTCTTCACCGCGAGTCGCGGATCGTCGGAATAGGGGTCGAAAGTTCCAACTTTTCTGAACGGCGGCCATTCGTCCTCGTCGTCCTCCGGCGGTTGCTCCAAAACATCTAGATGCTCGCCGGTAAACAAAATGGACGAGTTATATTTGTACAGGGGCGTCAAGGCAACGTCGGAAGCGTTCCAAAATCTGACGGTTCCGTCCTCGTGACCAGTGAGCAGCAATTCTTTGCCTTTCGGTTTGTCGCTCGCTGGCTTTTGACACATAATTATTCCACCGTCTATGGGCCACGGCTTATCCGAGTACAGGTGCTCCGTTTGCGCTTTTCCAGCCGCCACTATGGTATCCCAAAGTTCATCGGGGACATTCGGTACGTGCTGCGAACAAGTGACCTACAAAACAGAGAAGCGTTGTAATTTGCAATTGCGAACATGGGGAGGAAACTTTACTCCTAGTGTTAAAGTTGACGAGCGTCGTGATTTATTCAAAGGCATTTACCGCGCTTGCGTGCAGAGACACTAGATAAGGCAAAGCCATCATTTTCCATTCGGGGTTGGTCAAATCGATGGCTACGACCTCTTCCTCGGCCAGCACTACGATCGCTTCGGGATTGTCCAGGGCTTCCTTGCCGTCCTCTTGTTTCGGGAAAACGGTGAAGAAATCGATCACCTTCGATGTGAAGTCGAAAACCACGTGCTTCTCCTTCGTCATGACGGTGATCGTGTGACGATCGCCGTAACTAGCGCGCTGCATTCCCCCCGAAAACAAAAACAGCTCTCCGTGCCTGTGGAACACGTGCTTTAGAAAGTCAGTGGCTCGATATTGTGTCGTAATTATTGACGATGCCGAGGGGAGTCGCGCACCGGTTAATATTCAGGAGTGTTTATAACCATTGTAGGACAGTTGAACTAGTTACTGGAATAGTTACTCGCACAGATCTTAGACTCCCCTCGCCAGCTAACGTTTGTACAAATGACCGTTTGTTAGGGTGTCCCAGAAAATATAAAAAACATAAGTTTTTGGGTTACAAGGCCCAGTGTGTGCATATCGTTACTTGGCAGCTCCGAGGTTACTAACATTTTTTTGGGACACCGTAACGTTTCCGTTTCGACATTGTTTTCGCACTTACTCCGCGGTTGGGTACACGAGAATTTTCGAGACGGCCTTACAGGGAAACGGGCCGTAGAGGGTGGTCGAATCCAACATGGTCTCGCTTCCCGGACTCCAGAACGCGTACGATCCGTCGTTGTGCGACGAAATGAAACGGGTCTCGGAGACCCAATGGACCGACTCCAGCTGTTGCGTGGAGACGAACGTCTGCGCACGCGAAAACAAACCCATCAGCTGCACGTACACGTTCGCCAAAACCACCAAAGACACAAACAACAATCAGAACCAGCGGTACCATTTCGCGAGTCGTTCAGAACCCATCGGCACACCTTCCACTTAAATACAAAGCGCTCCCGTATGCACCGTTCGAAATAAAACCCGGGGATCGTCTTCAACGACTTCGGTCTTTGCAATAAAAAGAAATCTAAAATTGATTCGAAATGTCCGACTACTGATTAAATAACGATCAATTGAATCGATGGTATTCTTATCTTTTTATACGAGAAACGAAGGATACACGAATTGTTGTTTGTTTAACGTTTCCTTGACATTTATATTTCGCTCGTAGGTTCGTACCGTTATTTCAAACAATGCATTCGACGAGTGACTTTCGACCGACATTTTCTATCCATTTCATTAATATAATTATTAATAGCTCGTTAAAAGCATTACGTTTGTTATTTTTAGTAAACTGTACACAATTCAAGTGACATTGTTATATTAGACACGAGAACATAATAAATTCTAGTTAAGTTTTAAGTTTAAGAATAGTTTCTTTATGCATGTTAAAAAGAAGCAATTATTGTGTTTCTTATTACACTGTAACTCGTGACAAAACAGTTGTATATCGATACTCTGCACCCAATGAAATCTTCTATCTTCTGATATTTTGAACGAAGGCCAAATTTCCCCCAAAGAGATTATTCACGTGAAATCGAACTACGTGTACCGATGGGTTAAGCGTTTTCCCACAAATATTTGCCACAAGCGAGTGTGTTTTAACTGTTCTGTAAGCGGTGTTGTTACATTCGCTGTGGGTATAGTTTCGTGTACAGAGACAGCTACGTGTAATGAAGTTTGAAACAAGACGAAGACTTACCTGTTGAGCGCCGGGAGTCGCTTTGTTCCACAGTACCATTAAACCGCGATTGTAACCTATCAGAATATTGTCTGGGTGACCTGGTTGTTCCGCTATCGCCTCGACCGCTCCTGGATTCTTCTTGTAATCGTCCGGTACACTGTCGCAACATCACGCGTTTACATGTAAATCTTTCGTTTTTACGCTCCGACACTCGCGAACCAAGAATCGGCAAAGTTTGCAAAATTCTCTAAATTTAATTACAGAGGTGACAACACTCGGCAGCGATGAGGGAAACCCTAGGTTTCGAATAAATCTGAAATTTGTCGATTTGTTTGTCTCGTTTTCTCTTTTGAACATCTCCCAAAGAAGGAAACGAGACGAACGTGTCTGGCACCTTGGACAGAAGGTTTCTTTATGCATTTTTTTTTTTTTTTTTTTAATGAAAAGGAACAACAGCATCAAAATGAAAATTGATTCCCAGTAGAAATTTTTGTCTAAAATATTTTTCACTAAACGTTACCCTTGCCACGAAACAAAAAAAAAAAATTCAGAGTTTCTTAATCCAGATTTTAGTTTTATCTAAAGCCGTCGGACTGGCTCCTTTGGTCTGATATCACGGCATAAATGGCACGCAATAAATCAAGATAAACCGTACACGTAACAAAAACAAAACGTAAAATGGATGTTCGAAAGATATAATTCTCTTTTTCATCGAGTCATCGTTCGAAGGAGCCTTTGTTCCGTTCTACCGGATGTTCCAGCTCGAGAAAGAAAGGTGTCCTTACTTCTGCATCACGACGTCCTGGTAGATGATATTGTCGGGCATCTCGAACGTCTTCAGGTTCAGAAGATAGATGTTACCGCCTTCCGTGCCGAGAAGAAGGTGCTCGCCGCTCGATTCCAAGCACATCGCCGAAATCTTCTTCAGTTTACCCTCCAACGAAAGCGACTTTGTCTCGACGACCGAGCTCTCGTTGATCTCCCACAGATGAAGAGAGTTGTCGTCGCAGAGGGAAACCACGCGGCCCTGTCGCATTTAACGAATCATATATCATTTTTTTTTTTTCTTTCGTGTCCGTGCTTCTACATTTCTTCTACTCTAATAAATAAAGAAGAAGGCCCTCGATCATAGATTGGTTGAAAACCGACTTACCAGTATGGCAAAGCTAATTTATTATCAACGCAAAACTGATCTCATAGCTCAGCGGGCAACGTAATCGAACCCAAGATGTATCCATACCGACGCACTTCCGTTCGATTACGTTTAAAAGTGAAAAACGAAACTAGAACGATGTTCAGCCACAAAAGATCGTTTGGTCTCGCTAGAATCCCGGCTGCGTGTACGCAAAGCCTTATCAATTACCATAGAAACGTACAGAAGTTTCGCAACGTCTGCGGGTCACGATATATAAAGGAAAATAATAAGTATTGTTCCCTGCAGAATTTTCGTGATTTCATCGTTTCTCACGGGCCAACTCCCGCGTCCTTTTTTATCCAACGAGTCTTCTCGTCGCGGCAGACCAAGCGAAAACCCGAGGAAAACGCGAGGTTCAGCCGGACTGCTTCTCGTACGCGCGTTTTCTTACTTTCACGCGAATCAGTGCCTGCTGGCGCGTTTTCTTCGCGAGGATAGCATCCATTTCGTGGAAAACACGCTTCGCCTAATCGAGGGCGTAGACTTTAATTCGTGTCGCGTGTTAATAACGCTATGCCGTCCGGTGGGGCACCGCTGCGGTGCCATGGGAGAGCTATCGGACAAACGCCGGTGGCACCACAGTCGTGCCATGCGAAAACAATCGTTCAGGCCTCGTAGAAACTACTTTAACGAAGAAAATTTGATTTCCTTTTACGGCACGAGAGATCTCCGAGGTCTCCGCGAGGTCCGATTGTGCAAAGAAATTTAGGGGATTTTGGGGGATTGGCGCGGATTAGGCAACTTCCGCTTATCTAGGAAAACAAAACATTAACATGATCTCATTGTGAGTTTTAGAGTTTGTTGCGCAACGTGCGCGGTGAGTAACTGAATTGACAAATGCGAAAGAGAGAGAAAAAAAAAAAAACAGGAACGCGAGGGATTGATACAGTCATAGTCAGATTAAAATCGTAGGTAGACCCGGTATCTTATCGGTCTTAGGATCCGCTTTGAAAAATCGTCGCGATAACGAAAGTTCGTGGCTGGTAGTGGAGCGGCCGTAAGAACTCGATTCGAATCGAGAATCGACACGCCCTATTTTATGTGCTTCTCGTGTACACGAAACGATACGATCGTTGGACGTCGGTCGTCTGCAACGATCAATTCGACCTGATTCAATGATCGATTAGAATATACATTTCGTCGGAACTCTCCATTTTCTATTCTTTTTTTTTTCCATATCGTTGCATCGGAGAGTGCTCGACGGTGACTTACGTTCGTAGAGGAGATTTATTAACGAAGCGGTAATCGTTCGTGCTATTTTCCGATTAATTTATTCAAAGGCGGAACTGAATGATTTAAAAACGATTTACCGCTGAGGTAAACGATCGCATATACCTACGCGACGCGATGAAGCAATCTTGCATTATTTTCCTGACGATTAGACACCGCTTTTCTCTGTTACTCTCCGAATTTTTTTTCCCCGTAATGGTAATTAATTACCGCGAGTCGCTCGCGTACAGGACGCTCCAACAGAATTACGTTTTTTATCTCGTTTCTATAATTACGTTAATAAATATACTTACGCTAGTCGATCGCGGTAGTTTCGCGTATTATTTATTCGTGCACGCACACGAAAGTGCATTGCGCGTGTCGCGCACACAGTTACGCAACTCAGCAACGGCGGCAGCATGAACCGAACACGGTGTCGCGTTACCCGTGGAACGCGTGTGACTTTTAAAACAACCATAACTTCGCACCACCGTCCCTTCGATTACAAAGTACTCTTTGGAATACGTCTCGCCGCAAACCAATCGGAATTACGCGCGCCTTGTACTTGTTCCTACTGTAAATCCAATCGAACATTAAGATTTGGATTAACCCAATTTTTTATTTTTTTTTTCTTTTTTTTTTTGTATTAGATCAAGACCCGGATTAACCCAATTCGTTAAAATACATCAGGGCTCGGATTAACCCAATTTTTTAGTAGCCGGAATTAACCTCATTTTTAATGACTCTTAACGATCGCGAAATGCTCGATATTTACAATAACGTAAGTGTATGACTCTATCCAAACGAGAACACGAAACGTAGGGTACGTGATTGGTCGTACAGGTAAAGCGGACGACCGTGGATTGCGTGTTCGAATCTACCCCGTGGCCGTTATTTATTTTTCGTTTAGACTCGTACAAAATTTGTTCAAGTATGCTGAAACATAGCGATCCAGATATTCCGCGTACGAATAGAATGGAAGTTGAAGGAAAATCGAATAAAAAAAAAAAGAAAAAAAAAATGATATTCTCACCTCGTTGGGCAAAGCGACGATCTTCGTGACGGCATTTTCTCCGCTCTCGATGGTGTGCTGTCCGTAGAACTCGACGCCTGGCCTACCGAATCTGCGATCGTGCGTCGGTCAAGGAAACATAGAACGTTGGAGCAACTCACGTGCGTTGCTCTTAAAAGCGAGTCGCGTCCGTTTCTAGCGGGGAATAAGCGACGCTCTTATTTCGAAAATGACCGACTTAATGCGCTGACTGGAGCAATTGTACTCCCGTTCGGTGAACGGATTGCGGAATAAAGTTATTGCGTCGTCGTCGAATTTTAGAGGAGAATTTTAGAACTCAGCAGTCCTGAACCGAACCTGATATTTAATATATACCGTGGATGTAACAAGTATTCGTACGGGAATCAATTGGCTGTACGTAAATTTCATAGGAATTTTCAAACGCAAACACGGTTCGCGAACATCGTCGGCGACAGCTCCAACGTCGAATGGAAATTTTCAATAAGAAACGGTAAAGACGTTTACTATTTACCTTGCGAAACGATAATGATCGTCGTCTGATTACGTAGCCGATGGAACATCTGGGCACCGGTGCTCGTCGCCTGAATAAAATGCGCGGTAAGCCAATAAAACGCGCGCCGCCACATTCAACGCCAGACCTTTACCGCGCTCCTAATTAGCATTTTTCAGACGTGTTCGCATTGTATTCCGTATGCGAGAGAATCGATTCGCTATCCGAGAATAACTAGCGGAAATTATCTGCCTTCAACTTTTCCAATAAACCCGACCGCGCGTATTTATAGTTGGCCAATGACAATGAACTAAATCACAGTGTGCAAAATCGAACATCGAGACAGGTTGTCGAGTCAACGATCGGCATGCTTCCACCCGACCACCGACGCGTTCCACCACGTCTAGAATTCTTTCGTTGGAATCGATAACCGACCACGCATAAACTAGGTAACGAGGTAACAGCAACGCGTTTTTCCAACAAGTACGGGTGTAACAGTTTTACCGTAGAGACAAATCTTGATTACAAAATATCAGCTTGTCCCAAAAGTTTGCGTTAACATAAAACATTAAGCACTGTAAGTGTATTACTTATTAATAAAACGGAAGAAAGTTTCGGGGACAACCTGACAGACGGTAGGAACAACTTTTTTTACCATCGGTTGAGCAACAAGGATGTTTGCATAATATGATACGAATATATTCTACGTGTTCCGAAATTCCTGCGGTATTCCAAGCGACCCGACTGGGAGGGAACTACGTTGCAAAATCCAGGTGTGACTCGTTGGAAAATCCTCCGAAATGCGACATACGGGAATACTACGTAAGAATAATGCCGTTACTAAAACGACGTGCAACTGAAAGCATACAACAAACTACATACTAGGTTTCCAGGTAGAACGATGCGAGAACGAAATGAGATCTGTTGGCATCCAAGGACGCCAGACTCTAGGAAGAATCGATGCAGAAGAATAGCTATGAAATATCGATCGTGGCGCAACTAAAATTAACGGCACAGAGAGACGAAGAAATCGGTAGAAACGAGGACCGATCGCGTTTCCTCGGTTCTTTTCGAACGTGGCAGCCCCGAAGGTTTTCGAGGATTTATCGACAGATACCGAACGTCATCGGGGACCGCCGCGGTGTCTCGAGACCAGATTATAAATACTCGAAAGAAAAAAGAAAGAACGAGAGGCAGCCGAGAGGAAGGAGCAAGAAAAGCAAAAGGATACACCTTGATGGCGCCGGATGCCGTGCCGATGATCATCAGCCGCAAACTCGGATCCCAGGCGAGGGCCGTGGGTTTGTTTGGGAACCCATGCTGCACCGTCTGCAAAAAACAAGGAACAGTTATCAGTCAAACCGGATAGTCGCAGCTACGAGACACGTAACGTCTATGTCCTCTGAAAGCTTATACGGTTTGCTATTTATTTGCTCTAACGATGTTCCGTGGATTAAATCAGTGTTTCTCAATTTTCGAAAGAAATTCGTCCCTTGTAAAGGAACGTCTATAGCGAAATAAAGCGATTATTTAGTGGTATATTTCGAGACTACCAACGAATTAAATAATAGAAATAAATATCGAATTATTCTCCAGCAGAAACGGTACTCCTACGAGGATTTAGTCATTTTTCTGTACGAAATAAAGTACGTCCGACTTAGTTCCGCTCGATGTGACGAGAACTATCGTGTTACTCGAGGGTGAAATTTTATCGCTTACAGTCTCGCCGGAGATTCTAGTCGAACGAACCTTGCTTTTTCCCCGCCCGTACAGGAAAGCAAGTTTTATTTAAGATTCGTGCGTTCGAGCCTGATTACGTGCGATTTTCTCATCGCTACGTTTCATGAACGAGAACTTCGACTCTTAATGGATCAAGTCATATCGTGGTGGCCCGAATTCATGAATCAACGCCGTCGTTTCGCTCGTTCTGCGGAATTATTGCACTGCGCGCCGTAATCACCGTACTATTTATGGGAGAAATTCTCTAAAAATACGTCGCGTTATCTGTCCCGTTGCTAGCGGGCGCGAATAAAAATTTGTCTCGACGATACGCGTATCAATTTACTACTGCTTGTAAGTGGCGGAAGGAGTAGGACTGAAAATAAATATAGTCTGTGGTATTTAAATGGACTACGAGTCACGCTCAATTAAGGTAAATAGGGAAAGACGGGCTAACGAACGCGCGCTCCCCTTCCGCGACTCGTTTCGAAAGCAATTAACGGTCATTACGTGCGTAAAGCGTTTCCGACTTTCTCGGACGTAACTTCTGACGTCCAACGGCGCCGATTTTGGGCGAAACGAGCCCCGTATTAGTCACCGATGAGTCAGATCCCTTTCGTCCCCGTTAATCGAGCGGTTTTATCGACCGATGGTCGACGATGATGCACACGTAAACGTTTCCCGTTTCGCAGACGGGGAGCCATAAGAAATCTCGTTCGCGTCGCTGTGTTCGCAATCGTTTCTTTCCGTAATTCGCAAACGTGCGCCCGTTTGCACAGACCGTGGCTTTCGTCAGAGGTCGCTGGAGCGATTCGTAACCGACAAAAGGACGAAAATACGAAAATAAAATTTCAGGGTTTCTTTTTTTTTCTTTGTATCGAAAGGTCGAACACGATGACACGGAGACTATTTTTGTCGGACTCTTTTTCGAAGACCACCAGGTTATCATATTTTTTTCGTTATTCAGAGGTCGCATGTACTCAGCGGACGTACTTAACCTCACTTTTAACGGAGACCAGCAACCTCGAAATCAGTATCGGTTTCGCATCAGGTAAAACCGATACGACCAAAGCACTTACGCTCGTAGATAGCGAGATCGGAAATCGTGTAGTCATAATTGCTTTCGTAATTAATACACACTTCTGAATCGCTCTCGAGACTCGTGTGAGTAATTAGCAAAAGAGGTGACGAGTCCGGTCCGTTAATCGTTATCGTAATTACATCTGTGTATTGTTTAATCAAAATTTTCGAGAAAGCATTCTGGTCCAAGTGCGAAGTTGGAACGTAGATGGCGCATGGGGACATTCGAATGTTTTAGGACAGTTGACGACAGTGCTACCAGCTTAGATATTTGAATATTGCGATTTGAGGCGTGCTTCCATTGGTCTTAGAGCAAAATTAGAACAAAATAAACTGCGAATGATTGTAAATAATAGTTCGAGATGCAAAATTCCAAGTGTCCGTACACGTTAGTGTAAAATTCATAGACGAGGAGAAAAATCCGTAGAGGTGGCATCACTGGTTGACAAGTAGCCGGTAGACCGAAGGGAGAGTCCGAAGCACCTTTCTACCTGAATCGAAAAGAGCCTTGGTAAGTATGGCTACGCGGCGTAACCCTCAAGATTTAGGGCTGCCGGTAATATCGATTTGGCGCGTGTTTCCACCACGCGATTAGAAAAACGGTTGCTAGTCGGAGCGGTAGGGTAGAGCGAGAAAGAAAGAGGGAGGGAGCGAGACCTTGGCCCAGGTAATTTCCATGAGAAAAGGTGTCACCGTTTTCAAGTTTCAGGAGGTCCGATTCCGAGAATTAAAACAAGAAAGTGCACGAGCCGGTATGCACGTACAAAGAAGGATTAAGCCCCTCGGTAGGGCTTACTCTGGGCTACCCATAGTTTTCGCCCGAGAGTTGGTACCGCTGCGGAGCTCGAAAAATTGATGGTTCATTCGTGGTGAAATTATACGTCGTAATAAAATTATTAGTCATCTTTACCCTCGGTATCGAAATATCGCTATTACGTTCAATTACTCTTCGTCTAGTCACACCCACGCTAGGAAACAAATATCTTTGAAGTGACGCATCCTATCGCGAAATGTCGGGTCGAGTAGCGAACTAATTCCATTCTTGGAAACGGTGAAAATTGTTACCGAATCGATAAACCTTTGCGACATTCTTTCCAGCCAACTTGCGTTGATACCGTGCTTAGCTATCATTCTAGAATGTTCGAAATGGCGGGTGCAATTTTCATACGAGTTAAAGAAATAGAATCGAACTATAAACCTGGTTCGCTCGACTTTATCGTTACAAGTAGCGGTTCTTCGATAAAGACGTAACGCTTGGTTACAAGATAAAAGACCGAAACTCATCTTGACGCACGGGTATTTTCCTGACTTTGTTTTTTCGATGAATTTTTCGAATTTTTTTTTCGTTTGTTTAACGATACCAACACCAGAGAAATGTATTTTCGGAATTTTTCTTTCTCGGTCCGTCTCGAAAACGTTATCGTGCAGCGATGTACCAACGAGGAAAAATAACGTACGAAATAAATATTAATTCGACAATTATTCTCGCTCTCGACGCTGGCTTGCAACTGAAACTTTCGGAATAACTGACGCGCGTCGGTATACCTACGTATACACAACCTAGAAAATCTAACGGTATATTCTTGCGCGTGTATTAAAGCGAACGTAAAAAGGGCTGGGCGTCTTATCATATTTTTGTTTGCACAGAAACTGATGATATCTTCCCTCGTATTTATCAATTTTTTTTTTTTTTTATGGTAAGTTCGTGGAATTATCGATGAAATCAACGATTGAAGCCGTCCGTCGATCGTAGGAATAATCGAGAACTGAGATTAACGGTAACTATTTTTTCGTTATTTTTCCAGTAATGTATGTATCAGGTTGTCTCGAAAGTTTCTTTCGCGAGTTGCACTCAATTATTTCGTGTGGTCGAGTTTATATAAATAGACAATCTAATTTCATAGTTATTCATGTTGTAACAGTAATAGAGCAAAATTGAATCGTGCGCGATTCAGTAATGTAACATAAAACATGAAATATTGTACATGTATTACTCATTAATATAGCGAAAGAAACTTTTGGGACAACCTAATAAAATGTGCTTTTGCGTTAAAGTATTCTGAAGAGATCGAACAAAAAAGAAAAAAAAAAAATTACTAATCAATCGGTGACGCAACTAAATGTTATTCACGCGCCTAAACGAATGAAGCGCAGTTCTAGAGAAGCAACGAGTTCAATTAAGATAACGGCCGTTCTTCACCCTGAGGGCTTTCTAACCTTTTTCCCGAGGTGTACATCGTAACGCGCGGAGCGCGCTACTTCTGCTTTTAATTGCACAACCAAGAAATTAACCTACATTTCTTATTCCATTTTCTAACCGAACTTGCCGTGCAACGCGTGTTCACGAGCGATAAAGCGTTCCCATTGTTGACCACAGAATCCAAACAGAGAAATGTTTAATTGAGATACGAACAACCAGCGCGGATTCAAAGCGATCGCGAGAACGATTTAAAATTCTCCACCGCGTGCTTTTTCACTTTTCGATCCGGACGAAATTCGATGCGTTGTCTATTGTTCTAAACCGTTGGAAAAGACAATGAGAAACGTAAAGCCTCGCGGTTTGCATTAGCGGTTGTCGCAAGGGCATGCGGCAACGCTTCGAAGTTCGACCAGTTTTGTTTTCGCAGCTGTCGGCCGCTGAAGTCGAACGCAACGAGTTGGTGAGAATGATTCTATCGCCTGTACGTATATCCGGGGTGAAACAGCCCCGCGTAGACCACCGAAGTACGGACATCTCGTCTACCCACACGTGTCCCAAACATTAAACGAGATTTCGCGAGATACATCGAAGTTTAGGTTTCCCCAGAATCTCAAACGTGCTTTTGAAAAATGAATCTCAGGGCCTAGGGTTTCGATCGCTGCGTGTCGTCAAACTTGGAATCCACGGGGTGGGGAATTAAACCGCGATAAGGTTTCGCGACGGTGCTCTCGACAGTGGGCAACGATGACAGCCAGCCGTAGACAGAACCGCTAAAGAAACGCGCCATGGACACCGCGTCGACCACAATAATCCCGACTGGTCACCATGCGTCGTCGGGGCCAGCCGTCTTCTAGACTTTCGGTATCGATTACGTTCGGGTATCGACCTGTTGATTCCGCGCCGATTCGCTCTTCGAGTACGCTGCCGTATCATTTTCCGCGTCGAGACAATTCTATTAGGTTCGCGCGTATCGCGACATATTGTTTTCCCGAAGGTCGATGTTTACGAATGCACACGCCACGAGCGAAGATTTTTTTTTTTTTTTTGACGATCAATCAAGGTTAGGTTGAAAAACAGTAGCACCTTACGCAATTCTGCTACAAACATCAAATAAAATAAAAAAAAAAGCGTACATACGAAAAGACGAATGTTGGGAAAATTTAGTGTGTACAGTTACTGCGACCTTTTCTCGAAAGTACATTCCGATGTCGTTAACCGAAATTAAGAGGCTCGTATTTCTATATTATTACTTCGTTCGTTTAAAACGAGAGAAAAATATCGGGTCATTTAAGATAGTTTCGTTATCGGGCTTGCGTTTAATTTTATTTTATGGGTCGGATAATCTTAAGAGGCGGGCCCATGGGCCGGACTTTGGGCATCTCTATAAATATACTCCTAAATTGCACTTCATTTACTACATTAAATTTTCATTAGGCATCGAAACGTAACGACTGACAAAATTTCGTCCTTGTTCGGTGACTTACGAAAATTTCCGTCAACGTCGTGCGCGCAAGTCTCGCGTGGAAAAGCAACTTTTTCCTACCCGTATCCGCCGTGAACATTCTTAATTACATGCGCGCCGCAGCGCGAGGGACAACGTCTTCTATTTCGCTATCTACATCACGAACTACGGGGGTGGCCAGCAAGGGAAGCGAACAACTAAAAAAAGCTTGATACTTCTTGCGCGGGCACGACCTCTCGCAAGCGTCCGTGAATTAAGAAAAATGGCAATGCAAAGTACGGCGTTTGGTCGCGCACGCGAAGATAAACGAGAATCATGGACGAATTCGTTCGTTCCGATCCCCTTTATCGCGAGTTAATTCGGGACAAGTTTTTCTTTCGATTACACGCGAATCGCGATATCACGGTGTAGTACTTATGGATCTCCTTGAAACACGATATTCTGCGTCCTTTTTTTACCGTCTATCCGAGTCGAGAGATTTATCCACGAAACGATCGCGAGGAGACGCGTACGGGATGTAAAAGAAACTGCTGTACCGTAAAATGCATCATGTGTCAACATCGTGATATCGCAGCGAAGCAACAGATCGCTATCTGGGATGGTAACAGTGTAAACGCGATGTAGTCGCGATTCCGTCGACTTAATAAATAATGAACGTGCAAATAAAACTTCAAAAATGAACGATCGGTTCGATTCGAGTGTCGATACGCCAGATAAAACTAACTCCCTCGATGCCTTTTATCTATCGCTCCGTCTCGCTGTTACGAGTAAGCCATTAAAAGCACATTTAAGAGATACAGCGCCGAATAAAAAGCAAAACGATAAAACCGAGTGAAAGTACTTCGATAATACGACGCGACCGCTCTTTACAACTTCCAAACTGATCGAATAAACCTTTTACTCCTCGCCGAGCATATACGACCGTTGAAAACAACCGTCTACCGATTCTCACTCTCGCTTTCTTTCAGGGACGATCAAAACGCTACGAAACGCTATTTCTCTAGACTGTTCGCTAGCTTCGCATTCGAAACGCGAACATCGATGTTATCGTGTAAACGCCACGGGTGGACGATAACATTATTTCTCGCGAGAGATGGATCTAATCTATCTCGGTGATCGCGTTTGCGACGAAAAAGTCTAAAAAAAAGTAGAGCTCCAATAACAAAAGCGAACCAGAGGAATAAAATATGCATTCGGCGAGTTTCACCGAGACGGCGCGAGTCAGAGATGGATTCTTATCTAGACAAAAACTGAATAAATTTTGTATTCTTTATTTGTTCGGCCAGGATCACGGTCCGAACCACGAAAGAGACGTCTATTATTCGAATAGAATTTTACCCTATCTGTGGTGTGGGCGAACCTTTTCCGAACGCGAGAGAAGCGGAGGCTTACCTTTCGAAAGGCGAAAAGATCCTTTTGCAGTTTCTGTCGTTCGGCCGTGGGTTGTTGGCCCTTCCCCCTGATAAACTTCAGCATCTCTGTCAGACGTTCGTTTCCTCTCGTGCGGGGCGACACACACACGTCCGTTAAAGACGGTTAATCCTCACTCGGGGTGTACGACACACACACGACGCGTATCATCCACTGTCGTAGCGAAGGGCTCGCTAGGACCGCGGCACCTCCCGTAATTAAAACATTCTTGAATGGAACGGTGAAACTGTGACGCGCGCGCTCCTCGCGTACCGCACAATACCGTATTTCGTCGGTGCGTTCGACCGCTACACACGTTCGTCTGATACGCCTGCAACACGTCAGTCCCCTGTCTTTCACGCCGTATCCTCCTCCTTCCTTCCTTCTCTCTCCCCCTTTCGCCCGCGCTCTCCGTCCTTTTCACTCTCACGCTTGCTCACCGAATCCAGAGGCTGCCTCCCGACCGATGTGTCAGCCGCTTCGCGTTTTTCGCCAACGTTCCGCGTATATCGTTGTGGTTTAACGCGAAAACGATCTTGGACGACGGCTAGCACGATGCTGCGGCGTGCTATCCGACTCACAATACGAACGGACACGTAAAAACCATCGAAATACACGGACAGAGGCGTGAAGTCATTCCACGTCTGTCGTCTCGCGTCTCTCGTGTCTTTTGCCGTCGCGTCGGCTTTCCGCCAATCACAGGTTTCGGTTACGTTCGACTGCGGCCGGTCTCAGTCGGCCGTGTTCGCCGCGACTCGGGACGAAAGCCTGCTCGGGCGCGTCCGCACGAACAATGACCTCGAACAGGCCTGCCAAACTTCACGATCGAATACCCACCGATACCGACTTTCTCTCGATTCGATTGCAAGCCTAGCTACGCTGATCCTCGCTGATACGTTACATGTATGAATTATGACTTTGTCAGGTCTAAAACGAAATGGAATTTCAAGACTCAACAAAGAGGAAACATTTTTAGCAAATCACGTAAGGTAGAGGAAATATTTTTGAAATAGTACGCGAACTATATAATTAAAGACAAAGTTAATTGATAGTCGACCTGATGCGTCGCGTTTAAAAAATGTTACGTTTGACCAACTGGGAAAAGTATTTGGTACCGATGCAATCGGAATTTAGGAAAATATGAAAATTTATCGCACCCACTCGTTTGAATTCGTATTCCAAGCATGTATGAGGAAGTCACGTGTCGAAGCAATTTCCTGTGCAGTATAATTTCCCGTGTTACTTCCAGATATTCATTTAAGGGAGTGTTCCTAATTGTAATTATAAAGCATCGTAAAACGATGAATGTGTTTCATTCGTAACACGAAAAATTAATATTGGGTTTTACTTCAAAATATACATATATTTCTGTAAAAGATGTATATACATGTAAGTGTAAATAAATTTCTTTGAGCACAAGCACGATGACCTTGTGCTGTCAATAATAATTTATCTTACAAAAGTCACGTATATTACAAAAATAGAATTAAGCGTTTTATACATTAATTGTACAGAGATTTTTTTAAGTACTTTTCCGTCGATACGCGAATATTTAATTACATGAGAAATGTGAAACATCGAATTAGGTCACGTTTAAAATTTCATTTAATAGTCTTGTCGTATTTGATCAAAATAAACTCTTTCCTAATAACAACCACTATCCGATTGATAATTAAATATCAATATGCAAGTACGAGGCTACAAAAATCCTTAGGATTTTATTAATATTTTCAGTTGTTTTTAAGTCTATGTTATCACGATTGTCACTTGGTTTATGCCAAACTGATGGAAACGGATGTGGTATCAAGTGTAATATCGGAATGTCTGAAACAAACATTTTGTGTAGTACATAAATTTTATGACTGAATACAAAGTAATACCTACTTCTTTGTAAAAATGGAATGTGATCGTCATCTATATGGGCTTCTATAGAATATGGTTGAAAATACCTTTGAGTTGGTTGCCCATACGAATAGGATTCAAATTTTTTCAAGCTAGCCAACTTATTTTCAATAGCTATTAACAAAGAGTACCATTTTTCTGTATTGCTAAAATAATTATAAAACGTTGGATCTGGAGCACCTATTAAATCTAAAAGAACTAGTACATCCTGCAATCAACAACAAAAATTAAAAATTGTTCATACATAATCTAAATTTAAAAATACTTACAAGCTTATCTAATTCAGAAATATATTCTCCTTGTTCGTAAGCAGTGTAATTATTGTGCCAGGCTCTAGCTAAATGTCTTGCACCATAGATAGAATCCTTAGGCCCCCATTCTTTAAAAGCTTCTTCTCCATCAAAAAATATAAACATCAAACTAATGTCATTCTGAAAATGAAAACAACATTGCATAGTAAAAATTTTTATAAAAATTATTCAAACTATAATACTACTTACTTGTTTCACAGAATCTAAACTGTTTTTCATAACCTTAGCCAAATTAATCATTTGAGCACACGGCACTGCACTATCCGTGGCACCAACAAAATTCCTTTCTTTAGTATATTTTGAGTCATAATGACAGGCCAGTGTCAGATATCTTTTGGCATTAGGGTTTAACTTTGCAATTACATTTTCAAATTGTAATGTACCAAAAGTTGGTGTGCGATCTTCGAAAACATCAGATTCTACCATCCAATTAAGATCTTGCATGGATTTCTTGATATACTACAAGAAATGAAGCTATAAAATATTAAATAGAACTACTACTCCCTAGTAATTCAATAGTGAATTACCTATAATTTTACTTATCATTAAAGATGTAACGATATATTATGTGATTACATAATATCATACAAATATATAGACTCACATTCTTGACTCTTGTGTGTTCTGGTGTACCGACGATTCTGACAACGCATATGTTATCTAAAACTTCGTTCATATGATTGACATTAGACATCTCTGACAGTTCATTTATTTGATTCGTCGATAGCGTAATTGGCTTGTGATAGTGCTGGAATTATTTCATGACTGTAACCGATGCATGCGAACGATGGTCAATGAGGCACGTGTACCGTGAGAGATGACAGTAGATAAAAACACCGAGGAAAGTATTCGATTAAAAAAAGATAAATGATCGGAATGTACATTTATTAGATACCTTTTCATCTTGAAAACGTGTTTGTGTCGAAGCTCTTACGTCGGTTATACAAGGTCCGATTAAGACTAGAAAAATTTGGAAAAACAGCTCGAACATGACTATGCTTTGAAGCATACTTGTATCGAACTGGATGAACTGGATACCGCGAAGCATCCGCTATTGTTCTTAAACCATCATCGCCATTTTGAAACGTCGCCACGTGATCAAGCGATGATGTGAATCTCGATTTCTATTGGTCATACGCCATTAAACGATGCGCGAATGCGCAGTAGTCGATTAACTTTTGCCTTGCTCTTTAAACTCTCCCAAACTCGTAACGGTTGGAAATGTGAAAATTGCAAGTAAATTAAGCGTTCCGTAGTTTCGTATGACTTATTCGGTATACAGAAATTGAAGTGCAACTATGAAATGAATTTAAATAGTTCGATGTGGTTCAATGTTCGTAGAAACCGCTGAGTGTACACTTTGTTGCTGCAAACCGACTCAACTTTGTGGATACCAACGTGCACCGATGGATACCGGCTCGTTTGCAGTGAAAGGAGAAACAAAAGAGCTACAATGGAATCAGATAGGTAAGCGAAGAAAAAATAATTTGTTTGTTTGTAACGTATCGAATATATTAATCAAATTTCAACGATACGTTCTGTCGTTTATTATACATAAAAGGTTAGGCGTTCCGATTTCGAAGACATTGAACTTTACACAAGTTATTAAATATTCTGTTCGATAAAAAATAGAGTTTGCGTAAACAAAGAATTATACTTACACTACGTTCTCTAGTGTTCGTATGCTTATCTCAACGTGTTGTCTCTACAATTAAAAAATTACATTTATACGAATACACGGAAGACGGAGAGTACAGGTTGGAATAAGTCCGATTTAATTTATTTGCTCAAAGTAATACGTATATATATAAAATAATTGAATGATCTTTCACTCCTTATAATACCTTATGTAAAGATATCGCGACAAGAAGTCTTACAAATCGACGTTATTAAAGACGAGGGAGAATCTATGCGTTAGAAAGTCTAGCGAGTTGATGACGCGAATTATTATCGTGAAACGAGATATTTGCGAATGAAACGACGCACCACCCATTTTACATTTGCTATCATTTACATCGATGCGACTAATGAATATTTCTGTTGCACCACGTTGTCGAATTTTTTCAACGACCTCGATCGATGATTAGAATACCAATAAAGTTTCGCTACGGTTTTCGTTCGACGTAAGCAACTTGCTATGAATTCGCTGACATCGTAGAAGATGATGTCTCTTTATTATCAAGTAGCTTTCGTCTCGAAATTGGCGAAATCGTAACGTAGACTTAATCGTACGTAAAGAATAATTCTCGTAATGCGGTATTGCCAATTTAAGTGTAAGACACTTGATAACAAGAGTCGGTTCGAAATCGACGGTTAATCGATCACACGATAAGTTCGGAAATTTCACGTGACAACTCTACGAGTAAAATGTCGAACGTCGAACGTCCTCCATCTTGCTGAGAAAGATCACGTAGCCAATCGAACGTGCAACAAGTCGAATAACTCTTCCACGCGCGAAGCACAGTTATTATCATGATCGTTATCATTATTACCATTACTATCATTATTGTCCTAGCACGGTCAGCACATACGAAAGATAATACGATACAGTTATTAAATTGAAAAAATATATATATATACAGGGTATATTATAATTTGTGGTTCAATCGAAAAGGAGGCGGTATCTCGTTCGAAGATACGTAAATCGAAAATGGCAAATCGAATACTTTTCATCGATACAAAGAGAAGGAATAAAAGTAGCGGTAAATACTGATCTACTCCCCGAAATAATAACATATATATTTGTCGTCGATAGTTAGGTTATGCGAACGTGGATATCGTCGGTACTACAGTACCGATCGAAACGCGTCGTTCTACATTATCGATTCGTTTCTCAACGACAGATCGCCTCCATTTTCTCGTGTACCTCGAATTACACGTAAACCCCCCCGTATAAAATCGTCCCAGTTGTAGGTAAATACGCGGACTTTTTGAGCAACTGTCTCTCTCGCGAAATGAACCGAAGCACGGTTCGAACGGTCACACAACGAACGGATACCTGCCGTAAGAGAAACGGATGTCGGTGATCGTAGGACCCGCCAAGGTGTGCACCAGAATGTCTGTAACGTAGCTAAGTCTAAGATAAATGATAAATTATGTCTAGGGCGGGACCCACGATCGTCCTCCCATACTTGTTTCGCTTTCTCTTCGCGCAGCATCGATTCGAATTTACGATCAGCTTCGTTTTTCGCCTCGTTCGTTCTTTTTTCTTTTTTTCTTTCTTTTTTTTTTTTTTCGTTCCCCAAAGAAACGTCGTTCGCCAGATTCCTTTTTGTTCATTGCGAGCACGTACACGGTCCGCGCTCGAGACCCTTTCCTCTGTCGACGCGTGGTGACGCTGGTTCCTTTCAATAGTTGTAAGGTCCGTACTGCGATCCGTGATAGTACGGTCCTGGATACGCCGCAGGTGCAGGGTATCCGGCGTAAGCGTACTGTTGCTTCTGGGGGTACACTGAAAACGCAAAGAAAGACGTTAGACTGTTCGCTCCCTTCCGGTGGTGGTTCTTAGCCTGCGGGTAATTATCTCCGACGCGTACGCAACCGAACCATTAATATTCGCAAAGCGCCGTAGTTCAGAAAATGGCGAATACTTGAAACGTACGCGTGTACAGCGGAAATACCGCATTCGTAATTTTAAAATAAAAGATCGTAAAATAAAAGATTTTATAATCGATAACTTGGCAGGGTATCGACACGGGAGCATAACAGGCGACTAAGAACCACTTTCTGATATCCTAGACCTAATCGCCATGCAAAACACGTGCATTTCAATTTGCCTCTGCATTCGTCTCGAACGTAATCGACGCGAACTCGATTCTTTGACATTGAAATACTTTGACCGCTCGACAATTACTGTCTTCGTTGCGAATAATGTTCATCTGCCGTGTAGATCGAAAATAAAACTCGAAGCATGCTCGACTATTCGTCTTCGCGAAGGTGGACGCAATCGAATTCGGACGCTTCGACGTAGCCGTGCGCTTTATTGAACACGCAAACACGAAGATCCTTTGCGGCAAATGGCGTCGCAGGATCGAGCGTAAAATTAGGCAAGTGTGTCGCTTTCCACGAGGCTACTTAAAACTCGCCTGTGGATGCCTCTTAGCATCGCGGATCACCTGTTTTCGGTACTTCTTCAGAAATTTGCTGGGTTAACGCGAATACCGTAATTTTAATTAGGAACTTCATTAAGACGCTAAGTCAAACATTTATCGCGGCGTTTATTTTTGTAACTCGAGGTCCAAGTGTTTCGTTCGAATTAGACCGTGGGAATGGTCCGGTCGGTTAAATCCGAATCCTGGTGGTCCTCCTTTCTATTTTTCACGCGAATTCTTACGATCGCGTTTCTACAGAAACATTGTGAGTTTTCCTATTCGAGACAAGACAATTTCATTCGGATTCATTTTCTTAGACGGTTGACTTTCGGAATTAATAGACAGACGTAAAATGGGACAATCGATCATCGAAAGAGACCATATTCCGTGTAGAAAGTTTCGCCTAGGAGCAGAGCCGTGACAGAACGGCTCTAATCCACGGTGGAAACAGAGCGTGAGGCGAAGGAGTAAGCGTTTCGCGAAGACGAATATCGAGCATTCTTCTTCCCACGACATTGATATCGTCCGACGATCGGTTTCATTTCTAAATGAAACCTAAAAAAAAAACCTGCTCGAGAGAAATCCTTTCCCCGATCTCGATTCGAAGATGTATTAATACTACCATCGTGCAGCTTCGATTAATAAGGACTGCTCTACCTGAACGTTAAAATCGTTGGACGTTTTATTTACAAAACGTTACTTTCGTACGGGTGCCAATCACTTTAGTTAAGATGTTAAAGAAGCGAGCAATGTCTCGTCTCGTTTTCCGACAGTGCAACGTTCGTATTAGTTTGGGATTTGTTAAATCTATCGTTACTCGACTCGTAAGGAGTCCGCGCGAACGGATCGTGTTCATGGCAAAAGCAAAAGGTGTTAAATATGTACCAGGCATGAGGTACTGCATGTTCATCGCCTCCTCGCGCATTCTCTCGCCCCTCAAGCAAATCGCCGCAGCGCTAAACAAGATCGCGCTGACCAACGACCAACCGACGCCGACCCAAGCGACCACGTACGACCAGTCGTACGAGATTAGTGAGTTGTCCTTCAGGACCTGGAACCGCGTTCCGAGAAAAAAAAAAAGAGACACGGGGGAAGTTAGTTTGGTCGTTTCATGGTTATCGTGTCACCTGGCATGATGTATTGAACGTTCTGTGCCTGTTCGCGGGCATGCTCCCGCCGTAAGCAGGACGCCGCGATCAGGAATAGCGTCATCGTGCCTAAACACGTCGCCACCCCCAGCCAGGCGAGGTAAAACGACCATCCGTACCACTGCACCGCGTTGTCCCTTAAAACCTGCGGGCAAACATCGCTGTAAACATTTCTAACGATTCTTTCCCCAAGTTCAACGGACTCCACCGCTCCTCCGAAACGCCTCGTCCAGCCGCTTCGCTCCTCGATGCTTTAAACAGACTGGAAAAAGTGAAATGAGCTCGCCCTGAACTTTATTTCGTTACCACAGCGAGTCACTGGAAAGTGCCAATTAGCATTCCGCGAACAGATCTCTCAAATCGTTCCACCATCCTCCCTATGGACCCTCCCACCGTTTCCCCGTTCTTCTTGTCCCTTGTCCTGAAAGCCTAGACAATCTCATTGGTATTCCTCGATGCTGTTAATACGCTGAACAGGCCTCGGGTAAAAATTGTTTCGAATCGATGAGCAAGACGGAACGATACAGTTTGCCTCTCAAAAGCTCGTATTTGGAATCGGCGCAGTTTACATCGACACAACACGTTCGAGTTCCTCGGTCTGTCTTTACTGTCCTCGCTGACTGGTATTTAAAGCGACCAGCAACTTTCTAAATTACACAAGTCAGTCGCGATCGCAAGGGCTTATCGCGTCTTGATGCACGCGTTAATAGATATGATCACCGATGCCGGAAATTCACGAACAACGACGTAACCAATTTCGATGTGTAATTGCTAGTATGCACGCGGTTGGTATATCGAGCGAAAATGTCAATAAACGTTCGTAATCGGTGAGAAGTTTTACCGCGGCGTAAGGAAGTTTCTAATTGCCGTCGGTGGTTAGAAGTCGAACGTTTAGGTGCAGGTATATGCGAACGCGTAACGAAAATTACTCGAAGCTCGAGCAAATATGGACGAGCACGTCAGAAAACGTAAATATCGTTAATTCGAAAAACGACTCACGTTGGTCCATTGTTGGTAGTATTCTTCGCCGACGATTTTCTCTTTCTCGTAGTATTCCACTCCGTGCCAGAGTCCCATGGCGCTAGCGCTCAACAGGCCTGCATCGTTGATAGATTTTCCATTAGTAAACGTGACAAACAAAGCAATACAATTCTTCGAACAGTTTTTTACGTTAAATCTACGAGGTATACTGACACGCCAGCAACATCAGAATCGCGGTTGCCGTGATGTTTCCCGGTGACCTTTTCCAACAGCCCACGACTCCTGTCCAGAACGCGGTGAAGATCGCAACGAATCCCACTATAAACAGAGCTATCACGGATCTGCCCATGTCTGGAAAATAATAAAAAAAAAAAAAAAAAAATCCACAGCGATGAAATCGAAAGTTGCCGTATTCCGCGCAAATAATTTTTCTCTTCGTTCTACGTACGAAGTCGAGTCATCGCGTCGTCGGAGAAGCCCCTCGTTAGATTCTCTTCATCGGGAATGAAGTAATTGATGTTCATGCAGTGCGTCTCCACTGGACTCAAGTACGTTTGAACTGAAACAAGCCGAAAATGCGGGGATTACCGTGAGATATTTAATTGCGATTTTCTTTTGTCGATACTTTAAGCATCGAGAAAACGTAAACAGAGGGAGAGATCAGTTCTTTTTTTTTTTATCTCCGAACTGGCTGCGTTAGTTGCGAAAATCGATGCGGCCAATTAAGGAAATTTCACGAGACGACTAATTAGACGGTCTAATTTCAGCGGATTAAAATGTGCACGTGTCTAATAGCTCGTTGCAAAATAAACCGGTGTTAGGTTCTTACGCTCCATGAAAAAGAAATCCAAGACGTTCGTGAAGAGCAAATTGTATCGAACAAAGAATTCGTTGATTGGAAGTTGATACCAAACGAAAGCTGCTGCGATAATAAAAATGATCATGCATTCGAAGGGCGTTTCAATAAAGTTTTATTCGAACAACGAAGCAAAAGAAGAAAAATTCCTGGGCTAGTTTGAAAAAGGCGTGAACCTTTTTCGATACGGCCCTGGTATATCGTACATACGCGTATCGAGAAGCACGTGACCCAGAATGCAACGCGCTATCACCGGCTTGTAATGTGTGCGGCAACCGCGTACATACATTGTATATACTTAAAGCCGTCTGGTATTCGTGTAGCTGCCGCTTGTCTTTCATGGGCAACGGTACTCTTTGACCATTCCTAATCTACGAAATACTACTTTCGAAAGACATTTCACGCGGTGAAAAGAAAAAGTCGCGTTAACGTCGCGATGCTTTCACGGTTTCCTATCCTTCCAGGAATCCTGACAGAGAAAACTGCGATCAAATTAATTGCGATGCGTCGACCTTCCCGGTTCTTTTAGTTACTCTTCTTTTCCCTTCAATGCCGAATTCGTCGTATCGTCGCAGTTGGCAGTTTATCGTAGAAATATCGACGAGTATTTGTTAATCTTTGTACGAAGATGTGTCGGAGAGGTGCGGGTGGCAACACCTGCGTCACGTAACTCGAGTATCTCGTTAAGCTTACCACCCCACCTAAGGGATGGGACGTGCGATCGCGCATACCGTTTGAAATATTTGAAATTCAGCCGGTGACGGCCGTTTCCTCGACCTTCTTCGAATCTAGTTTCGCCTAAACGAGGCGCCATGCCAAGATCGTTGACTCGTGGCTAACTAACTGTACACAGTGTACACCAGTTAGGACGGCGTCGCTACCGCCATTCCGGAAGAGGAACCGTGACGATCGTGGGACGTATTCTTCCTATCGACGGACACAAAAACCGTGACAAAACGGCCGAAAAGTGCGTATCTTGCCGACGCTACAGCTTTAGAGTATCGGAGTATGTTGACAAAATCGTTGAAAATTCTAAATGGAAACCTGGCGAAATCGAGCACATCCACATCGCACAAAAATGAAATGAAATAAAAATTCCGTGAAACCGGTCGTTGACTGGTTTCTTCAAATTTTTCACGCGTGCATCCACGGTGGTGTCCGCGCGTACACCTGACCTCCATTTTGTAGGACGATTTCTGCCCGAAGGTAGGAATATCGGCGAATATTTCGCTGCGGCGTAGACCGTCGACCTCGAATCTGCGTGAATTCAATCGCTGCGACGTTAGACGGTACCGTGAGATCGACGGTGAGCATTTTTATACGTCGACGATTCTTCCACTAGCTTCGATGCAACGAACCTACCGTTCTCCAGCTCCTATTTTATCGAGGACCACGTACGATCACGCGCGATAAATACATCGAATAGGCCAAGCCGGAAGCGGAACGCCGGAAGCAAACGGAACGTCGAAACCGATAAGGAGCTCGCGGTCGAAGAACGGTACAAGACGGTACACGCGATGTATCGATCATTTCGATTGTTTTCCGCTCGAACGACGGGAACGAGTCCCCATGGTTGTTCCGATTCCCAACAATCTCTCGGTACTTTCTATTCAACGGCGTTTTCCGTCGTTTTCGCGATCGTTCGCGACCAATTCTCCCTTATTCGTAAATTACGCTACCGATAGAGACGCCGCGCGAAACGGTACATCCGTCACGGGAACTCTGCACGAGGACCTTCGATTCGACGCGACAAGACAGTTCTTCTTCTCCAAAGGATACAGGTTCTTCGTGAAACTCGAGACTTCCGGACAAACTGGAATCGCCGTTACGGAGCGGTGAAGTTTAGAAAATGCGCGCGCCTCTCGTCGTGAGAAAATGCGGACCTTTTCGAATAATGGGCCCATAGAATTATTCAGGCTTCGGAACAGCCCAGAAGCGTAAGTGAACGTTCCGCGCGCGCACGGTAGTCGCTCAAATCGTTGACTATATTTTTAGCGAAGCACAGAAACGCTGTTCGACGAGGTTTGAAAAGTATGCGGGATACACGGTTCGAGTTCCGCGAGTTTGTTTGCGATAGCTACGAATATACAAGTACGAATAACGAAGCAGAAGCTGATTGCGCGTAGCAGGTGCGGCCCGTTGATTCGATGGGTACGCGTTACGTGGTCCGCATAACTCTATCATCGCGTATGTTCTCTCGAATCTCTTATGGCTCTTCTCTAACCCACTGTGCGAGCGAACGAATTATTTATCCCGTTCGCCACGTGTTCGAGGCGCGAAACGATCGGTCCAGCTGCTCGCGCTGGGAAAATATGTGTGTACTCCGCGTTTTGTTGCCTGGCTGCTGCACTTGGCTCCCTTTCACGAACGCGGTTTCTTTTATTATGCAAACCAACTTTCCATTTGTCGAATTATCATACGCGAATCTACGTGGAATAGAAAGAAAACCTCGTCTGGAAGAAATCGTTCAAGCATTTTCGATTTAACATCGCAGGCCTGGAGGAGTTTTCGAATTAACCCTTTGCACTCGAGAGGTGACTCTCAGTCACCACTTGGTTTTCTTTAGGTTTCATTTCTTTGGAACTCAAAGTGCCAAGAAAGCGATTGTCGTTGAGGCAAAGGTAACTACCGCTTGTCGAAGATCGTCCTTGTTTCACTTCTTGCTGCCGCCGCGTGTCAACAGTAGTGGAGACTTTACACGTTTCTATAATACGTTGCATCTCGTATCGATTCCCTACAATGTAGAATTCGCGATCGTCTCTGTGCTCAGTTTTAATCGAACGACGAAAGTGTCGCTGAGATATCTTAATTCGTTTTCGTTATATTCGTCTCGTTATACCACCGATAGCACGCAGGCTATTCCACGCACCATTACCGTAGAAAGTTGAACGGAAGAAAAGGCGTTGGTGCTCGTGGATGTTATCGCGCGAAATTAACTGGGAATCATTTACGACCGATTCTGATCGCATCTCGATGCATCGCGGTTCGCCAGACGGCCGTGAAGTTAACCGCCCGAACAATTTCGCATTCTCAGATCTGCGTGGGCGCTCGTGTATCCCAATGAACGTTTAGAATCGTTCGATAGCCGGTAGAACTGCAATTACAATCGCAACGGTCCATTTGTCGGACTAAAAAAGAAATCCTTGGGAAAGGTATCTTTGAGAATATTCGGCCTGAGAGGTTTGCAAGATCCCCTGTTCTGGTGACTTCAATGCTGGATAAGGCGATGTTGTACGAGCCCCAGCGTGGTGTACACTATTTTACACGATACGCTTTAACGCGAACACGAATTTCTAATTGTTAGACTGTGGATTTTCATCCATTCATAGGAAATTTGAACGTGCAAGAAAATATAAAATACACGTATTACAATACCTGCAGATTAAAATGAATTTTAGGTTCAATTTTTGTAGGTACGTTCGCAAAGATTTTATTTTGCGTAAAGATCCCCAGCTCACTAATTATTAATGTACCGTAAGATTACGTGAAAATGCTTGCAACGGATCCGTTCGATTTAGAAAGGTGGAAGGATTTTGAATCTCAGAAAAATGAAAGCCTTCCAGCGTTGGCCGAGCAAACTCGTGGAAACTCGGAAGACGGTCACGTTGGCTGGACCATCGCGTGACCGAGCAATTTCGAGCGAAGCTCCTCGCCGCGAGATGTTTCCTTTCTCCCGGGTACTGCGTGCAACCGACCCGTCGATTATAAACTCTTAACCTATTACGTCGGATCGGATAACCCGCGACATTACGGTATCGTAACGTAGAAAGTCTCGAAGAAGCCTCCGAACAGCCGAGAAATCTGTTCCAGCCACTTTCGAGATCTCGTCACGCTGGTTTCCTCAAAAACCGGAGAACCTCTCTTCGTGGCCGACTGACTCGACTTGGAAACCGTACCCGGCCATCTTTTTCGAATACTGCGCGAATACCGAGTCCAATTAAAAGAAACAACGACGTGGATCCGTCACTGGTCGTGCATTAATTTTAGAGTTACGATTTTAGAGAACGTAATTTACGCTTACCAGTCGGCGGCCTTTCTTTGGGATAGCATATCCTGAAGAGACCCTGCGTCCTCGTGTAGTAATAGTACTTCGTGTTCATTTGCTCCACCAAGTGGCTCTGCTCGGCATGCTTGGCTGCGTATTGCTGCAACGAAACAATTTATCCGAATGATTCACGTTGTCCGCGATCCCTTTCTTTTTGTATTTACGTAAGCGGGCGCTTTTCTTAATTAATTATTCCCACCGATTGTATCCCACGAATCAATGGCGTGTTGACAGATATTTTGTTATACAGTACCGAACTAGAAAGAAAATCATGAATTTTTTTTTTGTTAACAAAGGAAAATGTTTTTTTATTCAAATAGCTATAGCTGTGTCAAAAATCGACCAAATTAAACGTCTTTTTCAAAATGTGCGTTTTCGAATGAACTTTACGAAAAAAAAATATTCGAATTTGTCTTCTATAATTTTTTTTTATTCAATAGACATAGAGGGTACACGAATATACATGGGACTGACTATAAAATGGATAAAAAGAAAAATATTGGCGGAACGAAGCCGTACGCACGCCGGCCATCGCATGCAGATGATTCGCGAGTCGTTCACTTTCGGGCAATGTTTACGATCGTTAGAAAGTAAGAAAGTAAAGATCGCGATTCTTCGCGGCGATGATCTCAGGGAACGGTATCCTCGACCGCCAGAACGTCCGCGAGCGTATAAATTGCTGGACATTATTCGCGAACGATCGATCTTGGAAAAACTGCGGTTTCCCAACTTTGAAGGAATCGATCGCGGGCATCGAATGTACGATATAAAAAGCCGAGCTTAAATTTCACGCTTCCGAAACATAGCCGACACTGGCAATCTCGGTAAATTATAGTTTTTGTCGAGGATTACGTCTGTCGTGGCAACGCGAACCGTGCACGATCGCGGAGGAAATTGCGGAAATAAAGGAAACGGTACGCGTGTTAAAAATGTTCAGTTCCAGACACGGATGGTTGTCTAGGTATAGGCATTTCCTGAAGAAACGAACGCGCGAACCCAGAAGGAGGCTTAGAGAGCGCGTTTACTCAACCGCGTCGGCTCAAGTTCCGGACTTTCTTGCTATCGCGGATGCACCTCGCAATGCCGTCCTCGAAATTAAATGTAATTTCAGATCTTATGACAGCCGACGTATCATCCTTGCAGATAGCAAAACCGTTCTTCTGCATCGTCGGCCAAGTCCGAGCATCCTTTTACAGCCACTCTCCGACATGGAAACTAGTTTCTATTTTTCCTTTCTTACCAGCGTTTCTCTTCGACGCGCCTGTCCATTCCCCTGCCCATCGTTCGATCTACCAAAACCCGATCTCCAATTCTTCCTTATTTCCCTGTTGTACACGAGACCTCGCACGATTATCTAGAAATTGATTACATCTACAAGTTCGAGTAAGAGGATCTCGGAAATGTACTTTTTCGTTTGAAGGAAGTTCGACTTGGCCTTGTTTGGTATCGATTTAGAGTTCCTCGAATTTACTTTCGTCGTGAGGTAGCAAAATTCCTTTTCCACGTGGTAGGGATGCCACCACACAGTCTACTTTCGAAAGAAATTCAGAACGTTGTTACGCAATACCAGTTTGCTCGTTTTAGTCGTCGTCCCTTTACCGCTGATCGTTGAGCAACGTGCTAATTATTCGCGACTGTTGTTCGGAAGATTACCGATGTGGCGGAACGAGGACAACGACGTTACTTGAATCTACCGTGAATAAGTAGCCTTCGGAAGCTCGGAGCGTGCTACATTTTTTTCAGACCTCTTTTTTACATTGCACCGCAGTGTACCGTCGATTTTTCTACTCGTGTAATCGCGAATAAATTACCAAAGGTTTATTCGTCGTTCGCGAGATGAATAGCGTCGTCGTTGGTTCTAGTAACGGTTCGAAACGAGCTCGAGGAATATCGCGTCCCTGGGCGTAAAACCACTTGCGTCACCCTTCTCGTTGACGAGCTCCTTTTAAGGAGAACGAGATAGACCGTCGACGCCGATTTCCAGGGCACTTCTAGCGGGCCATTTTGTAGAAAGTCCGTTGGCGATTTTCTGTTCCAACGTACCGGTAGAAAGTGCGATAAGCTCGCGGGAAATCCGTATGAATCGCGCGGAAAATGAAAAAGAAACATCGTTTCCACGGAACGTTTAAGATCCACGTTCTAACGATCGCACGCAACGCGCGTTCTCATACGTTCGTCCTCCTGGCCGATTGGTCTCGCGGCCGAAGCGCTAGAGCCAAACCATTTTCGCTGTTGTTTCGCGGCCATCGAGATCGTTCCCGTCGAGCACGGTTAATGCAACAATCGAGTCCGCGATGGCGGTTAATAATTAACGTCGTCCAAATAACAGCCTCGGCTGCGCCAGGTGACGAGCGTGTCGCGTTTCCATCGCGGTTATGTCTGACGATCAAGGGCGTCGCTCGAGTGTACCTGGATTCTTTTATTGTTACGATCGTTGTGGCTCTTCGTGTTCTCCCTGGTAGAGGGACACCGCGCGTTGTATTTGTATTTGTATTTTATTTCAAGTGATAGGATACATGGGTTTCCTTATCTCGCTACTATGTGATGCACAATTAATAATAATCTTGTAACTAATAATTTCATACTAATTTACTCTCTCACACTCTTTCCATTTTTCTAAGGCATACTTTATATTCGCTCTATCTTACAATTGTTATTTAACATTGGTAGCACAGTTTCTTTTATCTCACACCGCGCGTTTTCCACAAGTGCTCGGTACCCTTAACATTCATATGTAATCCATTCCCGATGGACCTTCAAATATCCTTTTCTTCCCTCTCTCGTTCTCTCCATTCGTAAGACCGCCACCGCGCGATTTTATTGGGAGCGTGCAATTATCGCGACGACGATCGTTACCAACGACAGATTTCGAAGAAGCGTAGTACTTATTCAGAGAGAATGCAAAAGAGCTGGCAGGAAACTTGAGAAATTCCGCGTCCCACGTTTCTCCCTGATCACAATACGATAATCGTACGCTGAATGCCTCGCGCGTTACAAGATCTTCTTAACCTTGACGAACACCCATGCCTCCTGCAACATTCTTCTCAAAGAATGCATAATAGACGACGAGCGTGAATTACGCGATATTTTTATATCTTGTCGAGCTACGCACGGATCGCGATTAATTTATCTTGTACCGAGAGAACTCGTATCAATTTTGCCGAGGATTTCTCCGGAGAAATGGCACGATCCGAACTTCTTTAACATATCGCGTAACTTCCTTTCTTTCTACCCACTCGTGTACTCGTTGCTAAACAGATTGCGTTGCAACGCCAGTTTTCAGCTCGCTTTCACGTTTTTATCGCATCCACGCACAGCGGCGTATAAATCGTGCCTGTGAAACTATTGAATTCGGTGGATCGCGAGGTAGATCCGTCCGTTTGTAATACAACAAGTGCGTATATTTGTAGCGTCGCGCGTTTCCCCAGATATCCGTGGCATTGAAAATGCCTGGTGACGGCGCCATATCGAACCGAGTTTCCCGTGCAATTAGCCAACAGGTATACGCGTGGTACGTACACGTTGTATCCGAGCTGGCGAAAGAAGGACAGAAACGAGGCACGCGCGCGGTGCACGGAACACGTGAATCGGTCGCGTATAACGGGTGCGCAGTCCTTAATCGTTTTGTCACGCGCGTGGAAAAGAAAAGAAACAGCACCTGGTAAGGCCCATCGAGAGGGTCCTGTCCAGGTCGTTCCAATCTGCTTTCACATCGTTGTTTCGCCACCGCCGTTCGCCTCGAGCGCGGGAACATCGTCGAGAACACCGGCGATCTCTTTGACATAGAAAGGAAAACGCGGTTCAATGGGAATCGTGGCGCGGATAGAAAGAGTGCGTTCTATCTCTTTGGCCAATTGTCGTGAATCCTCCGACCATAAACCGACCAAGGATCGCGACCTCTCGTCCCCCAACGCGGTGAAACGATCCCGCGGTAATTAGACGCGTCTCCGTTTTGCGGTGAAACCGAATATCGCGATGAAAGTGCGTTAATTAGCTCCCACTTTTACTTTTTATCATTTTTTGGACACACGTGGGACGGAACCGCTAGAGATAGGCCACGTATCCGCGACAAGCGTAAACGCGAGGGTTTTGGCAAGGTTAACAACCTTGCGGATCCGATAAGCGCCAAGTACGGCTGATGTGGGCAGCTACGCGTAACCATTATACGTCGATGCGTAGGCTCATAATCGACGGTGGAGTTTTCTTCGAAAAATCGGACGAGACACGAGCTCTTCGCATTAATCGAAAAACCTCGTGACGGGAGAAAATTTGCTGCGTTTTTGTCAACTTTTATACTGGGAAAGGAGTTGCAAAAATGTATATTTCAAAAATTCGAGAAAGATGCAGAGATTTACTTCTTGCATCGTTTTCGCGAGTTTTACTTGTGACGAAAATTTCAGGCCAAACTTGCAAATCACGAGTTCACGGTGAATTCAGTGCATTCAGACCATTCGGACGCGCAGATTTTGCACGGTATTTTCCGAGTTTCAGGGTAGCGCAATAACGATCCTTGACCCGAAACGAAAAGTCTAAGACCGGCTATAATTCATGATTCTATAATCTAGGACGAGTTCTAATTCATTTTCAAGCGTGGGTATTGATAGAATTTTTTGTGTCGGTGCAACAGCGCATCGAAAGTGTTACGTTTTCACTCGAGAATCGATCTACGTATAAAATACATGTTTCCATTTAAAGATCCATTGTACCAAAAAGAATCTATCATCAAAAGATAATTCCCATCGCGGCATTCAACTTTCTCCCGTATCAATTTTTTCCATCTTCAAGGAAGAGCTACAATATCCGTCCCAGTTTCTAGAATCGCATTCGAGGTGTAGCATCTTCGCATTTGTTTTTCGCGACGGTAGAAAGTGATGGAAAAAGATATTTTTATTTGGCGCCGCGCGAGAAATCAGTTTCTCGTCCGTGATTACCAGGACACCCTGTGATTATTCTACGATTTAGACGTTACATAAAGCAGGCGAGTACTTGTATCTCCTCGAAACCACTCGCAAATTGGCCGTTGTCGTTTCTTATCGAATTCGCGATCGAGAGAGATTTCTGTCGAGGATTAATGCAGCGAGCTGAATTCGAATTCTTTTTTTCCCGCCAACCGGTAGCGCGAGGTGGGAATTTCTAAAAAAAAAAAGGTACGCTCAGTTCAATGTCCCCCCGATTCGCTAACTGAATACTTCTTATCTGCGACGAATTCGTAAAAATGTCGTCGTTGCACCGTTCACCGCGGAAACTCGTTCCTAAATCGCGTTTCAGTTTTGTTAAACCGCGTGCGCGCGTTTAAACGCGTTCCAACTTTCATTCCGATTTTTCAACACCCTTGCGCAGCGAACCAGCTATCGGGTTTCCATTGCATATAAATTTCTGCGTGTATCGATTGCACAACTTTCCACTCGAACACATCTTCCTCCTCCATTAATCATTTGATCGTTGGTTGGCGTTCTACCCGCGGCTGCGTTCGCAAAAGTGCTATTAAATCGAGACGCATTGCTTCTCCCTGGTAAACGAAGGTAACGCTGGTTTCTTGGTAAAACCGGTCGTCCGTCCGTGTAAAGCTAATCCAAGTATTCGTCGATCGAATCAGCTCGATATTGTCGAAGATCTGCGTATAAATTTTCACCTCGATAAGGTTTTTCGTATCCCAGGACATTCGATTTAAACGGAGTTGCGTTGCAGCAGGAGACGCGGCAATGTAACGTATTCACGAAGATGGATTGTTAGAAAATCTAGTTTTGCAAGTGGCAAGTCACCTCCCCACAGATTTTACGTCTGTATTGCTCGGCTTCCCCGCGGTTCGTTCTTCGCCAGTTTCCGTCAAATTATCCTGCCGCATCTTCCAGCCATAAAACGAAGCTTCCCGTTATTCCAGGGAATATAATTTCGTCCATCCAGCAGGGAAACGCGAGGGATGTAATTTCTCAACTGTTTCTAGCATTCCGCCGGCGTAATCACCTGTTATGGCTGTTTAAGAGTCACGCAGACGAAAGCTACTGTAATTTTCGTATTTTCCCGGAAAATTTCAATTACCGTATAACCTGCTAATATAATTTAAACTCGACCCTGGACGCAGGGATCTTTCTTTCGCGAGCAATTAAAGAAATTAACGTCCAGGTAGGTCTCTCTCGTACGCGTAAACGTTGCCGCACCCACTTTCCAATAATCGATTACTTTTCTTTCTTTCTTTTATTTAATGATTTTTTTTTTTTTTTTTTTTTTTTTAATTTAATTTAATTTCAACGAAAACACCGACAAAAAGAAAATACATGTCGAATCGAGTAACCTCCTCCTTTTCCGAAGACGGTTAAAAATATTCCACGCCGATGTGTCTTCGATCAAGTATCGAGCGTTCACACGTGGTTCCACGGTTCCAAAGCGTTGATTAAAGATTAACTTACGAAGGAAGAAATCGAAACGACCTCCGCTTTTGTATTGTAATCCGAAACTGCATACGCGTCGGGTGCAAGGACGCGTCGCGCGCTACCTGTTCCTTTATGATTCCGTGCCCCGAATCGATCTTCCGGTTATGTCACGATTTCCTCAATGGAACCGCAATTATACCTTACGACAGCAATTCCACCGACAGTTGTCGACGCAATAAATACACACGCCCGTACAAATGATGTGAGCACAGCGACTTGTGAAATCCGTCAGGATTCACCTATCTTCGACCTGTTCACGTTACCGTCGTTGAGTCGTTATCGCTTTCCGAGCCAATGAGATACTAATTATACCGAGAGAACTGACCCAAACCTAACCCAACTGTGGAACAATTTCGTAATGAAACATATTTTTCGACGCTTTCAAGAATATTATTCAGCGCTTTTTTTTTTTTTTACAGCGAGTAACTTGTTTTTAAAACAATTCGACGAGTAACGATAATACCTCGAGGAAACATTGGTCCGATTAAACCGAAACTTTTCGCAGACGGTAAATATTTGCCACGAGAGTCGTGCTCGGTTGACAACACCTTCCGCGATTTTTGATTGCCTAATAAAGCTTGAGGTAACGTCGCCCTGGTTCCCACATCAAAGGCCCTGGACTGGAATTGCCGCACCTCGGAACAATGCATCGATTGACTAATTTTTCTCGTCTAATTAATCGATTACGACGTCGTCGAGACCAGAAACGCGTGACAGGACTCTTCGTTGAGGAACTAAGAAAAATTCATTCCAAAGACGATAAAGAAAACGAAGGATAGATGAGGATGAATTACCTTATCTTTGACTCTATTTCTATTTCGTAGAAATTCTCACGAGTTTTACACGCGTCGCAATTTTCCGTGAGGCCAGATAGATTTAATAGACGACAGCCAGATCGAACCGCTCGGGAGACAAACGATTTGCGCAACAACGAAAGCGCGACGTAGCAAGATTAAAGGTTTACGATGAAAACAGCATTCCTATCGTTCCTGTAATTCTTCTGGTACCCTTGCAACGCCGTTCCTTGTTCAGATGTCGATCTGTTACTCGAAAGCATTAGAGGCATACACAGAGGCATTCTGTCGTCGAATAAAGGTATTTCCTTGTCGAAAAAAAAAAAAAAAATAGTTTTTGTTTACACGTTAAAATCCGAACGAACTCCAACCGTAAGAGAATGTCGTTATTGCGAGGAAGTGGCATGTGGCGAATCAACACTTCCGGATTTTACCAAACAAAGGGGCATTCGTTGGATCGACTTCGAGACGAATAGTCAACCGTCCTCGCAGATCGTATTACCGGCAAGCCATTAAATTAGTTTTATCGCACAACCCAATAAAACTTTCAAAAATTTTCGACACACAATTGAAACTAATCGAGTTTCGACGAGCGAACGAACGCGTCGAAACGCTCGATCGAATCCCAAGAAACGATACCGATGCGTTCCGCGCGAGGTCAGGCGATCTCGCAACGGGTAAATTCGTGCCACGGCGTGCCTTTTATCGCCAAAGAATCCACACGCATCGCAATTCCCGTTTCGTGTATCGACTAATGACACTGTAAACCGTTGAGTAACGCGAGTCGAAGAAACGGCAATCGAAATATCGAGCCGTCATTAAGGCGCGAGTTAATGTTTCATGATAGGAGTTTGTGCCACTCTTAGAAAACAAAACGTCCCACAAGGTGGTGCAACAACTTACGAGCACCGTGATCGATTAGGTTCGAGTTACACGAGCAGTCCAGCCACCGTATGGTCGCGGATCCTTCGATCATTAGTCGATGCCCCGAAGCGTGACTGGCACGCGAATACTGACGATCATTGGACCGTCGAAAACCAAGGTTTCTTCCGACCCTGTTTAGTAAGTGTCGAATGACGAATGACACAATAAGTAAATCCGGTAACATTTAAGAGAACGAAATAAACTCTCGGATAAGCGAACCTTCCGCACCACTCCCAGCCGAAGGTTGAAGGAGAACAAATATGCAGAATACGTTGCAAAAGAAAAGTAAGCCAACTGGAACAAAATACCGTCTAAGATCAACCTTCGGACTCTTTAAACGGCGCAGACCTCGAGCATCGCTCATTTTAGCACGACTCGATCGCACTCGTTATCTTCAGCTCGTAAGAAGCGTCCTAGTTCTTCGGTTCATAGATCATCCTCGGATCGTAATCGCCTCTCGCGAGAAACTTAACCGTGGCACGCGGACTTTTAGAAAAATCGTCCACAGTTTGAGGCGTACGAGACGCCTGTTGAGTAACTATTCGACGATCGCAGCCAGCCCGTGCACGGTCGAAGGTTGGCGCAGCGAGAAAAGGCAGAAAATATTACGAAAGGGAAACGATCACAGAGGTCGACGGGATTCCTGCGGCCAAATATGTTCGGAACAAGGGGCATTCTTCTTAACGCGCTCTCGTGGAATTACGCGTCCTACCTCGTGGCGTTCGTTTGCTACTTGCGCAAACACATCGAAAAGGTGTAATCGTTCGTTCGGGAGGAGACGGTGCGAGCAACATAACTGTACGAGATCCTCCAATCGACGACGACGACGACGACGACGACGGGGAGAGCCCAGCCGACATTTTTATTCTAATGCCGCGCGCGCACCAGCTGCGAGCGCCAAGGTAAACGCGCTCCGGAGACTCACGCTTGCGAAAATAACAGAGCGGTGTACGTCATGCCACTCCAACCTCCTCTCTTTTTTATTATTAACGCCTAATTTAAATGTATAATTCGTTTCGGTAACGTGCCCGATAAATTGTTTCACCGTGGCGCTGGAATTAGCAATGTGGACGGGTTTTTGCATCGATTAGCTCCCCGTGCTATCTGGTAAAAAAGTTGTACACAGTTGGACGGTCGCGCATTCTTTTCTTCGTTCAACTATTGACGCGTTAACTAATAATCGCGAAAATTCCTACGTGGATAGAATTTTACGATGCTACGATTGGAAGAATCGACCAACGAGCAGGCGAAAAAAAAGTGACGAGGAGGTAATCCAACGTTTGTGATAGGACTTATTGTTGCAACCTCTTTAGAATTGACCGATCTATTCAGATTTATTTTTCGCGACACCTCGGCTTCGGAATTAATTTATTCAATTTCTCGGTAAAAACTGTCGTCGCTCGTTCGTAGGTGACGCGTTAATTTTTGTTGTAAATCTTACGTAACCGCGGGAGGAACATAAACAAGTCGCAAAAGAGCATTACGTGAAGCTGTCGATGCGATTGCTACCGGTCGGTAGTGCTTCGTGGATCTAGAGGAATTATGGCTAACCATCCTGTCAATGTCTCAACAGCAAATGGAGCAGGTTGCTTTGAAGAGCTTACCTCCAAAGGAGCGTAATTGCGGATGAATTGGTTGTTTGCGACGGATGTAGTGTCCGAGGGAAGATTGATCGCGTTAAGCTTTAATGGAACATTTTTCGTTTGCAAGCATAGCTTCGGAACTAACCCGTATACGAGTTTGTCATCTCGAACGAAATAGCTGAGCGTTGGACGAACTTCAGGTTCGTTCGCTCGCCGAGACCTTCGAAACGTGAGTGTTTTAATTCGTGTAGAAACGCATCGCGCCATCCGAATGTTAATCGATTACTGACCGAGGAACTCTCCATCGCGATTCGATCGCCAAGAAAGTTCTCCGTAGAAGCGACTCGTTTTTCCACGATATCCCAAATAAAGAGTCGAAGGAAAGCAGCGCGGCAACGAAATCGCGCGACTCGACGCGTCGTTCGCCAGATCTGGGTGATGGCTGTGTTTACTCGAGGCCTCCACCACCATCGATCACGCTTTTCAATCGATCGCAAGCATTCACAATCAGAGACCCCGTGACGAATTTAACGCTATGCTCTCCGGTGGCACCACTATGTTCTTTTTTTTTTTGTGTTTTGTGTTTTGGGCTTTTCTGCTACTTTTTCTTGCCCAAGATCTCTTCTTTTCCTTAATGTCTTTTATTTTTTCCATCACATTATGCCATAGACTTTTCGATATTTTATTTTTGTTAGCCAAACCCAACCCAACCATGAAAAACTGGAGCCGTGAACCATGAAAAACGGCCGGGATTCGAATGTGGGTGCCATGCGAAAACTATTAGTTCTATCGGCGCGAAACGAAAAAATCTCGATTCGATCGGCGGACGGCATAGCGTTAATTGCGTCGGTATACCGTTAGTCCGTCGTTAGGCCCTTCTTGGGCCCGATTCTCGCTGTCGAGAGAAAAATCTCGCGTTACTTCCCATAAAGGAGAGTGCATACGATCCGTTCCGCGGTGCGTCGCGTACTTCGAACGCTAAACGCAAAACTTGTCGAGTCAACGCGCTGGGAATGGGCGCGGCTCGGAATGTCGATCGTTTCACGAACCCCGACTAGACTGCGTCGGTGAAGGAACGCCAGAAATGAAAAGATTTTTGGTAAAATCGAAATTCCTTGACCCAGAAGTCTTGGAATTTTGTAACGATGCGTGCTCGCCGGACGTTAACCCTTTGACCGCGGGACTGGAACAGGTTGAATTTGAAAAATAAAATACCATCTTACAGAGAATGACAAGACAAAACTTTTTTGTAGTTACAGTTTGTTCACGCGACGCTTAGTTTCAATTTGTCAACGAATTTTCGATTAACAGCTACTACGAGACGTTCATCGATGAAAATTACTGCCTTTTTCGATTGATGCAACGCGATCGTACGTCCTATATGAACGTGTGATCTCAGATGGAATTCCTCGGGCCTTGAATCACTGTACTCGGAAGGAGAACAAAAGACCTAGGACTCGAATCACGGGTTCCAGTGTTCCGATGTTCCTTCACGTATGTAACTTAGTCTCCCGAAGGTGTAACGCATGAAAATTTCGCGAGCCTCGGAATTAATGAAGCTCTCATCCTGCCAACTGCCACGGAGGAACGGTATCGTTCGTTATAAGTGCATCACGGTTTCCTTTTGTTGAATATTTCACGAAAGTTTCGTGAGAACCTCTTCCGCTCGTGAGATTCTCAAGGTCCCTCGGGGGCGAACTTGACCTTCGAGCAGAGCGTTCACCTACGACAAGGACGACGGAAGTCGTGGAGATTCTACTTCCAGTCTAACTTAACCATTTTCTCGAAAACTCCGAGTTACACCGTTCGCTGATATCAATTCAGAAACGAAACTATTACAATCGCAAGAATATTGCGTAGGGCCGGAAGGGTTTTCGAATCGAAACGACTCCGTGTCACCACGGCCATAATTCGAACTCGACTAACTGCCGATCGTCCAAGATCGTCCTTGTCTCAGCCTTTGCTGTCGCCGTGTTGCAACGCGACGCGTTAACCATACATTTGTATACATTTCTGTAACGCGTCGCGTTTCGTGTCGATTTCCCTACAATTTACACGCTGCGTCGTCAAGAAACCATTCTTTTTTTATATATTTATTAAAGACATGAGAAAATCAAAGTAACGCGCGAGCAACGGAGGCACGAACCATGCAACGGACGAACTTTCCAACACAATTTACCGTAATTCGCCCGTATAACGTGTTATTAATCGAATCATGTATCGGGAACGACGTTTCTTCGGGTCTAAGAAACAACAATGCGGATTTTATATGCTCCCTTTCTTATTTTCTAACTATTAGGTCAGGAAACAATTTTGTTCAGTTCGTGGCGACCAGCATTCCTACGTACTTTGAGAATAGAATTCGCGTAAATTAAAGTCTATTATTTTTAATGTTAACCTCTTGTTTCTTTTTTTTATTAATTTTACTTTAAATTGGTTGCGGTACGAATACTTTTTCACCGTAGATTGAATATATTTTGTCTAAGAGAAATCGCTGTATATCCGTGCGTCTTTTCGCCATTCGCGATTGACTTTTGAAACGCTTAAGACACGCCGACCTACCTACGCATTTCAAATACCATCGCTTAGAACGCGAAAGCGTACGCTTCTCCTCCGCATCTCGATAATGCACGTTTGAATTCGTGGAACCTCGGTGCGTATACGAACGACTGGATATATCCGGGATGACACAATTGCCGATAGAAGGAAGCCGGTTTTTCCGCCGTGAAAATATTTTCAAACGTTCCGTCAGCGCGCAACATTCCACGGGCGTTCTCCAACGAGGATGGTATCGGTACGAAGAAGCAAATCGGGAGCATAGTAATTATTACTCGTTGTTCGTACAGATACACCTGTTTAATAGGACGTGGAAGGACGTGGCGAATGTTGCGATAGCTGTTATAGACTCGTTTACGCTTACAATATTTAAATACACACTTTAGACTTTCGTTGCTGGCAGCTACGTACTCGTCGGAAATTTCAAACTCTGCGTCGACTTAGCAACGACTCAACGACGCGTTTGTTCCGCGCTTGTCGATCGATCAACGCGATCGATAGCTTGGCCGACGAGCCGATCGTGACGCGATTCCGCCACTACCGACGAAACGAAAATGAAATAAACGCAGCAACGCGAGCGATGCGCACGGTGTCTAACGAATAATGGAGGTTACCCAGGGAGATTTCGGGCGAGGGCAACGTGGCAACCAGAATTCACCGCTCCAGAACGGAGCCTGGGGGCAGGCAGGGAGACGATCGTCGAAAGAACGTCTACGGATGTTTACGAACCTGAATTTGGGCGCGCTTGACCTCGGTGTAGAGCCAGTTGTCCGTGGAAAAGGCGATCACCAGGAGACCAGTGGCAATGATACCGGTTATGGTCGCGAGGGACAGCGTCACCGCGGAACAGGGCATCTTGGTATCCTTCTTCTTTATTTCAAGTCGATTTTCCCGGTCGACTCCACTCTCGTCTCCGTTACGTTCACCTCACACGGCACCACTGCAACGAGCTACGATGCTGAGAACTGGTCGTCGTCGTCCTCCAAGACTCGCGAGCATCCGTGGAAAAAAAAAAAAGATCGGCACGAAACGGGTCACGAATCGGTTCGCGAATCCGTACGGCGATGGATTCGTTCCGTTTGCGTCTATCGCGGTCGGAAGAAGCCGCGGAACCGGGGGCCCAACGGAGGAAGGTGAAGAGGACGGTGGATCGGGCCGATTTCGAACGATGACGACGTCCTTCAGGGTGCACGATACTCCGCGATACGCATTACTACCATTCTCTCCTACGACAACGACACTAACGGCCCGACTCACCTCGGAGAAAAGCCGAGAGCCGACCAAGGAGAGAGAACCGGACCCCAGGTGGGGATGGATGTAGCCCCGGGCAGGTATATTACCTGTGTTTTACCTCCAGCGGTGCTCAATACTCCTCCTCGTGCTTCGACTTCGTACAGAGACGGACGGAATTTTATTCCAATAACGCGTTCACCGCCAGGCTAACGCTCTTAATCATTTCTACCGTTCGCTATTGGACACTACGTAATCAAACGTTTATCGCGGTATTTATATTTCTAACTTCGTCGAAATTCAAGGATTTCGTTCTTGCGGTTTCTTTCACGCTTAACGTTAAGAATGAATTTTTTTGGTTACCAAGTGAAAAGCACTTGTTATCCATATATGGACGACGTGGCGGTTAATGCGATAATCACGGGTCCAAGTTTAGACTTGTACAGAAAAAGACATATCGTACAGAGGGAATTTTGGTTAAGTTCAAGGATTCGTTCGACACCCGTTATAGTACTATTTTCGTTTAACCAATTTATTGGATTACGAATTAGTTCTCGGCATTTCGATATTTACCGCTGACGTGATCTTTTCATTTATGATTATACATTTGTTCCCCGCTTTAGTTACTATTAATGCGTAAATACGCGAAGAGAGCTGCAAGTAACGGGGCCGAAACGTCGTTTCTAATTAATCATTTCATACATCACTACGAGGCTTCGGCAAATAAATGTTTGCACTCGCATATTAACAAGTTAGGAATCGCTGTCTTCGCGATCGTAATTTATTATTCGTGTGATATAAAGTCGACGCGTCCTAAGTTCGTACCGTTTTCGTTCGAGCTGAATTCTCTTTATCCGCCATTATAGACGATAATAATAAACGTTAACTCCTCGATCGAATAAACGTCACGGATAAATTACTATCTTTTTCACGGCTCTTGCGAAGATTTCAATGCCCGCACGTACAAGTTTCTTTGCATGCGACGAATCGTCTAAGAACCAATTTACCTTCGTGCTCTGATCGCTGTATAGATAAAATTACGTCGAATCGAGCATTCCGCCAAAACGATTCGAGATAAAGAACGGACGAGAGTCAACGGGACGGTGAAATGAGAACAGTTTCGCCGTAACTGTCTACCTGCTTCCATAAAGCATTCCTTCCTTGTTCCTTTACCAAACAATCCCACCACCGGTGAGATAAAGTCGATGCAAACGCCCAGGGAGAACCGAGGAATTCCTTGCATTCTACTGTATCACCGCGGATCTTTGATCGTTTTACGCCTGCAACCTTGGCTACCACGGGACGCAATCTTTTTTAACAGGTCTCGATTAATTTTGACCCGTGCGTAATCCCTTTGAATACCTGTCGGTGACGGATTGCCTAGGCGAACGTGAGAAGCACCTGCGTACCTGCGGGCTGGTCAAGTCCCCGGTATGCAGGTACCAGGCATTTTTGCGCGAATAATGGGATTTCAGGCCTAATTGCTCGCGGCGACTTTGAACATGTCAACGACTAATTATTGTAGACGAAGCAAACCCGCGTCCTCGCGAAAAATGAAAAATTGTAAAATTACGCTTGACACGTTGGTTATTGTTACGACTTTCGAGTCGCGCGGAGTTATCGAGGGTAAACACACGCGTCTTAATAGCATAAAATTATATATCTTGGCTCAGTTCCGTTATTTCCATTTATTTGAAACTCGTTCCTCGCTAGGATCGCGAATAAGTAACTGGTTGGATTTCTTTTCGTATAATTAGATAGTTCCATGTAGAGTTTTATTTATTAACGAGTAACAAGAAATAGAAGTAGAGCGACATGTCAATTAAACTTTAATATCGAAGGATCGTACGGTGTGCCTTCGAAAGGGGATCCTTTTGCGTCCCATGCCTTCTTTAAGATCTTCTCCATTTTCTGTAAATAGAGTTTTCATTAAAAAAAAAAACAAAAAATAAAAATGATATCTTCTCTATCGCGTTACCAATTTCGAGCCTTCGTTCCTTACAATTTGCTCGGAAGTTGGCTTGCCCAGAAGCTTTTGCTGATGATTCCACATCAACTCTTGAACCTTCATTTGCTCCTCTGACCCCATTTCATCCAAATTTCTTGAACAGTCGATTTTACTTAATTCGATTTTTGGCTCGCCGACGATTAATGCTTCCCACCACCGGTCGGAGGCTTTTTCAAAATGAATCTACAATAAAATGCAAAAGATACGCAATGTAGCGCTTATACAAACATCGTGTTTCAAAATATTGCATCCTCTTATCGTATTTCAACACACACTTATATGTTGGCCAGGTACTATACTCCACACCGATTCATCTTTTCGAGTTTTAAAGCAAAGTTCACCCTTGAAAATGATGGTCCATTCGGAATTACAAGACTCCTCTGCTTTATTTTCTACGAGTGTCGATGTTCTTGCTTCTATTTGAATTTCTTGCGAATCTAGATTAACTCTTAAATCCTTTGCTGTCTTTATACAGCTAGGTAATTTAACCAATACGTCTAAATCGCCTATGGATTGCGACCATGAATAGTTTTCTCTCTCTGCTCCGTTATAACTGTCAGATGACCGATCTCTTTCAAAAGATTGAACAGGCCCTTCCATAACTTCAGCTTTTTCACATGTTTCAACTTCAATTTCTTGTATACTTTCTGGAACATTTGAACCTTTTGTGATAGTCAAGTTATCAATATCTTCTTCATTCTTTGGTAAACTTCTTTCGCTAGGACATTTAGAAACATTTTTCCATTTTTGCAAGGTGGTCGAAACCAATTTCTCTGCTATACCAGGTCTGAATCCCAACTTCTGATCCGGGGTTGATTCAATGTAAAAATCTGTACTACAATTAAATTTTAAATTACTCGCAATAATAGTATATATATCGTAAGCTTGTATAGCATGATAATAATAATAACTCACCATCTATACAAAAATCCAAAAAATGCATCTAAGAAGTTAGTAACATTTTTCTCTTCTCGTAAAATTTGCAAAAATGCCTGATCGTGATTAGAATTCATTCTAATCTTCGTTTCACCTGTAATTCGATCGAGTTTGACGAAAATCTTAATAATCTTTTAATTTGACAACTGAACAAATTTATCTGTTCCAGATTGAAGGTTATGTTACGATCTGTAAACAAATTTGATTTTTACGTACACATTCGTTGTACGTAAGTATAATTGCGCTGTAGTTTTGTTTTTTATTCAACCCTACTAGAGTTTCCAAATTTTTTTTAGCAACATTTCATTAAACCCACTGACAAGTACATACAACTTTGTTTACGAAAAGCGCCCTCTTCGCTTGACGTAAACATTGTTTACAAGCGTAATGTTTTGACAAGTTCTGAGAATAGTGACAGAAAAAAGTAAATTAAATAAATGTTTTAAGACTAAAAATGGTTACGGTTACGAAGAAGCTTCGCGTGTGCTCATTTACAATAAATGAAATGGTTTTAAGGTTATAAAGATTTTCGTAGAATTAAACTTTGATACCTTTTAACCTATCCGTTTCATTGAATCATTTATTAATACATCGTAAATTTTTCTTTTTCGTATATTTTAATCGTATAAGTTTGTTCGTGTGATGACTACAATGCCCAATTTTACTCCAGAAATTGCGAAAGGTATTTAAAATGTTTGGCAAAGTATTTATAACTATTTGTATGGGTACTTCGTTGATATAAAAAAATTCATGTAACAATATTTTTCAGCTATTTTGACCGATGTTCTGACAGCATTAAATACTCCAGAAAATGTTCAGAAACTCACAGAGGCAAAGGAGAATTCTGGTAACGAAATGCTCAAAATGATGCAGTTTGTTTTTCCAATTGTAGTGCAGATCCAAATGGATGTTATTAAAAATTATGGATTTCCAGAGGGACGAGAAGGTGTAATATTTTCTTTTCGATAATTGAATTTACGTACAATAGGGTTTTCTTCATGGATATTTTATTCTTTATTTTTCTTAAATATAGGTACAGTTCAATTTGCCCAATTACTCAGAACTTTAGAAAGAGAAGACCCTGAAATAGCACAATTACATAGTCAAGTTCACTCATATTTTCTCCCACCAGTTACTATAAGTTCCTCGACTGAAGCATCGCTTTAAAATAAAATGATTTACATGTAATGGCAATTTGCTTTTTCCTTAACTTTTTCCTCCATTTAATATAGTAAGAGACATACTAATTTTCACACTCGATTTAAAATAATCTTCAATTATTTTTCTCAAAAATTTCTTGAATCTCAGAAACATTAATTTTAATCGAAAAATATTAATTATCAATTGTAATATATTCTAGAAGAAAGATATACAAGGGACTTCAAATTAAATATTTAATCAGAAAAATTAAAAATTTTTACATTTATTTGTATAATAATAATAATAATAATAATAATAATATAATAATAATAATATAATCTACTAAAATATATAATATTCATTCATAAATGTCCTTTGAATTTTTTCTGCACTTACACCAACTCTAAAAACTAAACAGTGTTCCATTGTTCGCGTAAAAATGAAGCGTGTGCATCACACCGTTAACATGCAGAAGAGTAACAATTATTCGTTTTCGTATGTTAAAAATACATATTTGCAAGATACAAATAACAAGTGTAAACGACTAACAAATCGAAGAAAAAGATCGTAGACGTTAAATTGCACATTTAGCAGATACGATGACTAAGTATCGTGGCTTCCCTATAAAAAGCAGTGAATGCAGATCATTGTACGTCGGTGTACATCATTTTGCGTGTATCAAAGTGACTTCCCACCCTTACTGCTTAACTTCATATTTTCGCGAACATCTGGATAAATACATATTAAATATACAATTTCAATCATATAAGCAAGTATGTTGAAAATGCATAAAGAAACAAATTAATTTAATGAAGAATAATACAATGGAATTATTTAAGCGATATTTACTTATAACAGAAATTTAAATCGCGTACAATTCATGTATGATTCACTTAGGACAAGCAGGCAAATACAGTTCCCCTTTGCCAATCGTTGAATCCACGAAACTGTTTTCTCGTATAAAAATTGTAAAATGCGTTAATAGTTTTAAAAACGAAATGCTGAGTTGGTATCGACACTACCTTGGAAAGTAGTTCATTAAAAACGTTACTAATAAATACATATTTTGATTATCGACTACCATCGTTAAGAAAGACGAACATCATACCGGTGTTCATGGAGTGGTCATTGATAGTCTCACTCGCTCGAATGTGAAAAGTATGGATGTAAAATAACGAACTCAGCAATGTCCCCCCCCCCCCATACTCCCTCCCCCCCAAAAAAACCGGGGAAACAACGCGTAAGATGTTAGAAAACACTTTCAGGCTTCGTTAGAATATTCTACTATATCGACTATAGATGGACAAAAGAGACTTGACAATTGGGGAACGATATGCTGTAACATATTTACAATTTTTTTTTTGTTTTGTTTTGTTTGTTTCTTTATATAAATCAAGGTACAATTGTAAATTGTTTCGCGTACAACGAAAGCTAATGCTCTTCACATAATCCTCCTAAGATCATGTTGGTTCGTTAAATCTTACAGTCGGATACCCCGGTTTGCCTGGAAAAGTGTTCACCGAAAATTCATAGAATTCTCAATTTCTCGCGTAAACCAACACAACCTATAGCATCGATAACGACCTTCCGTAAAATCATAAGAACGCTCCGAGTTAATTCAACAGCGACTTTTCACCGATAGGAAAATGCATATCAGCTACGTCTATGTTTCATTCTCTGCAGTGCATGAAGCCTATGCGAGTAACATTGAACAGTCGCCCGAAACCAAATACGTAAAATTTCATAACTAAATTCGGCTCGTACGTATTGCGTGTGTACTTAAACGGTATCCAAAGATGACGATATTACTTCTGGCAACTGCGATACTGCCTTTAACTGTTTCGTCCGCAAGTACTCCGAGGTGTTACTAAACCCAGTAAATCATTAGCAAACGACAGATCGTATTACTAACACACGCATCTCTTTCAACAAGATGAGTATTAGCCACATCGTTACCGATCGTTTCGATTAAAAGGCATGCCATGTCGCGAATATTTATACGAACCGCGATCGATACGCGTCACATAAAGCGTATAACTTAAACCGACGAACCCTGTTCGATATAATATACTTTTGCAAATCACGATTACAGTCTCACGATCTCGTTAGCCGTAGAAAAACACGTATATAAATAGATGGACAAAGAAACTGATTCTGACGCCAACCGTTACTTCGCTTCACGTTATTCCTGTATAGCCCACGGAAAATATCGTTCAATGACCTATTCTATTACCAAATCGAGTCGCACTTAAAAAATATACTATATATGAAAAAGGTGCTTATAAAATCTAGTTATACCTTGGGAGCGCGTAAGCGATTTACATCCTTTTATGTCACTTCATTTCGCATCTTGTGTATAACCTTTTCTCGAGTTAGTTCCCTTATTCATTCATCGTTACGCGATAAAAATACAAGCGATTCAATCATAACGGACACAAACACTTTTGCCCAATAAACAGCAAAAGAAATGAATATTTAGTGGATTTTAAAGGAATATTACTACGTAGAAATAAATGTCGATGTTAGCGGTATCCTTTGGAAACTTCAATTATCAGTTCAGGCGAATTAAATGAAACAAATCGGTGTATTTCATTCCTCCACGCTTCTGTTTTTCATTAATTAAGACCAGAGAGATCGGTTATCGCTCTAATTAATCGTAAAAGAGGACAACTGTTACTTTCAAATGTTAAAACGGATGTTTTCCGAATACTTTATTTTTGTAGGACGTTTCGTCTGTCATTTGTATGTGTCATTTATATCTCGAAATAAAGGTAGTTCGTAGCGAGCAAGAAACTTATACCGTACAGGGTTACCGCTAAAAAACCTCGAATACTTTTTAGACGACAGTGCTCCGGATATTTTAACCGACGCCTTCGACAATTATATCATCAAGCTACGAGAGGAACGGATTCGCTGTAGTAGTTGTATTCGCTGCCCAAGGATCCTGTCGAATCTGATTGATCGTAGGACGAGGTGGTGCTGTTGCCGTCGCAAATGGATTTGCTGAATATGACACGGGTGCTGTAAATTTTTATGAGTATCAATTTATATGTTCAAGACCTATTCCTATACCGAACGTTATGCTGCAATTGGAAATGTAGCAACAGAAATTGTGAAAAGTAAACAACCAATTTCACTGCAAATAAAATAACAAATAAGAAAATTAACAAATTATACGTGTATGTAGGTTAGTGTTGTTCTTAGCTGTACATGATTGAAATTCCCATCCCTTGGAATGATTCCAACGTATAAGAATTATTACCTGTATAATACGAGAATCGTATTTGTGATTGTCAAGTCAAACAAAAAATTTCAATCATTTATAACTGGGGAATAACCTGATACGCATGGCCAGGCTTCGTCAGGCAGATTCGGGAAAAGATTTACGGAAAAAAAAAATATATAATTTCGATACTTTCATCGAATATAATAGTTGAACCATGCATTCATGCAGTATGGCTAATCACTCTGTAGATACTCACGAATTTATTTCCAATGAAATGCTATTTTTCAGACAGAATGCGTTACAAAAGGAAACATCGTATTAACCGTTTACACGCGACAAATTTCGTAGACTTAATCTTTGGGAATTATTTAGGATATATCTAAGTTTGAGCTTCAAATGATACGTTACCTGTAGGCGTAGGTGACGCAGGCTTGGTTGTAGAAGTACTGACAAGATTATCAAGATTGACCAGGGCGGAGTTCTCTCCGAGAAACGACTGCGGCGTTTTCTTAATAGCTCCTGTACTAATAGGAAGATTTTCGGCCATACCTCCCAGATCAAACGGGTCCGGTGACAGTGCACTTCCTGCAACCCCGCAAACAATGATACATCGATACGTTTTAGCGTTACAACGAATAGCAACGACAAAGTCGCTAATATATACCGTTATTTGCTGGCTGTGGACTAGATCCGAGCTTATTTCTGTTAGTAATTACGTCAAATTCGTCTAGGTCGCTCAATGGACTGGTCGCAGAATTGTTGTTCGGATTTCCTGCTGAGAAGTTGTTAAAACTAGGCCCAGTCCCATTGAAACCATTGCTAGTAGGGTTGAAAGTAGCGCTCGAAGTTGTAGGCAAATTGAAGCCTATGTTCTGCGGAGACTGCGCAGCGAAACCGATATTCTGCGTTAAGGTAGGATTGCTGAAAGACGGAGATCCGGATGTTAAACCTTCTCGTCCAGTCTGGAAAATGTTGGAATAATTAAATTAATTTAATATAAATGTAAAAATGTACAAGTGTTCTTCCGAATCGATAAATAAACCTCACCTGCTTTTTGCATGGATCGGTTTCAGCGTTAGGCGCTACCAGTGCCCAAGGATCTGCCGAAGGTGGAGATGTAACTGGCACAGGCGACGGTGCAGGTGCTCGCCATGGATCGATCGCAGCAGCTGAAATTAAATTACGCGATTAACCAGGATAACACCGAAGATAATATTTCATACGAAGTATTATTTAACAAGGTTTATTACTTGGTCTTTGCGGTGGAGCAGGAGTCCATGGATCTACTACGGGCGACGTACTGCTGGTTGTGGGAACACTCCATGGATCATTCTGTTGCTGCAAAATAAGAGTCAGTGGGTGAGTTTCTACTATATCCTTCATAAATTTTTTAAGTACAATCGCGCAGTGCTTTATCATTTTTTTTTTCTTGTATTAATCAAACATACCTGGTACACATAAAACTGAGATAAGTCCAAAGACTGTTGAGCAATATGCAAAGGGTACGCAATATCGTATTATCATGCAATTAACAAATGTGCAATTAACACATCACGCCTAATTTATGATTACATACCTGTGGTCTGGGGGAAGGTGCCGTAATCGGTACACCCCAAGGATCAGTTTGTACAGTAGATCCACTTGCTTCTCCTCCCAAGTTTACATCCAACAAATCTAGTACATGACTTTGTTTCTCAGATTGCGGGGCTCTGTAATTCGTATGCATTTTTAGCTGAGATTCGGAACATGATACAACTTAGGTATCGTTTGTTAATAATTGTAAAATATGAAACTTATAGTGAGCACTAACTTAAAATCCTGCTGACTTTGACTGAGGGCTAACTGCAATCTAACGTCGTCGCTGCGTCTTCTTTGTTCTTCTTGCTCTGCCTCCTCCCTAGACATTGCCAGAGCTAACTGTAGCTGCAATTCCTCTTCCCCCACTGTTTGTGGCCTCGCAGCTTCCAATTCAGCTAATCCAAACGAACAAATCGTAATTAATCATATTTAATATAATACGTGAAATTATAATAGATAGACATTTAATGAACGTTTACTTGCACGTCTAGCTGTAGATTCAGACCCTAGGCGGCATGGTTCCCAATCCTGGAACTATATAATTTGTTAAGGACAGAAGTATGAGACGCATTTGTTATTAATTCTAATAGCACTTACATCACTGCTCACAGGTGACATAGTATCTAACCCATCACTCCCGAATCCGCTAACGGATTGTGCGAATCGTTCCTTTGCTTTTAGTGCTCTAGCTCTTTCGTTCCTTAATCTTTCATCGTCTTTTAATAAGGCCACTAGTTGCTTTGCTTTCTCTCGTACTTTCACTCCCTGATCCTTAGATCCCTCCATATATTGGAAATCTAACGTAATTAAAAATAAATATCATTTATAGACTGCAGAAATTTTATAATAAACTTTATACGACGATAATGTAAAGCTACGTACCTTTTAGAGTTTGGATGGCAAAAATATTCTCTTTACATTGCTGTGCAACTTTTTCCGATCCAGTTTTAATGAGATATTCTAGGAGAACTAAAGCTTTGTACACGTGCCGCCAATTTTTACCGTGATCGTTCAATCTCTTCCACAACATTTGCATAATTTCGGTAAAAGCCACGACATTGTATGTCAAATCAGCAATTTCTGCCATAAGTGTGGTGCTTGGGCCCCAAGAATCATTGCTAGTGGCTTTCCGTACAGCTTTCTGTTTATATAAGAAAATTTTATTTTAGATCTACAGAATAAATATAAAAAGTAAACATTAAACGCTAAAATCAATTACCTGTGCATTGCTGTAGTTGTGGGCAAGATTAACGATGTCTCGCCTAATACCTGCCAAATTCACCTGCATCACGTCTTGACCTTGTCTTCTCATCTAAAAGATTACCACTGTATATTACAAGCAGGTAGTAACATTCCTATTCCTTTTAGAAGCCCATACTTATCATCGCACACGTTCGAGTTTATGTTAATTAAATTTGATGCACACTATCACTTTGCAATGCAATTCAAATACAAGTCCAATTATATATTTACTCAGAGAAAAAAAATCAATCAAAATAAAGAGTAGTAATAAATATGGGCAACCATTTCATACCAAAGCCATGCACCTAAATATACATTAGTAAGTAAGCAGGAAACTCATAAATATTTTATAATAGTCTACTTTTACTAAATCAATGCATTACTTCTATATCTCATTTGGTTAGTGTAAGAAGTAAGATGAATGAAAGTAGCTAAAGTAAAAGTGCAATTGGTTGAAAGTAAAGAAATCCCACTTATAATAATATTCTTTTATCATACAATGGTATTATTGCATTATTTGGAAATTAAAATTTTGTATGCCAAAATAAAATGTAATTACTTCTGCTATGGAATACACAATGTTTCAAAGTGGAATAATTTCTTTTGAGATGTGCCTATGTATAAGCTCCAGGTAACAAGTATCAGTGCATTTAACATCACATAGAATTTAAATTCATTTGAAAGTTGTAAATTATATTATGACAACAATATTTTCTTAGGAGAAAATTCTTTTTTCAATAACCTGCCAAGGTTCTTAATAATAAATATTTCTAATTTCTCTAGAAATAACTTAACGTTAAATATTTGAAAATAACATTTGTTGCAATACTGACTTGCATAATGTGCACAACTTATTGTTATTTTATAATTTTGCAAAAATAAAATACGAATGAATCGAGGTATGTGCAAAAATTTTATTACTAAAAACTATAATTCATGTATCTTTTTATATATACAGGATGCTATATCATTACAATTAAATTTAAATTGTAAAAACATATTTAAAGGTTTTTCAAATGACAAAATTATATATTTTAAAAACTTTTACTATTTGAAAATGTAACTGCTAGCAACACCCTGTATACTATTTAACGTGTCTTGCAAAACATTTATCTACATCATTTATTTTTCAAACATTTTCTAACAATGTCATTGATTAGTAAAGTAATAACATTTGTTATTTTGTTGACCATGGCCAGTTATAAAATTTACCTTCTGCATTGCCATTGTTGGCATATGAAATACCGCTGGCGTCGTCGATGAAGCTACTTCTTGTCCACAAATATAGAAAATTCCCAAACACTCTTCGAATCAGAATAAAATCCTAAACTATTAGACGGTACAGTGAATAAGTAAGAAACATTTGTTACATTTACCTGTCAACGATGAATGAATTTTTATTTAATGTACAAATGATGATATAATTAACTGAGAATATCTTACATATAACTTTGATAATCTTGGTAATTATTATGCAAATAAATATTGCACAGAATACTGCATAATTGTTCTTTCATTGGCCCGATGCAATCAACAATGTTACAAATTATATGGTGTATATCAAAGATATGTAACATTTAAAATATACTTAAAAAATAAATAGGCACAACTCATGTTTCATTAATATATAAAGTACACTATTAGTTTAGCTGTGAGTACCTGTTTTAAATTACTATGTACAGGGCATTCGACTGATGTCTTACAAAATATTGGCTTAAAAATGATAATAACATTTTCCTCTATAAGTTAATGGAAGTACAATCATTTATTACTACTAATTGTATAGAAGATATATAAACAATATATCAGGTACACAATGCATTTAAAATACATATTCGCACACATAGAGGAAAATGTTACCATCCACAAAAGTCTATAATGTGTAGTTATAAATTTTATTTTGTGAAAAGCAACTTTGTAAAAAGGAAACACAACAAGATTAAGATGCTACAAATTTATTGAATTCTTGTTTATGTAAATGTATTGAGAAATCAAAGTTGCAGTTTTTGTGCAATATTATGCTTATATTCGCCTATACAGTAACTATAAAAATTATTTAAATTTAAATTATTCGAAGGACAAAAAGTACTGGATTAATTATTGAAACTACTTTTATTCATGATAGAACCTATTGCAAGCATTTTAACAAAGGAAACTTAAACACAAAACAAAGAAGAAGACCAAGAACTTTTATCATCAAAGAAAAAGAGTTTGAACCAAACTACTATCTCAAAAATCAATAGGCAGCATGCGATAATAAGAAAAAAACGCAATTACTTACATTGATAAAAATGGAGGAGTCAAATTTGTCTTGAAGAAAGCCTTGTTATTAAACTGGAAAGTCAAAAGGAGACCTTTGTTATCTATCAGTTAATACTACTATGTATGTATCTTATCTTATCGTGATAAACATGCGATGTAGATTTATATTTAAAAAATATGAATGATCTATACAAGATGTGCTGAAATTAACTGATATAGATGATTTGTATTTTGCACTATATGCACACAAAGTTTAGCTTATCAATTTTAGTATATCCTGTGTATAATTATGTAATTTAATTTGAGCAGTTTACTCCATAACAACAACAACATTATATTTAAGTGTATTGCAATTATTAGTTCACTTATTACAATTTGCAATATCTACTTATGTTAGATTAATTTAGATTGCTAGATTTCAATGGAATAGGTTCTGCATACTTAACAACTTTGTCCTTGACATTGCTGAACAACTGTGAGAGATAATATACCCACACATACGATAATCATTCTGTTTCATGTTTTAGAGTAAATATATTATATATATAAATGATTTTATTATCGCGCATCACGTTTTTTTGTTTAAAATAAATTAACATTACTTCTAGACCATCAATTTATTTTAGTTTACGTTTTTAATAAACGGTACAACAAAACAGTTGTTTATACATTAAAGCTGCTCAGAGTTACTATTGTATGGTTTCTTCAAGGTAGTTAAATGGCATTATACCGATAAATGACCGTGAAACTATCGATCACTGTTTTGTATTTTCATTAATTTTCTATTCGATAAATTAAGAACGAACGACCACGAGAACCAAAAATTTCATTAGAAACAAGATTACACGTACGCGATATATCATCGAATTAAAAAGATTCCAAGCGTCGCAACGATGTTATTTTCACCCCGACGTTATTATTAACCTTAAATGATCAACGTGACAGCTCAGCACATTTTTTCTGAAAATCACGCGGATCATTTCCTCGCCACACGTGAAAACAACTTCTCGCTACGTTACTTCCTGGTATCGTTCGAAAGTTTGAACCGAGTAGAGCGTCAACATACTTGTACGCTTCAATGACACTCGTACGCCATATAAATACAAAACGGTGATTTCTTTTAAGGGATTCGAAGGAACAAAGAGTTTTGATATCTACACGTTCCATATATCGTACACCCTTTTAGATATTAACCAACACAATGGGTGGGCACACACTGCTTAGCTACTCGGCTAGCCCATGAAAATACGTGATATGTCAATTTCGAAACTCTCTACCTATGCTTTCTCATGCTCGGGCGTGACTTCCGCGAACCTGCACTTTTTTTCGAGTCTGTCTCGAGGCACAATCAATCGTGTAGATTACGAAAGAAGCCGAGTTAACGAAGGAAAAACGTGTCACGAACGGAATATGTACGTGGGATATCGTTCTCTCAAAACGGAATCGAGCTTGCACTTTTATCTTACGGACTGTACCACTCGTAGTTTGCGTACCAACTAAACGTTACTCGTTCCCGTTAATTTATTCCACACGATTTAACGGGAAACGTTCTACTCACCGTGGCGTGTACTAGAAATTTAATGCACTAATTTTCCAACCGAAACAAGGAACAAAATAACATAAAACACCTATGACAAGTCCATTCACAGGCACTGACGAATTAGGAGCTACGAGGCAAGATGGCGCTGAAAAATATTTCCTTCTCCTTCGTTTCGCCGTCTGCGGTGTAGCCGTCGAATATTTAACATTCGGCTTTGTTTCGTGGGATCGGGGGATGAATTCGAGGCCGTTCGTTCACTATCGTACGTTCCCCTATTCCACGGATAGGTTCAGCTACTAACGTACTACGTGATTTTTTTTCTTTTTTTTTTTTTTATCGAAACAAGGAATTTGTCAATGAAGGGTTGTCTCTCTTTATGTAATCTTCGGGCGCGTTCACAAGCGCGTAAGATTCTACACGCAGTTGTCATTCCTGAGGATAAAGGGTGTCCTGAAAGCTGGGTGTACTTTGTAGAATTTTATTTATCGTTCGAAGTCGAGGGGATTTTGAGCGTCGTTCGTGTTTCTGTTCGAACAAGGTCTAAACGTCCGAGATTCTAAACTTTAAAGTATGAAACAATATAAAGTATATGATTTTACGAAAATAAATAGAGATCTGTGAGACACCCTATGAACTGGGAATAGAAGGTTCGTTGAAAACGCAGAGTAGGTTTGATGTTTTTCGGCAGGTATGAAAATAGAACGCACTTGTTGGAGGTAAATTTCATACGCACACGCCATCATAAGAGTTTTCAGCTTTCAATTGTTGACTGACGGTTCTGTTTTCAAGCCAAGATCGTTGGTCTCGTCGATGTTGTCGTTTTAATAAATGAAACGAAATTGGAGAAGATCCGAAAACGTTTAATCGTTTTATACGATTTTCGTCTACATGTTTGTCGAAATATACGTGAAAACGAAGTAGGTTAGGATAAGCGAACGTCAGCGTTACAATATAACCTCTATTGTTTTCATTCGAATGAAAATTAGCGTTACCGCACCATAAATATTTTCCTGCGAAGAGGATCGTTCTTTGAAGACAAGATGAATGTGAGACTTTTAAAAGATCCTGCTACTGTGAGTAGCCGAATATTTGTGGGTCATTTGCAAACCGATGATATGACCAAACACGAATTGGAGGAACATTTTGCAAAATATGGAACTGTTGTCGGTTCTGCGATAAACCGAGGTTTCGGTTTTGTCCAATTCGAGGAAGAACAGTCTGCACAGAAAGCTATTCAAAATGAGAACGGTGCGATGTTCAAAGGCAGAAGAATGGGTATTTTCATTTATTTTTCATATATAATTTCATGCACTCTCCGATTCTCAATTATTAATTTAAATGTGTCGATTAATCATAAATATTATATAAGTACGCATTAGGATCCTATCTTACTTATTTTTTTTAATTAGATGTTAGACCAGCAAAAAAGGATAATCAGTCTGGTGGAGGAGGAGGGGGGAAGCTGCAAGCAGGACTTAACAATCAATTTAATTCCAATGCTAATCATTTTAATACTGGAAATGATTCTTTCAATACCGGGAATCAAAGCTTTGGAGGAAATTCAAGTTTCGCTCCGAATCAAAGTTTTGGTTGTGATTTACAGTTAAACGATAGCCAGAAAGGAAATAATATGCAGAATAGAGGTGGTGTAAACGATCAGTTTGGTGATGGAAATCAGAACAGAGATAATAATCAAGTCGGAAATCAAAATCGAAACAATGGAAACGATCAATTTAATAACATGATGCAAAATAAAGGGAACAATCAGTTTACTCCAGGTAATCAGAATAGAGGCGGTAATCAATTTGGATTGGGTGGAAATCAAAACAGGCCTGGTGGAAATCAGAATCGCAACACAAATAATCAGAACACTCACAATCAAAGTGGTATTGGGGGAGGGGGAGCGAACAGTGGCGGGGTTGGTCGACCAAGAGGCGTTAGGGGTGGAAAAAATCGTAATAAAAATAGAGACGGTTCGGCTGGGAACAACTTCAGAGATCGTAGTCCTATTAACAGAGGTGGTCGTTTGGACGATAAAGGTGGACGGGATTGGGATCACAAGCAAGGCGATAGATTAAGAAACGATAACTTTGTCAGAGATACATTTAGCGACAATAGCAACCGTTTTGATAGTTTCAAGCCTACCGCTGCACCTAGAGATATGAACATGAGTTTTAAGTAAGCGGAACTATTAATATTTTGCGATCACTCGTATTATTTGAATCTAGCGTTACGTACTTATTTGTTTTTCAGCAACACAAGCACATCGAACGAGTATTCGAATGCAGCAACCGAAAAGAATGATTGTGAAATCATTGTTGTTAATAAAGCATTAACGTACGTATGACAGTAATAAATTTCCTGACGATCGACGAATATTTTTGTAACTTATGTTTGTCAAATTAGGGAGTATGCGGAAAGTATTGAGGCGCGATTAAAAAAAATTGGATTAACGGTAGATTTGCTATTTCCAAACGAAGATGTACTTCTAAGTAGAGTTCTAGGGAACATAGCAAGTCGTGGATGTTTGTATGCAGTAGTAGTAACGCCTATCAATCAAGAGCATCATTCCCTAACGCTAAATATCCTTCACGGTTTACCGCAAGGTACGTGGCTTAACGATGTTACAAAGACTTAGCAATTTTTGACGTTAATGGAATTTTATCTTTTTGGACAGAACACAGAAATATGCTCGTTGACGACGCTATTAATTTAATATCACGCGATTTCTCTAATTACAAAGCTGGCGGACGATCGGTCCCAGTGAACACACCGTTCGCGAACGAACGGCATCCCGATGCCATTCAAGTTCTTTTAAATATGTTGGCCGATAACCATCAATTAACAGTACTGCAGTACGAGCGTATCATAAAGTATCTTGAAATGAAACGCGAAGAACAAGTGCAAGTGGAATTGGGAGACGTAAAAGATTTACCAACGACGACTACGACGATAGCGGTTAGCGATCCGAAACAAGCTGAATTACAGTCCAGGATACTTAATATTCTGAACAGTAATAAAACAAGTTCGTCCGCGCCAGCACCTAGTCCAGTGCCAGCACCAACTGCAGCACCAGTTCCGGTCCCACCAGCTACTTGGGGATCAGGTAAAAACTATAAAGCTTCACTACTCATGTTTGATCCGAATGCGTATGACATGAAATGTTCAAAAAATTTATATGAAATATCTATTCTTGTAACATGGTTAATAAATCAGGAGAGCATAAATATCGTAGCAACATGTCTACAGTGGATTTTGCTTTTACAAATATCGAGATCATGATAAATTGCATTAATAGGGGAAGGAAAAAATATGCGCACTGTAAGTGTAGCATTTTTATTTTTTTCTTGACGTTCCGTGTAACATTTGTGTATTGTAATTGTGACGATTACATCCATTTATTGTAGAAATACCACTATTGGTTTATTCGTTGCGCGGAAAGAGCCGAGTCGAAGATGTAGAACTTCTCTAACGCGAACAAAATTCGAGACCTGTTGCACTGTTTTGCATTTTTAGAAAGGTCGTCGCAGGTGTATCTTACGGATATTGGATCACTTGTTTGTTACGTTTCATATCGGATTTGTTTGTGTTCCTCGCGAACACTTCCGGCGAAGACGAAATTTCTTTTAAGTCGTGTATCGAAATTTCTAACGAAGTTTCCAAATAATTTGACGGTTAAAAAAGATAACGCGGGTTCCGCGTAAAATTTTTTAATAGATTCAGGTAAAATTAGAACGTAATATTGATCAAAAATATCGATCGTAAACGAACTTCGTACGCTTTGGGTTCCTTTTTTTTTTCTTTTTTTTTTTTTAATAAAGTTCGCCGCGCGTGTAGTGCTACTGTGCCTGTTTCCTCATGATGCTGCGATCAAAGCGAACGAACTTCGAATATATTTATTGCTGGTGTTACAACCGCTAACTACATGAGACATCATGTTATGCCAGCAGCATCAACTGCCGCATCAGCGCCCACGACTACTACTACTACCGGAGTTTCACCGTCACCTCTACTAAACGATCCAACAGTTCAAAAGGCACTTGACAGTCTATTGCAAGGCAATTTGCTCAAAAGCATCGGCGATCAACAACCGGCCACGACTACGACACCTCTGTTTGCCGCTTTTTCGAATATCGGCCGATTTTAATTAATCTCATTGTTTTTATCATGTTCGTTTCATCTGGCAAGAAATTCCATTTCATTTCACTTCATTCGATGAAGTGAAAATTCGATGACGATGTTCGGTAGAAAATCAGAATGTTAGCAAACTCCGAGTTGACGGCAAGTGATTTTGATATTTGTCTCTGGTGAAGTGTTAGCATACTTTCGCGTGCATAAAGTAACACTTTTGAACACAGGATTCAACGGTTTGTAAGATGTTCTATAGATATTATTTGTATGATTCACAATGATAGGTATACATTGATATTTGTCTATACGTTTGTTCGATCCTTTCATTCCTAGGATAGAAATATTTTAGCATACTATATACAGTATAGTAATTTAAAGAGGAGAAACGAAATGTTGGATGCATATCCAATACTTTTCGAGTGTGAGCTTTATGCTTCTTTTATCCCTTTGCTACCAATTATGATAAAGTTAATCAAGCTTTGGATGCACCTTGGATATTAAGAACCAAGTTTAAAGTATAGTTACATACTGTATTTTATTAGAGCCTGAATAGTTTGTTGCAATGACAAGTATTTCAATATGTAATATATTTACTTAGTAATCGACAATTTAGTTAAATATTTCCATCATTTACTGGAATTGTACGTTATTCTTATCTTAGTATGTAGAATTTATTACATTATTGTTTCAATGAATTGCAACAGTTGTTTCTATCACTTTTATAGTCTTTATTAATCTCATAAAGTTATACCACTCATGATTACAATGTCTGACTTCAACAGAGATTAGGGAAAAACAATTTGGGTAATTTATAAGCTCTGTAAACTTTGTCTGATGTAAAAATATAATATATATATTATATATATATGCAAAACATTTTATGTTTGTAATAAATTATATAATACGTATATAATATTAAGTTCTCTTTTGCATTATTGAAAATGCACATATATGGGTACAGATTGTCTTTTATTTTTTTTTTTTTTAAAGTAGAGGGAGTAAATGAATTTATTACACGTGTTACATATTTTTCAAATCTTGTATTACCGCATAAAGTTTAATTAATTTTAATACCTATACAAGTATGTTACATGAGAGAAGGATTTAGATGAATATCATGTATAACTTCAATAAAATGTTTTAGGAATACCTTATGTCTTTTATTTACGTGGCGCCAACGTTGATGCCTCTTTCTCATGGATCTAGAAGGAAGAAAATATACATCTATAGAATGGAACTTGTACTTCGAATTCCTAATGCATTAATTTTTTTACATACCTTTTCAGCGCAGTGATTAATACATGTTTATTTTCATGAAGCAATGTAAGCTATGGATTTTGGAAGCAGTTTTATTACGTTAATAAGCAACAAATAAATCAGTGCACAAAGTGGTAGCATTTAAATAAAAGTGTTTCGCGGGATGTAATTAAGCATATCGTTAGGCATTGGCAGGTAAGCAAAGCTACATAAGTATAAATAAGCGTAAATATTTGTTAAGTTCACATCAAATTGAATTTACCTAAATAATAACTCTTCAGGTATTGTTCCGCGTGTACGATTTCTTCGCACGGCTGGGACACTTCTTTGTACAGTATACCAAGGACAGATTTTACAGCGTCTATGTCGTACATATTTTTTACCAATCTTTGTTTATAAGGTTTAAGTTTCTCTACGAGCTCCTTATTCTTGCAAATAGAACCAACGTGGTGTTGAAGAATCTCGTTGTACATCGGCCAGTCGGAGTCGCAAGCGGGACAATTGCATTCAAAGAAGTAGTCCTGCATTATTTTTTCTCTTCTTTCAGATCGTGGCATATGTGCATACGCCGCGCCGTAACCTGTGAATATTTGATCCCCAGGATTTATTGGTTCCAGAGCGCGGGTGATCATTGTCAATCCTTCGAAGTGACGGAACGTGTTTGGTGCACAAGAATGATTATACAAACTGTGCAGTATGTACAGACCCGAGCCTGTTTTTACTCCTGGTTCTTGTTGTACCTAGAAAATAAATTTAATTCAATGTAAAATCATTTTATTTGATTAAATCTTGTATAATCATCGTACATTTTATTCCGTGTTTCTTTAATAATCTATGTTATAGTTTTGTAACACGCACGGCCGTGTGGGGCTAGCCGCTCACCTTGGACAACGTTCATGGATATTTACTATATGCAATTAAAATAAAAAAATCAGAAATAAAACTCATTAGCTTCTAAAAGTAGGCTAAACGCTAGCTCCACAAGGCCATCGGTGTCTCGAACATATTACCGTGAAACAATTGGAAGACATTATAACACAGGCGCGAAACATGAGACTGCCACAGAATTTGAGATCAGAAACATTGCCAATGTCTTTTAATTGGTCCACTTCGTATTTCTTGCAGAAGAAATTAGTCTGCGTTGCTAACAGGATAGCACCAAGAGCTGAGATACACGCGAAAGCACTGAGACCAATGAGCGGTCTTGTTGACATATTTGTGGCGAGACTCAGAGCAGATCGTGCGCTATTACTATCCAATATACCATCGTCTGTAAATCCAGCAGTTCTGTCATCTACAACAAAGAAATCTTTTACAACATCTTTACATGCGTGGTACGTTATAATTCGATATTTCAATAAGTTTTCATATTTTGTAAATGTAAATTATATTATTGTTTCTGATTCTAGTCATAAAATCTGAGAGCTATTCTGTACCTGGATTGATCTCAGCTACTTTCATATCTTCCCGCAATTCTGCGATCTTCTCGCCTTTTGCTGTCACCATGATCAAAAATCTAACAATTTTGGTAAGCATGCGTACCTTGTCTTTGTCAATATTAAATAAATTTCCTAGAACTGCCAAAATCGGGCATTCTATTTGATGAGCCATTTCCCAGGACAATGTTCTGCATTTTTCCGAACAATATTGAGCCATCGGGCAATTCGTGCATGGAATTAAATTGTAACTTCTTGATAAACAATGGTGACAGTGCGTGTAATATCTGCAATTTGCAAAATCGTTATGCAACGATACGTATACCGATTTTGAAGAACATTTTACCTTTGCGTATACATGACATAAGCATACGGATCTTCAAAAGAAACTACATCCCCTGGCTTAAACTCTTTAGTAGCTCTTAAATGACGCCCGTATTTTTCCGAGAAAGAAATACTGACGCCGTCGCTAGCAGCAGGAGATTCTTTACTGGGGCCATAAGCTAACTTTAAAGAACCTTCGTCTGCTAGGTATCTTGGTTCTCTTTCTTTGTTACTCATAGGTGGTTCATCGCAGCCATTAATTGACTCTTGTTTATTTCCGTTAGCATTTACATCTTTGTTTATTTCTTTCTTACTTTCAGCATTTCCGTTTCGGTACCTCACAGTTACAGGCTGATCGGTAATTTTTTCAGATAAACACATACTCATCAACTTTTGCGTATCAATTGGATCGTCCTTTTGAATCTTCAATTTTTTTTTAATTTCTTCAACCGCCTTAGCGCCCCTCTCCTTCAAGTTTTTCCTTTTTTCTTCTGGATATCCAAGATTTAAAGCGGCATCGATATCGATTAAACACTGTTTATACATTTGTTTTCTATACAAAGCCGCTGATCTGTTAGCATGGGCGTAGGACATTAGTTCTTTGTCATTCGCATACGCTAAACTCATTGTGTAACATTTTATAGCTTCGTTATCATCGCCCATTACGAAATGTTGATTTCCTGTAATATTTTAAGCGTAATAATTTAACGAAACCTAGACTGAATTTTAATATCTGATCAATATCGATTACCTTCTTCCCGGAATCTGATAGAATCTTCTTCATTTTTCGTTTCGGGAACTAACGTCGGTAGCGGAGATTTGACCATGTTTTGCAAAATGTGGCCAACAAGTGCTTCGCATTCTTTTTGTAAACCATAACCCGCGTGTGACTTATTACCTTGTTTTAAAGTTAGTACCAATTCCCTTGCTGTGTCCATATCCATGTTAGTTATTCTTTTTGAAAACGATCTTTTGCAAAACAGTATTTTAGTTTATATATTCAATTGAAGATTGCTGATCGATTATTAAATGGATGTATAATAAAAACTAAAGGTACCTTGTTTAATGTTTTAAATGTACTTTTGATGCAGGTATATCGAGTATTTTCACTGACTGAGAACAGTATGATTATCACATACTTCTGGTACACTAGATAAGAAGATGTTGAGTGGACTGTGGTGAACTATGTACTGGCAGAAGCAAAACTGAGAGGTGAAACTAAAATTACCTCAAGTAGGATGATAGAGGGAAGCAGAAACTGTATGCCTGTGAAACCAAGCTTGTAATCATTCATTAACTTGTTAAAATATAAGTTATATAATGGACACAAAAGAGTACCCTAAATTTATTACAATTTCAATAATAAAAATCATTATTTTTATAATTATTAAGTTCTCTAAAAAATTGCAAAATTGCAATCTTTTTAATAAACGGATAGACTGTAATATGTTCTAATGTATTGTTCGAATCTTTTAGGATATCAATTATTTATTAGATATTTCATTTAAATTATCGTTATGTTTATCAAATACTTTTTGTAATATCGATTACGAGTAACATTATAATTAAAAAAATATGACAGGAATGTTTCTAGCAGTGTTAAAATAAACCGTAAATATACGTGTAACTTAAAGGTATTTAATGAATATAGATCTTAGAGGTAGTTTTTTTGAGTCATATTGCATGAGCACATTGTAATGAAAACAATTTGGCAAGGATCCAAATGTAATGGTATGGTTGCTATAGTCTTGAATTCAACCTTTAATCAAGCGAGTATATATATCAAGCAGTTCCTAATACTTGAATACTATTCAAATAAAGCTTAATGTATTAAATAATCATTGATAAATCTATGTTTATATTATTGTATAAATATAGAATTAATATTATAGGATGGTAATATTAAGAAAAATTTGTGGAAAAAGTGTAATAAGTTTATTAAGGGATTATCAAACAGTAACAATTAATTAATATAAACAAATACTAATGATCTCATGTGTGACAAATGATGTTAAATTGTTTATCTGTACATATTGTGAATAAAATCCATGTGTTATGTAAGTTAGGAAAAAATAATTATATAATAAGGTTAATCCAAGTTATATAAAAATAATGCGCGTATTTGATTAATCTTCTTCTGCTTCCAGATTTATGCGGCTACCAAATTTTGCATACAGTTGAGTTTTTAACTCGCTCATAATGTTCTTTAGATCGGCACATCTACTTTCTATATTTGTGATTTCCATTTTCTTTTTCTCTTTGATCTCGTCTAAGTAATTCTATAAATATAAAAGTCTTTACTTTATAAGTAGATAAACAACCAACATAGAATAGATTTAAATCTGCCATGCTAAAATGCAGAACTAAAGTTTCTCAATGTTAACAAGGTTACACAGAAATGATAACAAACCTGTGTTGTCTCCAAGTCTTTGTAAATGAAAACTTCGCCTATGTAATATGGTATTTTCGCGTCGTCGTCTAAAAGGACTATTTCATCACAGGCATCTTCCAAGTTTTTTAATTCATTCTATACAAAGAATAACAATGCACTTGTACGTAAAACTGAGCATGACCAAATAAGGGTAAGAGAAATCGGAATCGTTCATTTATACCTGTTTAACTTTCAACTCTTCTTTCAAATCTTCCATTTTTGCATTCTGTCTCGCAAATTTATTAATCTTCAGTTGATCGTCGTAAGTAATATAAACATCTGAATCCTGCAATGCGGTAGAGGTTAGATATGAATTTTAATACTTATGAACATAAATGAGAAAAGTAATTCGCAGGTCAAACTTGCCGATTGAAAGCCAGCTGGAACATTTTTTCGTGCCGACATGTTTACGTTCTTTTTTTATGTTTATATTCGCTTTATTAACAATTTCCGGAAAGATAGTACATTACGGGGGGGTGTGGGGTGGCAAATGGTAGTATCACCATCTCGCAGTGAAATATCGAACTAATTGCAGAGTTTGGTCAGCGCCTCTATCGAGAAAATGTTCAAGTTTGTTCTCGATTAATTCCTTTTTTTACAGTTAGATAGCGCTATTTTCATGCCGTTTACCGACATGATGGTAATGTACCAATAGGTGTCGGTAAATAACATGGAATTAGCGCCTTCTAGCTGTGACAGCTTCAACTATTCGAGGACAAACTTGAGCGTTTTTCCGATAGAGGCGCTGACCAAACTCCAAAATTAGTTCGGCCTTTTCACCGCGAGATGGCGACACCATTTCCCATAAATGAGTATCGTTTAAATTAATTCAATAAATACGAATAAATACAAACAAATACCATCAAAAATAGTGTTCTCCGTTGGAATAAATCGAATTGAGCGTCATGCGGTTGTTGTTCGCCCTTCCCCTTCTCTACTTCGAGAGGCACAAGCGAGCCGCGACTCTCGAGCGACACAAGTATACAAGGGGTGAGAGCTCATTCGTCGTTGATCCTTCGTTCGATATGGATCTAGCGATCGCGCGACCGAGACTTGGTAATCGGTATTATTCGTGACAAACAATCCTTCGTCACGAAAAATAAGGAGCTAATGGCTGGTAACTTTGTATAAGATCTTTAGATATAAAAAGTGTAAAGTGTAAAGCTACCGCGTCTCCAAATAAATCAAGTCTCACGATGATTATGCATTCCGTAACTCCTCATTTATTTCGTTTTTACATAATATTTATAGCCTTAACGGTCGCCGAAACAAAATCTCTACAAGCACGAACTATTCTACGCTACGCGTATCGCGTAATTAATTAATTAATACACGTATTTGTGCCATAGTCGACCCCATAATTTCCATTAGACTCGATTAAATATATTTTCTCTCCTTTCCAATGGTCACTATACGCGGACAAAACATTTACACACCTAATTACGCGGCTAACAAACAATTTACAACACGCATTACACACTTCGATTGCCTATTTCAACGATACTTTAATCGCGACCGATGGAATCAGCCTCGAGAGGACGTTTCTCTTTATTCTCATCCACGGCCGTCTGTGGCGTCTCGACGTTCGGACTCTTATCGATGTCGCTATCGGAGGACGAGTTGTCTTGGTGCAACTCGAAGCCGTGGGTCAGAAGGTTGGTTATCCTTTCGACGTCCACCGTGTCGTCCTGTTCGTGGATCTTCCTCAGGGCGTTGGAGACGATGCAGAGATCGCCTCTCAGCTCGCTCACCACCGCGGTTATCTTCTGTGCGTCGGTGAGGACCTCCACCGATTGCGTGTAGGGGTTGTAACGCAATCCGAATGGACGCTGTATGCCATTTGCGAACGACCTACAAATATACGATAACAATTGGCCGGTGTACCGCAATAAGGACATAGCTCCATGTTTTTACGGTTTTGAGGTTAGAACGTCACGGATTTGAAACATTCCTTTCTTTTGTGACGCAATAAGGAGGAAAATTTGGAAAAATTGTGCTACCTCCTTATTGCAGCACATCCCTGGATTGATTAACGATTGTTATCAGGAATGAAACTATTCATCTCAAGAATCATAAGACAAACGAAAACACGAATCGTAGACCACCGGGATTGGTCGAGTAGGTAAAGTGACCGACTGTCGATCCGAGGATCGTGGGTTTGAATCTCTCCCCCGTGCCTGATATTATTTGTTTTTTAGATTCCTACGATATGATTATAAGTATCGTAAAGGATTTTAAACGAATTATACCGCATCTTTTCTTTCGCTTCCTCGAAGCTGTCCGTGTAGTAGTAAGCGTTCTGGAACGCGGTGATGATGCACTCCTGTTTGCAAGTAACGTCTGGCTCGAAACGGAACGTCTTTTCGGGCGTGGACACCGCGTGCTTCAGTTCGGCGACGGATGACAACAAACCGGCACCGTAAACCCGAAGCACGCCGTCCTGTTTGCACAGTCCAAATTCCACGGTGAAGAAGTACAGCTAAAATGAAATGAATATAAGTTTCAATTAAATACTATTTACTTATATATATATATATTATTATACTATTATATATATGTATATCACGAAACAAATATTTTCTCTTCAGAACAGAATGGTTGATTATTAATAGCAAACAGTATGGAGGTAAACAAAATTTGTATGTAAGTTCAGTTGGAAGATTGGAGCTCTAACGGTTGAATCTTTTATTAAATTAATCATACTTGCTTGAGCGTGTAAATAATGTTTTTTCGTCTTCATTAGCTGGAGATAAATGTTCTGCGAAGTTTTAACGAGACAAAGGAACAGCCGCGAGCACGATACACTTACCGTTGCCAATTTATCGATGTCCTCCTCGGAGGCTCCAAGAGAAGCGAGTCCAAGTTCCTGAGAGAACTGGGCGAAACTTGGATTAGCCAGGAGGGGCATGTGCCCTAACAGTTCGTGGCAACAGTCTCTGGATGGAATAAAGAATCATTCCAGAATGAAACTATTCTAATTCAATTTTTAATATTTTTTTTCTTAATTGAACATTTTCATTGAATTGATTTTAGTTTTAGGATAATCTTGTACAAGCATTTTTATGACTTTACACGCTTTACGTTTCTCTGGTTAATTTTTATTCACCTAAGAGGAAGGCTGTAGTGTATGTATGAAGCTAGAATGAATTTTAATAATATCTCACAGGCAAGCTAATTATCCTTATGAAGCATAATGTTTGGGTTGTAAAGTACTCACGGCTCGGGGGTGTAAAAGGGGTCCGACGAATGCCGAATGTACTGAGTGCAGTGGAACACTCGAAAAGCAAGCCCAGCTAGAAAGTCTCTCGGGGTGAGGTAACCAGCCACTGGTCGAAGTTGAAACCCAGTTGTTCCTGGCAATGTTACAAAACTCCATTTTTAATCGTTCAATTGCGTTATAATTCTTCACTTACGTTTCAAAAAGGCGTTCACGTCTTGTAGCTGTGGTATATTGTCCTGCCTGTGGACAAAAAAATATTATATATTACAATATTTAAGAATTCCATTTAATTCGACACTTTGAGGAAGCTTTACCTATAACCACAATACTTCACCAGCTTCGGCCAATTCTCCAAATACTCCTTGCAAGCGTGTTTCAAGTAGAGCTGATGCAACTCGCGGAAAACAGTTCCCCTGAAAATTGTTGGTAAATAACAACCAACCACGCAGATTGTTTCAACATTTAGCTGTCCAACTGACACGTGCTCTCTTGTAATGCGTGACTGAGGTAAGATTAAAAGTTGCGTGCTTTTTCTTTATAATTAAATGATACGTTTGCCTCGGAGAGGCACAGAATTCATTTCAACGACTAATAACAAGTCAATATTTTTGTAGAAATTTTCAATTCGATAGAAGCTCGATCCAACAATCAAAGTACTCTTTGTTCGACGATTTTCCAAGAATAGATCGTTTGCTGGCACCAGTACATACCCAACAGGAACTGGATTAGAGAAGTCGCTTCAAGATGGCGAGGTTAAATCGAATCAGGACAATTAAGGGGCGCATTCAACACGGGAGCGAGCTTAGCTTGTTCACGCGTCCCGAAGAACGAAGACGGAGGGTAAACTTATCGTTTTGTATCGCCCGAGAACTCTCGAAGACTGTTACACGATCGTGGCTGAAGCTCGCGGATCTATGGAAAAGGATGATCCTTTCTTCGTCGCGGATTGGCCTCGTACTCGTGGAAACACGTACCAAGAATTCTCGTAACGAGCAAAACTTACGCTAGGAATCTCGCACAATGGCGCCATTTATTTTCATCGATCCCCCAAGTAACGCTTCCAAGGATCTAAATATGGAAGCTTGGGTGGATTTAAAAAAAGGATCAAGGCGCTGTTTGATCATTTGAAGTGCGATAATTTGTTCTCGAGCAACAAGCTTGAGATGATTAAAAAAATTTTTTTGATTTTTTTAAAAAAAAAGTCTTTTTCAGATAGCTATAACTCTGCCAAAAATTGATCAAATTAGAGTTTTGTTTTCGAAATGTGCATTTTTGAATGAGCTTTACGAAAGAGATACAAATCAAAAAATTTGTTTGAGAAAACCTTTGTCAGTAAAATAAATTTACGAACCACGTCCTGATTTCCTCCGGCGTGTACTGTATGCGAGGGATCGGTTGGCCGCTGGAAAGCAATAATCAAATTAAATTTATTCCGACAAATAATCTCGTTCAGTCTCACTCTAGATCATCGATTATCGACGTACTATCTATAGTTGCTCGCGATGTCGGCGAACTGTTCGCGACGCTTGCGGTACACCGGATCCTTGAAGCCCTGCAATCACCAAAGAATAATCACTCCGACAAAATTCCACGCGTTTTAAACTCCTCCCGGCGCGCAAACTATACAAAAAAGAAAAAAAGAAGAAGAAGAAAATAAACATACAGGATGATCCGCGTCCAGTTCAGTACCATACATGAGCACTCTCTGAGATTGATCCAAGTCTGATATTTTTCGTGGGAACCAGGGCATGTCTACCTCGCTGAAATCTACAAAGTAAGATCTTAAATTGGTCGAGTTATTAGCGATTTATACCTCCGATTAAAAAAGGAAAGTTTTCAGGGAAAATTTGTTAAAGAGATTCGTTGAAGGGAAAGGAAATAGAAATATTCAGTAAAGTCTCCTTAAATATATGCAAAGTTGCAAACGTATGCCGACGAGCTTCGAACGCAGAGGACAGCGACTAAGAAGAGGACGAAGTGAAAACACCGGGTTACCTCGGTGAGTTTTATCTAGTTTTACCCGGATCGTGTCACACTATTCGGTGATCCAACTATTGAAACCTCCTCTTTCGTAGTCTGTTAGGAAAAAAGGACTCACCGAAGCTTGGGGCGGCCGAGAGCGAGGGAGCGTGGTGTATGTTCCCCATCTGTTCGTACTGGGCCAAATTAATGGCGGCGACCTCGCGATTCAACATCCTCGTCAACTGTTCCATCCTGCTCGAATCGCACTCGACGTCCACGAGGATTTCGTATTCGGAACCGCGACGCAGGGATTTCCGCGACTCGATGTGCACGACGTTTACACCTAGGTCCTTCGACCGATAGAATTCTATTTCAGCACGGGAGATTCGTTTCGTCAACGTCAAGGAAGGGATTGGCATAAGGTAGGCAATATTTCGTATTTAGGACGAATACGCGCGGTCACTCGACTTTTATCATTCGGCAAATGGCGTACCTGAAAGACCTGCAGCACCCGCGCCAAGCCGCCGACTTGGTTTTTCAACGAAAAGACGACGGAATTTTTGTTGTCGCTGTTCGGCCGACGCTCGACCATGGGGATCTGAACGAACGAAAGAACACGTTCATCCATTACTCCCGTTCATCTTACAGTTGACGTTTACTTTTTTAACTGTTGCTCGAAACAACAGTATGCTATGGTAACAAATTTATTCTACATTTTCGACTCAATTTTTTACATTTTTATACAAATTATATCAATTCTGTCCGATTTTTAGGAACGTTTGCACCGCACACTATGCACTCGCTAGACGAAGAAATTCAGTTAGCGACACCAGCGTGGGACCTTGGACACAGACTCGAGGTAAACCAGCGATTCGAATCAACTATCAAATGATTCAAAATTAACCGAATATTCTACACTCAACATCAATGATGGGAGGAGACGTACTTCGCTCGGCTTGTGTATAGGACTTCCTTCCTTGATGGCCCATTGTTCCCCTCTTCTGTATAGCCACACCCCGAGCAAACCTTTCCCAGATCCACTCATGATGATTTACACCCCCCTAATGAAGCTTCTTCTTCCAATAGCAACTCTTTAAATTTCCTTTCCGAATCTCAAGCTTCTCCGACTGTCGCACGATTTACTCGTTGAGAGTACCGTCAAAAATCGTTAATACTCTGTTTGGTGATTTACGCCCCCCCAAAGGAAGCTTCTTTTTCTAATAGCAACTCTTTAAATTTAAAATTTAAAATCTTTTCAAATTTCAAGATTCCCCGATGTTCCCCGCACGATTTGTAACTCGTTAAAACCATTCGGCTATTCGAGGTCCACGAGCAACAGTGTCCCGCCGCTGGTGTCTTCCGCTCTTCTTAAGCCCTCGGTCCCCTCCGCGTACGCGTCCTTCTCAATGACGATCACTTCGCGATTGGTCGACGCACAGTGGTAGCAAGTTTCCCCATTGGTCGGATAAGACTTCTCATGGGTTTGAAGCAGGAGTGCCGGCTCACCCCATTTAACCGTAACTGTGCCGGTTGCAGAATGTATTCGTTGTGACGTCACTGGAGCCCGCGAAATGTGGGTGGCGCAAGGGCTGGCGCGACGATGAACGAGAGAAGAGATTGCAAGGTCTCCTGGTAACCACCCGCGGAGGGTTATTTTCTTTTATTCCGAGGATCCTCGATCCTCTTCTTACTTTAGTCTCCTTTTTCTCGGTTCGAGCCCACGTAGGAGCCTCGGAGACTCGCATTGGTCGAACGCGGAAGAAACACGCGTTCATCTGTCGATTTGCTGATTTTTAGCAGTCCCACGCGTTCGTTTATTGTTATTATTCATATCGGAATATACAATAGTCGAGGTTCGTTAGGAATTCATTTCTGAGGAACTGTACGTTCGATCGCTTTCGATTCGCGACACCGCGAATATACATTGCTTATACTATAGTCGAACGCAGGACAAAGCCTCGGCTTTCGGCGAAAGTTTCCGATGATCGGGAACGAACGCCGATCGACGGTAGGAGATCATTTCAAACTAGTTTCGCATAGTTACGCAGGAACGTTCGATGGATGAACCACGTGTTACTTTTCTTCGCATACATTTACGTTAAGTGTATCTTATGTTTGCGTGTTAGTGAAGTTTATCTGTTCGATATTCCTGTTTAAATATACCCATTCGATCTATTATTCCAATGAAAACTATAGCGGATAGTTTCGTTATCCATGTTTCTGACTATACAGGCAAATTCACAGAAATATATTCGTGGTAAATAGCACCTGAAAATACACGAAAAAAAAAGCTGTTACGAAAATCTCCACGCGCAGAACCGTAAATCACGCGGTACCACGGGATCGAAGACGACTAAAGTTACATCACCGACGAATGTCAAACATGCCCCGAAGACGAGGAAGTGATTTTCCGGGCAGGAATTCTCCTTGGAAGAATCGAATATCTTTTCAACGAGACAATCGTTCTCGCTTTGTATTTCTTTCCCTGGAACAAAGGGAGCGTTTCATAAAAGCTCGAACGGTCGAGAACGCTTCCCCGCTTCTTGGCAAAGCAGATGCAGCACATTACCAATGTCCATCACTTACCACTATCAGCTACCATCCACCGGTTCTACCCCTCGCTAAATTATACCGGGCGTTTCTGTGGCATTAAGAGAATTGAGAGTACCGTTCGATCCGTGGAAAGGATCCTTCGTTTATGGTCCGGGTCGTCCCCGGCGGTGAACGCGAAGATTTTTCTGGAAAAGTGGCAGTGCTCTTTAAACGGGACTGCGAACAATTTAAAAAAAAAGGAATACATGGGAGAAAGGTATTTTAAGTTTTTTAATTTTTATTTTTAAAACTAAATTCTCATCATTCCCTATAAACTGATATTTTTGGAATTTTCAGTAAGAATCTTCCTGCAGTCAAAGGGTCTGCAATAGTGTCTATATTGGGTATATCAAGAGCCGATAATACGCTTAATGGATTCATCTATCTAGACACTGAAATTGTAATCAAATTAAATACAAATAGGCTTCGAGTAGATAAAGCGTCAATTCAACGTGTCAGTCGTATTACAACGTTTTGCCACCCGCATATAAAGGCCCTCTGCTTTCCACACAGAGATTATCTGCGAAAGCAGATGTCTGCTTTGTCAGAATATTCCATTGAATTCGGACCTGGACGTTCTAATTTCTCTATTGTTCGAGGTACGAAGGCTGGTTCGGAGATCAAGTGCCAAGGAACAGGAAGGAATCAGGAAGAGAAGGAACGCGAATTTAGGCCCTTTTATCTTTCTAGGCAATATTTATGTTACAATGCCATTTACGAAGAATTTCTTTCTACGAATCGATCGATCGACAGATCCCAGCCTCCATTAGTGCAGACGCGATACATGTGTAGTCTTCGATCCTTTTCAAGCGAGACACCTTCGGTCAGAATTTGCAAAATGGAATTTACATTCCACACGCGCAACCGCCGGAAACGTCTAGCCGCCTGTTGCTCGCAAACGTTCCAGTTGACTTCATTTCTACTCCTTTACTCGGTGGCACCGGGGTCTCGATACAGACCGACCTCTTGAAACGAGCCAATCGATTAGCAAAAATCGTCAGGAAACTCTAAGTAAGAGCAAGACGATGGGCATTCGCTGTTTGCAGACAAGAGGATCCTCTCGAGGCGTGCTCTCAGCGCGAACGAAGGAACCGATTCAAACAAAGAGGACGGACGTAATAGAGAACGAAGAGGGTTATGGATGGCTACGATCGGCTTTGGTGGAAACGTACGAATTTGTGTTTGGCTCGGTTCCACCGCGAGTTCGCGACCATCGTACACGGTTTTCCTAGGAAATTACAAACTCGCCGAATTTCGATCGCGAACCACGAGAAAGAAACAAAAAATCGTTGAACGATCCGTGCGCGAACGGTGTTCCCCTTTAACTTTCGAAGCTCGGCAACTTCTTTAACTCGATTAATCGACATTAATTACTCTTCCTGCGTTGTGCGCGCCAACTACCTTTACCTGACCCGCTCCATTCTCGTTAACTGATTCCACGGTTTGCGTCGTAAAATACATTTTCGTCGATACGCGATAAGTATACAGGACGCTCCAGAAATATCGGGACGAATTTAATTGGACCGTAGACGAAACGAAAATAGACGAGATCCCTTCGTTGGTTGCTTCGACCTCAGGTTCGGATACTGCTTGGCAAAATATCGGGATTAAGAAGGTAGGAGGCAAAATTATTTTTCAGGCAATCGCGAAGCTGCCTTTTTATGAAGTACTATTTGTTCTTGTCTTCGCGTTCAAAAATATAATTATCATTTTGGTAAAAGTACAATCTTGGTGATCTCATACAGCACAGGGTGTCGCGAGACACCCCGTATACTATTCGAGAGTGGAGCAGCTATTCCCCGAGGAAAGACGAATCGAATATGTATCTCCTCGGACAATTTCTTCATTAAAGATAAATTCCCCCGATACCTAACCGTACCTCTTCGTCGAGAGGAATTTTCGGATTCGAACAAATTTCGAATAAAGAATTAATTAATCGATTGTCTTAGGTGGCGCTCCTAGTTGGTCGCAGACTGCGCTACTAAATCCAGTGAAATAATAAGCCAGTACTAACCGAGGAGAGTAAGATATCACCCTCGGCAGTTTCTCTTTTTACCAGAAACTAACATCGCGTGGTTTCAGTGAACGACGCATCCGTAGCGAGGGTCCAGTGGCGATTGAAATATTAAATCGGCGGAACGCGCGTCTCGGTGGATACGGCTCGGTCAGCTCTCTCTCTCTCGGCCGTTCGATTTCGTAGCGCGCAGCGGCAGCAGAAGATGGTCTAGCGGACTCTAGCGCACGCGGGGGTGTGCGCGGCGCTCACCACGCAGAAATCAATAGGGCGTCGCGCGAGCAGCGTCGAAGCGGCACGTCGTCGCGCGACGTCGTTCCCCCGAACAGCAGCGACATCTTCCTCCGTTGTGTTTCCTGGGGGTCGACGAGCAGCTATCCGCCAGGCCGTCACGGCCGTCTTCAGGACCGATCCTGTGGCCCGTCTTTCCCACCGACAGCCCCGGAATGGCCGACACCGAGTTCGAGGAGTTCCGGCACTACTTCGAGAGGCTTCCCCAACACCTCAAGGCGCCTCTTTCCAATTACACGTGAGTACCTCACCCTTGTCATCTTATCGCGAACGAAATCGGCGATCCGCGATGGACACCCTCGTCCACCTCGCAATTTTCCTGCGACGGGTAAACAAATGACCCCGTGAGAATCTTGATTCAAGTTCGTTAAGCCAGGTTTCTTGGGTGCGAGTGGTTGAGTCCTTTGGGTGAGACGCTCGCTCTCGGCTCGAGAGGCATCGCCAGCATTGCGGGTAGCTACCTCGGGGCCCATGGAAATGACAAAATTCACCGACGCTAATTCTCACCGACACTAGGTTTCACTGACACCGATATTGACCGCGATATGCATTTTCTGCGTGGGGAATTATATACAGTCAGTCCCATTAGTATTCGCATCCTTGAAGAAATTTGTCTAATTCAAATGACAGGCTTCGTGGTTCCAAATCAATTTTCCGTTATAAATATGCACGTGAATAAACTTCCCACGTGTATATATTTATAATTACAAATTTATTTGTGAACTTGAAGCGTTCGTTTAAATTAGACAAGTTTCTTCGGTAAATATAGAGGGTACGAATATTTACGAAAACGACTGTACGCATATACATGTGTGAACTTCATTCGTGTACATATTTATAAGAGAAAGTTTATTTAGAAACTGGAAGCGTTCATTTAAATTAGACAAATTTCAATAAATATAGAGGGTACGAATACTTGTGTAACTGACTGTACGTTATTGTACATAAATTTTTAAATTAAATGCTGTCCGTAATTGATCGCAGAAAAATCGCGGTCGAAACTAGTGTCGGTGGTGTCTGTGTCGTTTCCACGGGACACGAATGACGCACAGATGTCAGAAATACAGTAGGATTACGTTTACGCGATACTTGGATAACCTGTTAAAAACGAGAATGGAATTCGTTTCTTTTTTAGTGGATATCCCGAGAGTATCCTTGAAAATTAATATCGGTGTTCTTTTGCAATGATAACACTCTCAGCCAAAGTGTCCAACACGATTTACATCCGCGATTAATCTCTGACGTTCGAAACGCGCGATTTTGGGGAAGGGTGGAAACACGATCGACGTACTTGTACTTATAATCCTTATTCGAATAAACAGTTAACGTATTATTTATCTGTATTACTTAAAAGTAAGACACATTTCGTTCCTGGGTGTAATCTTAGTCCACGTTCTTTGTTTCTGACTCCTACGATGTATTTAAAAAGACAACCAATTTTGGTCCTTTGTTCGTCCCGATAAAAGCCGCATTCAAAGTTACGCAATCAAGATAAGCTTCACGGTCGAACGAGTCCGGAGCTCATCCGAACCGTTCAGATGTATAAACGTTGCAGATAAATCATCGCGCGGCTTCCATTCGGTTCGTCATCTATTGTTCCAATAAAATTCTCTGTTCGTGACTCGTCGTGTTTCGAGTACGCAGGGTGGAACGAGTCAAGTCAGTTTCGAGTGGTCCGTGCAACAAGAGTACGAACCACCAAATAGGTTTCTCCTTGACGTGATAGCTGTCCGTTGACTATAGCACGGCTTCTTAAACTATAGCTCGTGACCCATCGAGGTATCGTACGAAACTTTCCGTCGTGAAAAATCTTGATGTAAAATTTTTTACTATTCTCAGATACCAGAATATTTGTAGCGCGTAAAAGATAGCGATTCTTTGGTTAGCGCGTGGTTGCTTTTTAAAATGATCACCGCGGTTCGATGGTCGAATTTACAGGGAGTATAAATTTTGTAAAACTGGGGCTCGTTAATAATTTCATCCCGTGAAAAGAGGTCGCTGGTGAAAAGTTTAAGAAACGCTCGGCTGTAGGGTGGCTGCTAAACTGCTTTCTGCCTACATCCAGACGCGCGAGAGGCACGTACACGATGATTCAAGTAACCGTTGGCTGAAGTTTTAAAAAATGCTTGGTGGAACTCCCATCGCGTATAGGAAACTGGAAATAAACTATGCGCTTTTTACGGGATAACTACATTTCTTCCACGAACTATACCCGAGTAATCCTTCGGAAATTATGGCCTTTCTCGACGGAGACTTGCATTCTCAAAAACCACTATTTCTACGCTTGATAATTACAATATTTGTTTCTAAATTAAAGAGAAAATTATTTAACCATAAATACACGTAATTTAAATGATTAATTATTCTCGTATTAAAAGTCACAATTGTCACCTGGAATCATTAATCAGTAAATTGCAATCCATCGAACCTAAACCTGTCCGACTACTCATTAATCATTCGTCGTGTCGTTGCTCGCGATCATGGTAAATACGATTCGATGATAGAACGTTATAGCAACATTTTTATATTCACAGGGAATTTATTTCTACGAGCGTCGGTAAGCTCGACGCGTGCCTTAGTGACGCTGCATTGCGTCTTTATCACCTTGCGTCCTTAGCACCGCTGCAGATTTCGCAGAGCCGAATTTCGTTCGAACCATGATCAACTTTTGGGATTTTTTATTCAACGAAGTACGCGACGCGTCAGACTGAAACTTTGTGTGCTTATTAATATAGTTGGAACTACGTTGCATGAATTTTTTCGTGTAATTTGCGCCAATAATGAAGGAGATATTAATACCACAGCCGAAAGCGTACATGTTTCCTTTCGAAGGGAGAAAATAGATTTGACGAAAGTTTCGTAACCCAAACTTGGCGCGAATATAAACGAAAACGATCGTTTATCTTTTACTCGAGACACGAGGAACTCGCTTAAAGACAGTACCGTCGTTTACCTGTTGGTCAACAGTGTTCGAGTGTCTCTCGCTCGTGACGAAGTGTTCTTGGAGAGTTTCGACGCGTCAGCACGTCGAGCTTTGATCCGCCTCGTCGTTTAAATGGATAATACTTAGACAGAAGACGTACCAACGCATCGGATCCTCTTCGAAATTTCAATCGAAACGAGACCTCTCTCTCTCAGTACAATACTATTACATATGTAATATGTTAATCCTTTGGTTCTCTGATTTATTTTGGGAAAATAATAACTGAGCTGAGTTTCACTGTAAATACGAGATTTATTATTTACAACTATTTACAACGTTTCGTTAACCTACTATACACTCTTATCTGTAAATACGAGAAACGACATTAAAAGCTATTATCTCTCATTGAAAATGAGTTTTAATGGCACGAATTGGTGTTGGGCACAGGCTGGTCCACGATGTAATGATGGATGATTCGCCGACCTCGTCGCAGGGCAGCGACGGTGAGGTCGGCAGACCTTGCGACGGAGTCCCCTGCGACTCCGAGGACGAGGACGTGGTGGTTATACATCGGCACGACAACCAGAGCGGGCACACTTCCGGGGACGACAGCGAGGACCTCGACCACAACTGCTCCATCGTCGCCGACAGCGACTTTAGGTTGGTAACCTCGTAAGTGTAGATCATTTTTCTCTTTCTTGCCTGTGAATTGCTCTTGTCGTTCGATTCGGGTAGATACTTGACGAGTTCGAGTTACCCGTGAACTCTTTGGAAAATATATCGAATGCATGGTAACGCAATGACAAAACAATTTAGGCGTTTCGTTTCGAGGTAGTAGGGATTGAAAAATTAACCTCCTTTATGAAAAGTTATTTCATATAATAAATATTCTTATATTATTGTTCCTTAATGAGGCAAATAAGGATAATTCTTTTTAAGAATGACTGCGAAGAAAATTCCACAGTGTCATTTTTAATAAATACAATTTTTACGAACGTACCAGTTGTTTCTACAAGTTAAAGCGAATCGAGGACAAACACAGATGCATATTGCTCCGTACATATCCGCCGTTGGAGTATAAGTTTACTCGATCGTTCTAGCTTTTATCAGATAGAATTTCAGATAGCAGTCGCCATAGAATGTCCAATAACAGAGATGGACAAGATAGTTTGTCTATATATGGAAATTTCTAATAGCAAATGCTCGGTTAAAAATGTAATTTAAACAACGGTCTTATCTGCGTGAACTTTTCCTCGTTTCGTGCTCTGAAGTTACCTCTTGAAGCATCGACGTGCAATTACGATTCACCTCGAACGGCTCAAAATAATTGCACGTTGATCTTCACGCTGATCGTCCAATTATATTGTTCAGCATACGCTCGATTGGAAATTGACAGATAGTGTTAAATATTTGTACTTAGTCGTTCGATTTTTCTTGGATTACTTCAACGACCGATTCTTGTGATTTCTGCATGCAAGAAGGAATGAATTTTTATCTAACTAAACTACGACCTCTTTTTCATATTTTCACAAGGTTTCGATTATTTTTAAGTCCTCCTCCACTTTTATTTCTAGATAACAATATTCTTCTAATTTTAAGAATGCACCCTAGAGAAAGCATTTCTTTATATCGGGTAGCCATTTATACACTATTTTGTCCCTGCATTCGAGTTGATTCGCAATGTGATCTGCTATCGCGGAATCTTCCGTTGAATTTACACTTCGAAAGGCATGGTGAAAGGTAGCTTAGCTCACTACACGACTACCCTTGGGTGACATTAGCTTGTTCGGTGGACTGAGCAGCAGGGGTCGATCGGCAGGCGTCGGTGGACCAGGTCCAGGTGGAGGTATCACTTCCGGATCCGTTAACGGTGGCAGAGACAGCGTCGTCAGCGACGTAGGCGATTCCTGCTCGAGCTTGAGCTCCTGGCCTACGCCAGAACACGTGCCCTCGAATCGTCCAGGAAGCGGCGGCACCGAGCGGAGACGTCGGAGACTACCGGAGATACCTAAGACGAAAAAATGTAAGGAAAGACTCTTAGTGATTATTTCATTCTTCCTTCGCAAGTACTTTAATTTAAGGGAGGATGATTTTACCTCTAACTTATTTGTTCTTTATGTATAAATTTACTTACTTCAGAAGTAAAGTACTAAATCATCATGCTTTAAGATAGTTTTAATAAGATTTTCTAAAACAGTGACATCATATACAGCTTCGTGAAAATTATCTCTTTAATTCCCTTTCATTTCCTGGTAGATTTCCTATCAGCTTCCCTCCATTTCCTTGTATATTTCCCTTTAATTTCCCTCCATTTTCTGGTATATTTCCCTTTAATTTTCCTCTATTTCCTGGTATATTTCCCTTTAATTTCCTTCTGTTTCCGTGACATTTCCCTTTAATTTCCTTCCATTTCCTTGTATATTTCCCTTCATTTCCTGACATATTTCCCTTTAATTTCCTTCCATTTCTTTGTATATTTCCCTTTAATTTCCTTCCATTTCTTTGTATATTTCCCTTTAATTTCCCTTCATTTCATGGGATATTTCGTTTCACTAAAAATTCCAACAATGTTGCAAATTGCTCCGCTCAATATTGCAACAAAGTTGCAGAAGCTCAAAAGTTCAACAAAGTGCCAACTCAGAAGTTCGGCAAAATGTGACAAAATCCGAAAAATCAACTCGACTTTGCAACATTGTTGAATCCCGCGGGGAGCGATTTGCAACATTGTTGAATCCC
>NW_026535289.1:14888643-14889005 GCF_026225885.1 Hylaeus anthracinus
GGGAGCTATTTGCAACATTGTTGACCTTGCAACTTTGTTAAATTCCTCGGGGAACGATTTGCAACAATGTTGCAAATTTTGGAAATTGCTCCATTCAAAACTTCAACAAAGCTGTATCTCAAAATTTTGAGCCGAGGGGATTTTTCACATTTTGTTAAACTTTTGAAGTTGCTGGGAAGTATCAGGAGGTGTTAGAAAGTGTTAAAAAGTGTTAGGAGGTGTTAGAAGATGTTAGAAGGTGTTAGGAGGCTGTTAGGAAATGTTAGGAGATGTTAGAGGATATGATGGAGGCTGTTAGGAGATGTTAAGAGATGTTAGAGGGTGTTGGGAGATGTTTAAGGGTGTTAGGAGATGTTAGGAGA
>NW_026535289.1:14889015-15139676 GCF_026225885.1 Hylaeus anthracinus
TAGGAAATGTTAGGAGATGTTAGAGGATATGTTGGAGGCTGTTAGGAGATCTTAGGAGATGTTAGAGGAGATGTTGGAGGCTGTTAGGAGATGTTAGAAGGTGTTAGAAAGTGTTAGGAGATGCCAGAATGTGTGTTAAGATCTGTCAGGAGGTGTTAGATGTTGAAAAGTGAACGAAAATTTTGTTGTCATCAAGTAAGGGTGAAGTATGCCCCTGTTAGTTGGCAACCGTTGTTCGCCAGTTGGTTGGCCGGCTGCTATATCGTAGGCGCAAAGGTGCCCCTGGTATGCTGCAACCGATACTAGCCTGCTTGTCGGTTCGGTTGCCACCTTGTAGGCGCAGGGGTGCCCCTTTCGTGCGGCAACCTATGCTAGCCGGTTTGTCGATTCGGTTGCCATCTCGTAGGAGCAGAGGAAGGAATAAAAACCCGACCGGCCTAACTCTGTAAACAAAGTATCGCTCTAGAATATCGTGACCTTAGGCAACGCGATCTCGGTTACGAATCGATCATATTCGTACGTGTTTCTCATCACCTGCGTAGATCCGCGGATATTGACGATATCGCTAATCCAACCGCAGAATCGTCAACCGCAACGAAAGAATATCCATAATGACATTTACTTACGTCTCTCGTTCGAGATCCGCGGATTTGAAAGACTCGTTGCGATGGCCACACGCGATCAGTCGTCGCTGTACCGATGCGCATCGATCGCGTGTCTCAACGGTGGTTCGGTTCAACGTGGACGTCGCCATGTTGAGCATCCAGTTTTTCAACTGTCTCGTCGTTTCGGGGAAAGGTATCCGTGCGTAGCACGAATTCGTGTTACACGAGCCTACGACCGTGCGTGAATCAATAGAAACCTTGATCTTACAATCATCTTCCGCTGCCATTGAAAAGATACTTTTGATCATACCCTCTTCGCAGGTCTGCCCATCGGTCACATGTCCATGCAGTCCTCGTCGTCCCTGGCGGACGAACTTAGCGCAGCCAACGGTTCGAGTTCCATCAGGCCGCAATTGGTGTTGAGAAAATGCCATTCGAGACTTCGCCACGAGGATAGCTCACCCGACAGCGAGCGATTGGCCACCGACAGTGGCCACTCCACCGCCCACTCGCCGGAAAACGGGCCGAAAAGTGTATCTCCGATACCCTGCAACACCCTGCAGAACACTGACTCGGCTTCGCCTAGCAGTACGCCAGGTGATTTCTTTCGAAAGATTGCTACCGATTTTTCACCCTCGACGCGATTAAAATTAAATGCACGATGCTATTTAATGCACATGGATTATTATTTAAGCCTCTTGGACTTGTTTATTTCTTGATTCAATAAATTCTTTCTATTTCACTTTTAACGCTATCTTGGTTAATCAGTCCTTTCGCCTTTCGCTCGTTTCCTCGGACCTCTTTCTCTTTCTCTGTCTCTTTCTACGTTCGACGCTCGACTCTAGCTCAATGTAAACACAGAATAGACATTATACCAAATCTTCTACTAGAAGAAACCAATGAATCTCCTCTCTGCACACCAGTATACTTTTTAATGTCGTCCTAGATGTAACGAAATTGTAAAAGAACGAGCGATATAAATTTATATAAATTCTCCGAATGTGAATTGCTCTCGTTGGCCAGGGCAATTAATGATCTCGTGTTACTTCAAAGGAAGCGGAGGTGTGCCGTTCACTCAACTGGAGCTGCTCGAGGCGACGCATCGGGGACTGCACAAATTCGTGCCAAGACACCACGACGAGATCGATCTCGAAATCGGTGACCCTATTTACGTTCAAAAGGAGGCCGACGATCTCTGGTGCGAAGGTTCGTGGTGCCCAACTCTTGCGTTAGATCGATAACGTCTAACCCCACTCTCCCACGCTTTTATTTTCAACCACAAGCGAGCTCCCCACCGCGGAAAACTAGCTCTCCCTTAAACAGGCGATACGGACTCTTTTTATCTTTACTAATGAAACTAACGAAATTAATTTCGAAGGCGAAGCAATAACGAAAAAAAACATACCGGGACGAGTGTTAAATTATTTGATCTTCGATTCGGAAATTTTTACGAGTTTCTGCCTAGTAGTCAACGTGTTGAATTAAAGTTTGCTTTAGGATCTTCTTTTAAAGCGTACAACGACCCCTAAATTCATTGCTCTGCGTTTTCGATTCGAAGGGGTCAACCTGAGAACCGGCCGTCAAGGCATCTTTCCGTCGGCATACGCGGTGGACATGGACTACAGCGACTTCGATCCCACGGCGCCCAAGGTGAAGAGGGAACGATACCTCCTGGGTTACTTGGGATCCGTGGAGACCTTGGCGCACAAAGGTACGGGTGTCGTTTGTCAAGCAGTGCGAAGAATCGTCGGGAACTCGCACGAGTCGCCTGTCTCGCAGAGCTGCATCCTGGAAGTGTCCGATCAAGGTCTTCGAATGGTCGACAGGAGTAAACCGCGGGTAAATCTCTTTGGCTTTCGTTCTCTGGAACGAAATCGAACGTGATTTTTCACGCCATCCCTAAGATATATAGTTCGAGAACCGACATTGATTTCTTACCAACCTAATATTTCAAAGGAATCGTGTCACGGTCTTGTTAATGACGTTCACGTTATTGCAGAAAAGTAAGGGGCCCTGCCACGATTATTTCTACTCGCTTAAGAACGTCTCGTTTTGCGCGTTTCATCCCCGCGATCATCGCTACCTCGGCTTCATCACGAAGCACCCCACCTTGCAAAGGTTCGCTTGCCACGTCTTCATTGGTCAAGAATCCACGAGGCCCGTTGCCGAAGCCGTCGGGTAATCATTGTTATTTCAAATATTTTATCGAAGGCTTGCAACACACATGCAATATTTATTCAATTTCTCTTAGAAACTCTGCAAGTGGACGTGTGTGCTGTAGGCCAAGAATATATAAAGCCAGTCTCACAAGTATTCGCACCCTTTGTCGAAGAAGTTTGTCTAAATTAGAACGAATAAACTTTACACGTGCACGTATTTACAATGAACGCCACGATCATTCAATTCGGACAAACTTCTTTAATAGGGAAACTTAAACGAAAGTATGTCTGAATTATTGTTGATACTTTATACATTTTAAATACGTAAACATCCACGGTCTACTTATGAGACTGACTGTATGTTATTTTATCGTCGATGCACTTATCAGTTTGCAACAGTTCGTAATTTGCCAATACCGTTCTCTTCCTAGGCGTGCTTTCCATCGGTTCTACACGAAGTTCATCGAGACTGCTTTCCCGATAGAGGATATCTATATCGAATAGATTATACTGCTGGCCTGTCGTATAGCGGCTACGGAGGAAAAAGATAAATCTCACACACCTTTGTCCCCTGTATATACTGCCCTTAGCTGTAGATATGAAATGACAGACGCGAATCAAACACCCAATTCTATACGTACACATATATGTATACATATACGTATATCTATATGAAGAGTGTATGGGTACCTATACATATAAGATATACGAACGTATACATATACATTATACGTACGTGTACCCCAGCATCCTCGGAAAGCGTCGCGACGGGACCGATTCAGCGCCATTTTCGTTTCAACGATTATTATTGACTTCTGGATTCCGCGTTGGTACCATTTCTCATCTCCTCCTCCTCCCCCCCTCCATACGATCCCCTTCGTCTCATAATAAGCACGATCCCATCGTTAAACAATTGAGCAAACGATTGCATCATCCGGAATGATTTCGTCTTTTTCGTTACGACGAGACGAGAGCTGAACACCGGCTGAAGAAAAAAAAAAAAAAGAAGATCTTTAAATAATACGAATAACGTACACTAATTACTACCGATAAGGACTAATCGTTAACCTTTCGATCCTTTGACCAAGATATCCGACTAGCGAACACGTAGAGAAAACAAAACGACAATAGTGTGGATCGTTCCGACGTTTGAAACGCGACGATTTCTTCGTTTGCTTTTCGTTCGGATTGCTTGCGCGAATCCTCTTTCTGGCCTGTGTTTAACGCATGCGATACTTCTCCAAAGTGAGGGCAACGTAATCGATTACCATTTATCCGACCTCTGGTTCTACCCTATCCATTTTCTAATTTTTACCTAGAATTCCTAGAGAGCACCTATCTACCGTTCCAAATCCTTTCCTTTCTCTCTCGATATCGCTTAAAAATCATCTTCTCGATAACGTTAAATGTGTTTTACTTGTCGTAGATTGTATATATTGTATGGTATTCCGAAGAGAGCCACCGAACACTTGTTTCTTATTAAATTTTTCCATTTACACGTTGCGTTTGTCTTTGCCCTAATAATTCGATCGATCGCGTTTGTCTCGTTTTGGAGAAGTCCGACGCGATTCGTTGTTTCTTATTGTTCTTTCTCTTCGAATAATCGGCGGCAACGAAACGAAAAAATAAAAAGGAAGATCGTTTCGAAACGATCGCGAGACGCACGGATCGAAAGAATATTTGATCGTGCCGCGTTAGGGACACACCGTATATTTTTCTATCTTTCTTTGCGAACGGATCGTTGTTTGTAGGTTACGTTCGTAACGATAAGGCTCGCCGTTCACGACGATTCATCGATTCCGCGAGTCGTTCTACGTTCACGTCTATTTGTTATCGAAACGCACATTGGCCTCTGTATTTAAATTGTAACGATTCTACTGCGTTGCAGCGTCTCGCCAACCGTTGATGCGGTACGAATCAAATCGCACGCACCGAACAATGAACAGGAATATCGATATCCATGGGGAGGGCCGCGATTATTAATTTGTACCGATTATCGCGTCGTTTTGCGACAATCTCACGATGGTCTCGTAATTTGGTTCCGACTGGGGCTGGGCCTGTTGGACTATAATTTCGCGAGGATATTCTACGAATTTCGACTCGGTCCCAGCCCCGGTTTCGATACCAGGTGGTCGTCATCGCGACGAAATCGTGATTTTATTTCGAACGCGATGAACACTATGAGGTTTCTATTGTTTACGTTGAATATTTGCGCGATCACGTGCTTGGGATTTGATCCACGCTGTACACGTATTAAACCTTAAGCTCGGTTACACACAGTATGTTAAATAAAAATTGAGAGACAAACCGCAGTGCTTACTCATTGCTAAGAGACTCTATCTGCACCATCGTCTATCAATTGTACGTGCCTTTGATTGTGATCGCCTCGAGTATCGTGCCTTTCCGATTTATTTTCTCATAATTAGGTACAAATTAATATCATCCGCGTGTAAAGTCATTGTTGCGATTTCGACGATCGACGAAAGTTTCTTCTCTCGATTTTCCATCGAAGATAATTACGTCGTCGAGTAGAATAAAATTGGTGCGTGATGCAACAAAATATACAACTTTTCACTGCGTTTATGCCCCCGACTTCCGTTACCCTCACACACCCGAAACGTTGGCTCGATTTTCTTTAATGGTACAGTTGTCGATTACTCCGAAACGAAACCGAGTCATCGTTCGTTCTTGTTCGAGCTTTCCATGTTCTTTCGTCGAGACACTCGATTGGGGATTCGATTCGACACCTCCGTCGCTCGAGCGATATAATTATGGTATAGTTGCAATTTTCGTAGCGATGGAAAATTATAATAAACTCTTGTTACCGATAACGACTTTTGTTTTATCTCGTAGCGGACAGAGGGCCGAGGTTACGTCCTCTTACCAAGGGGATCATTCGTTTACTTTAGTTTGTCGTTTACAGACAGAAAGAAACATCGAAACTTGCCCAATCTTTGTCGCACTTTGCTTATATGGGGTATTTTTTGCCGAAGACGTTGACGCCTGTAAGAATGAAGTACGAACCGTAAACAAATTTTATTGGAATTGAAATCAACTCCAAGAACACAGCTCACAAGAAGAGAAAAAAATTACTATCGATCGTGCGATGGTGTTTAATGTGATAAGGTCTGTAACTCTATCTTTGCAGAGGTTCTGCGTTTATTTTAAGAATCTGTTGCGTAATAAATAACTCGTGATTTCAACTATTACATTGTTCTAAGTCACGATCGAGAAATCAATCCATGGAACTTCACAGCGCAGGCAGGATATAGGATGAAAATATATTAAATTGAGGGTTGCAACTTCTGTAATCTTCATATAATTTCTACATATATTTCTTTCAGGCAGTATTATTTACAAAAATGTTTCACCTCCTACGAAGTCTTGATAATTCAGTCTTGACACAAGTTATACGTGTATATGATCCCAATCATTATAATATTTCTTTACTGATTACATTAGGAATCCATTCTTCTTTTTTTATTATTATTATTATTATTATTATTCATGCTTGTTTACATAAGTTTTATTATCCTTTACTTGCATTCAATGTATTTCGAAACAATTTGTTATTCGAATCGAGTTAATAAAGATGTTTCCATCGCATTTTGTTTCTTCTATTTTTGTTCAATCAGATAGTAGGAAACGAGTCCCTCGAAATTAATGTTTGTATATATGGTAAACTCTTGCTTCGAAAGACATCTTTCGTTCCGTCGTTTATAGAAATATTCGTTTTGTCGTAATTTTCTTAATAAATGATGAATTATGACCAATGTTCGATTGTGTCATTACATGCGTGGAGGTGTAATACTGTCGATAGAAATTTTTAAGCTTCTTCGTCGGAAGAATGAGCACGTAGTGAAACGCTTGAAATTTTGCGTATCCATTTTTACAAACATGATCACGAAGAGACGATCGTTTCACATAAAATTTTTCCAAGACTGCTTAACGTATAGAACGGACGCAAATCAATAGCGTGATTTAACTATGATTGAATAGACATTTTAGCAACGTTCTGTTCCTAAAGATACATATATAAACTGTACAGGGAGAATATACACAATCGAGTCCAATTGTGCTTGCATATGTAACTTACAGAAAGAAATTGTAAAAATCACTTATGTGCAAACAGCAGAGTATAAAATATAATAAAGGTAATATGTACAATATCGTAAGATTAAACGTTAGTTTAGCGAATTCTGTAGTGCCATCTGTCTATGTCACGTTGATATCTGCTCATCTTCATTACGAATATTTTTACTTCCTCGAGTATTAGCAGAATAATCTTATTTCTGCGTAAACGCTCCAGAATTATGGATCTTCTTTTGCCTTGCCTTCCAATACATGTTTTTCATTATCAGCGATGAATGTTCGTACCGTACGATTCGTAAAAAATTGTCACTTGAAACACGTTTACGATTAAAATAATTATAGTCATCGATGTTTGATCACTTCATATTGACAAGTCAGGAGGGTACTCTTCGAGCACTATAAATTTCATAACGTACTATGTTACTTTAAAAATCAATCAATCTTTTGTCGTTTACCAATTTTTAACGAATCACCCATGATTATTAATATTTTGAGTTGGATTACAGTAGTCCTACTGTGACGTTTCGAGTAACACATGAAAATCGCTTATGGGTGTTATAATTATAATAATAAGTTTAATTAATGAAATATCGTAGATACTCGTACTCGTATCTAGCTCGATTGGTGATTTCCAATAACGATTAATTGTAGAAATACCGTTTCTACGTATAATTTCTTGAGACATATAAAACATGAGCACGATGGCTAAGCTCGAGTCGCATCGCTGAGGATCACGAAAACACATTTACAATTTGCTTGATAGATTACAGGAGCGAGAGTGACATTAAACACAGACACTTTAAACTTGCTGTTTGTACTACAATGATTATGACGAATTGGAAAGTCTGCTATTCACTTAACTAAACGCTCACGACACGGTGGATTATGCAACGGTCATTCATCTTCTTTAGTAAAGGACGCTCGAATCCATTTTGACGGAAAAATGTGAGCATAGCTTATATCGTAAGCTTTTTGTAACATGTTGTTACATGTTCCTATACGTATATAGGAATATGTATATAAAACGATCCCAGCTGAACAAATTCGAACGACGGTCTACTACCTCGTTACGCTTCGACATCAATTGCCAATTACACGAAAACGAGTTGTCGACCATTTTCTTCTTTTTACAATGAATATGATGTTTACATATATAATTATGCGCAGATAATCCCCTCTTTTTTCATAGTTACACAATCCCTGCCTGTACATCGATTAAACATCGTTCCTGTTCAAAATAAATACATAATTTACATAACAATTCTTTGTAAGTCATAAAGCTCGTAAAATAGTACGACTATATATTTCTTTAACTTGAGTTCGCATAAATATTGTTGCTCTAGAGGGTATCATGCTTATGGGATTATTATTTATTCCTTGTCGCGTCATTGCAACGGGAACATACGTGAAAAGGGGGAAGGGACGGGGTGGACTACCCGTATCATTAGCATTATTTATAAACTACGTTACGATTCTAAACCGCACCGACACCAGCGGCCGGTATCGGCCCACGTAGGAGCGTGAATAACTCTAAACGTATTTGGGAAATAGCACACGCTTTGCAAATAGATGTACAATATGAATGAACGATGAAAAATTCACGAAAAAAAAAAAAAACACCTGCTATTTCTTTGATCGGTAACACCGATCACTGAGACGTACGGAATTCTTATTTACAGTATCAGCCTTATTTATACTTGTACATAGGGAAATGGAACTAAAATGATGTAGATCTGTTATTCATTGGTGTTGAATATGTCAATAATAATTGCGCGTCGGTCTTTTTATCATGCGCATAATTCCATCCTGTATATTTTAACATCTCTTCTTTTTTTTTTCTTTTTTTTTTCTTATTTTACATCGAATTTGCAAATTCATTTGCTCGATTATGCTTATTCGTGTATTTTGTCAACCGTCCCTTAAAAGGTGATCGACTTATGCGCATTTATTATATGATAATAATTGCACACGAACCGATCGCGAACATTATTATGCTACTCATCGATAGATACTAAACGCTTAACCATTATTAATAAAGTAATATAAAGTAACATAATATTGGGTGGATAACGAGGCCAGTAAAGTCTTAAAAAAAAAAAAAAGTTCTCCATAACAGAACGATTACAAACACGAGATATAACATTTATTTATGCACGCGATAGGAATCGATCGTGTCGATTTCACGTTAAAAAGTGTCGATAATTTTGTTTTCACGTCCAACATAAAATTTCTCGATGAAGTAAAAAATTTGTACAAATAACAAATCGATACGTGTAAAATGCTCGAAAGCGCATGTTTATGTCGCGAATAGTGAATATGTAATTGCATACATAAAAATAAGCAGTCCGCGCGCTTCATTTAAGTTTGAGTTTCCTTCCGGGGTAGAAAAAACAAATGAATAATATTACATAAGTTTTGCGACATTCACGGTAAATATTTTATCGTTATCGTTATCGCGTAACAACAATAAAATCTCGATACGATTGCGTACCTAGCATTCTGTTTAACGCCTTTTCTCGCAAAAGCGTATATTTTATTCGTAAAAGAAATTTTGTACTGTCAGCTCGCTTTCGCTAGTAAAATTCGAATCGAACTCGGTGAGCGTTCTGTTGTTCTTTGTCGTTGCAAGTGGCATCCTACAACGAACAGAATTTAAACAGAACTGGTGCTGTATCCATCCGATATATATGTTTATATACCGTGATCTATTCGACGTGGAAATTGTTTTCGCCAAGCAGTGACCGAACAAAACGGCCCTGAGGGTTAAACGAATAGCGGGGCCATTTAAAATTGAGTCCACACTATTTACAAGTTTGGTATGATAAAATCTTTAAATTTCGCAACATTGGACCTTTGAAAAATGTAAAACGCACGCGCCCGTCATTTACAACACCGCTTTCGTTATGGATGCTCGCGCAGTTATCGGAATCATATGATCGTTCATATTTCCGCCAAACACGAGGGTCTAGGTATGTATGTACAACGTTCATAATTCGGATTTAACAGAGTCTGCGTGTGTACAGCACGGAGTATACCCGTTGATTATCTCGTGTATACTTTACTCACACGACGTGCCTCTTCTTTTCTTCAACGCGAGAACACCGAAGTTCTCTTGATCGGCGTTCTATTTCCGCCCCACCAATCTCGGATAAACACCGTTATCTCTCGCTTGATGAGCCGTAGAACGATACAGATCAACGCTGATAGAACGTCGTCGATTGTCGATGTGAGTACCAGTCGTTTCCCACTTTGCCATTGTATCACTGGTATTTGGAAAGAAACGAGTTACGACAAACCTCACCGGTATATTCAATGCGCAGTCGCGCTTCACCAGGTGGTTGTTTTCAGTCCCTTCGTGTACACTGATTTCTCTGGCATGTGATTCTCACGAAGCAGTGTTTCCATTAAATATCTCGCGAAGGGCTCCTTGATTACGTTCATTAAAACGCTATGTCTCACGTATCTCTGACCATCTTTACACTCCGATATTCTGCTTTATGTTCATCTGAATATTATGGTGGTCTTGTTGCAGCGACTCGAGCATTTGTTTTTGCCTGTTATGCTCTGCCTGAAACATAAAACGACAAATTTCGCGTAAACACGATGAAAGATCGTTCGCTACAATCGTCGTTACCTGTAACGGCGTTAAGCTTCCTCTTTGTGCTTGCAACGCTGGGTTCTTCAGGTCCCGTGCCAGGACGTCTAACTGCGACTCCTGTAACGCCATGCTGTTCTTAAGTTTAAGATGCGTCCTCCTTATTTCCTTATTGATCGCCTGCTGCAAATAACAGTAACAATGAACTTTTCCTCTCGTCTCGTCGTTTTTAAAACGCTCGATGACCTTCACTTACATTGTGATCCGCTATTTGCACTTTCGCATCGTTGAAGGTATCTAAAAATAATCGAACGAAACAGACGTGAAAATCTTCATCGGTACGGACGATAATATATGCGTACACGTGTGTACTTACTTTCAAAAATCATTTTCACTATTAGATCTGTAACAGGCCCAATCAAAATGTTTATATGAGTACGAGGAACAACGTTGTCTGTTTATAATTTTTAAACGAGGTGTGTGTGAACAATAAACCAGCGCGATAGATATACAGTAGAACCTCACCTCACCTGTTTAATTACGGGGGGGGGGGGGTGTTGTCTAAAGGGTACTGAACTCAGTACCCCACTACGAGGGGGCTAGGGAGAGTGCAGTACCTGGATCGACTTCCTGGTAGTCAACGGTTAGCTCGTCCAAGGTAGAATTCGGTGACTCTGCGATCCTCAGCAACTGCGAATTCATGTTGTTGTACTGGCTGTAGTTGGACGTGATTTCTGGAAACTCCTCGGTACCGTACGGCCTACAATACGGAACGTTCTGCTCCTCGTCGTTCGTGTCAGGTCTCGTGTAAGGATCGATAATGTGTCTCTTCTTATTGCAAATTGTCCTAACGTCTTCGTCGCTGTATATCCTTTTCAACGGGTACTGGTGGCTTGATCTCGAATCGGTGACTATACTATCGTCGACCAGGGGTACGCACTCCGGGTATTCGATCAGGGGGTCCTGCACGTGATCGAAAACGTCCATGGCGTTCTCAACTTTGATGTCACACGGAATATCGTCGCACAGCGGGAGGGTACTCGAGACGTTTATGATAGACTCCTCGATCTCCGCGGGATTCAGCGTCTCTATGCTCAGAGGATCGTCCAAACGAGACGTTCCAGGTATATGTGGAACGTTCACGCATGGCTCCACGCTTAAATCATTCGGAACGATCATGCTACCGACTTGCCCTGCTGTCGTTTCGTCCGTCTTGTCTTTTCCGTCGTCGTGAGCATCGCGCGGTGAACCGATCGGTAACGACTTCTCCGAAGGCCCGGAATTCCCCTCTTCGTGAATCTGTTTCCCACTGGTAACCGCTTTCTGCTCTTGCTTGGGAGTCCGATTCCCTTTCCCTTGCACCACCAAGTAATGGTCGATCTTCTTTATGCCGATTTTGCTGGCTTGCGCAGCCGCCGGAGGCAAGTGCTGCGAAACTATGGCAGCCTTCACGAATTGTTCGTTCGGTACAGGCGTCGCCGTGAGGGAATTTTCCGAGACCGACGACGACGATAGGTCGCTAACCAGGTGCGTGACGGCGTCTTCCACCTGGGAAGGGTCTCCCACGCTGCTCTTGGAATTTGATTGCTGCGAGTCCGTACCCTGTAACAGACAATTCCCATTTTTAGGTACAACTCTTTGCAAGAAGAATGCAGGCGCGCGTTGCAACCGGCGATGGTATGTAGAAAGAAACATTGTATTATTCCAATTGGATAAATTACCATTTCGATGGATACATCGTCTTTGTCCTGGATCATCGCGATTCTAGTATCGGACACCGTCGCCGAGTATCTTTTCTTCATTTGCTTCACCAGTTGGATGCCTTCCTCCTCCCTGGAAAAAATAAATTCTCATTTACATTCTGCATGGATTTAATCCTCTATAAGCCCAATTATACATTTATATCATAGAAAAAATACGCAGGTAGCATTAATAATTTGAGAACTTACGAGACCAACGTGTTGATGCAGACGAAAGATTCGACGGTCTGCGTGTCCTTGTCGAACTCTAAATAGCCGTGTGTGCGTAAATAAATAAATTCCCCCGGTTTGGACAGTAGCCTGTAACAGGATGATCCACAGGTCTCCGCGCGATCGTACACTGCAATCATTGAAACGGTTAAACGTCCGCGGCACGATGCTGATTGGATAAGAAAGAGAAGGCGGACTCACTCTGGCGAAGCGCGATCATCGTCCACCTGAAATCGTCCTTGTGCATGAAACCGAAGGCGCTCAAACCCGAGACTTCCTCCGATAAATAGCCGGCCACCACGGACACCCTGTGGTCGCAGTAAATGATTCTGCCGTCCACCAAGTGACGCGTGACGTACTCGTCTTTATTCGCGTCTATTATCGATATTTCGGTGATGGGACGCTTCATCAGTAACCGTGCTACACCCACGAAAATGATGTCGTTGCTGGTCGAACCGACCTCTAAAAACATCAACTCGATGATTATACGGACGGAAGCGTGTCGTTCTTTGAAATGCATAATTACGAGCTGCCTTTTTAAATAATAGTTTGACTAACGATCCCTGGCACTAAATGGTTTCTAGCAGATAAACGTAAATTGTTGTCATTATAGATTAAGTATGACTTAATACGTGTCGATTTACTCCCGAGAAGGACAGTTATTCGGTCGGGGCAGCATTTTTCCTTAAAGTTCAGGGAATGCTTTGTACGCGAGAAAATTGTTCCTTCGATCGGGTCCACGAGTTTCCTGTTAAAAAAAAAAAATTCGTTTCGCGTCGGTCAAGGCGGTGGTAATCTCTTGATGCTCGCGACTGCGCTTACACCTTTCGCAGCTACGATACGGAAGGTCTAAATTTAAATGCGCGGCCAGAGTAAATATTTGCGATACCGGTTCGAGAACGAACGTTACCCTACGTGTCGCGATAAAAAAAGAGGAACATCACAGCCCGTGGAATCGAATGATTTGGCCCGTTTCCGCTCCGAATTGATAAAATTGCTATCGAAGGGACGCCGGTCGAAGGAAAAGGCTGCCAATCGAAAGGAATTCTAGGGAAATTTTACGCATTTACTCCCGATGAATTGGGCTAATCATTTTACCCAACAGGGTGTGTAGGTTTTATCAAGGAAAACGTTCGTTGGAACGAGAAACTAGGGAAAGATATAAGTGCAGGGAAAATGCAATCACCTGGTCGGATAATAAATAGATAATAGAAAAAAGAAAAGAAAATAGAAAAATCTGCTCGTAGATCACGTTATACAAATTATTATAAAGCTGCGCGTACTTTCGTCCCAATGTGGCAATGTTTATATAAACAGACAACTTGATTTCTTAAATGTTAACGTTGTAACAATAACGGAAGCAAAATGAATCGTATGCAATTCAATGATGTAACATTAGACAAAAAACGTTGTGTACGCAATTCTCACCTTTGTATCTCGTTCGGTTCCCGTTCAACTCGAGGTTCTTGCAAGTGTCAGCGAGCCTGAGCATCCCCGAGATCTCGATGCACTCGTACTGGGCGTGCTCGCGCCTGGAGGCCGTTCGGTGGAGCATCCTCAGCTGGAAGCTCCGTCTCTGCTCCCTGAACGGTTTCCTCTCGTTCCTTAGGGACGCCGAGTCCTCGGAGGAGCTGGAGTTGTCGTTCGCGGAGTCGGTGATCTGAGCCAACGACGACGACACCGCACCCTGCATCTCGTCCGGGACCAGGTTCTTCGTGAGCTCGTCGTGGTCTTTGGGGTGGACAAAGTTGTACAGAGAGTGGCCCAGCAGGTCCGCCTGTGGAAAAACGACGTTCTTGTACCGATATTTATACTCTTTATTAAGAGGCTAGGAATGTCAAGAAATGGGAAAAAAATCACTTTAAAAAAAATTTGTTTCTTGTAATGCAACAATTCAAGCGACGATAGGAGCGAGATTGAAGGGGGTGCGTGCGAAGAGTAAACGTGCGGAGAGTCCATCGGAGGCACTCTCGATCGGCGAGATGGCCAGGAGTGAAACGATCGATGATCTCTGGCTCGCGTGGCGGAAAATGACGGCCACCGCGGAGTCCGTCTGGGTAGTGTTGTATCGATCCAGGGTGTTCCGCGGTAACCGTGGCGCTCCAGATTCGAGCGTAACGATAATTCGACGCTCGAGCGTAACGAACTCGGCTCGTTCGGCCGAGTTTCTACCTGGTACGGGTTGCTGGAGGACGGTGGACAGGGTTGGACGGGCGAGGGAACTGGTATTGCGAAAAGGAGACACGGGAAGCGGGGAGGCGCGTCGACGACGCTTATTTGCGCGGGATCCTCTCCAGATTTTTTAAGGAGATACTCGCAATCAGCCGGTATTGTTCTCAAGGAGAAACTTCCCGCGGCGAAAACGAGCCGCGTCGCCGGCGTGGTGCACCGTGGCCGCGATTCAAATCGCTACGGGACTCGGTGATGCAGAAAAGGAAACCGTCGGGGAACGTGAACACGCTCGTCTTGGCACACGATGCCCCCAACGTTTCCCAGCCGATTCGTCGGATTAACCCCTTCGCCGTGGAAGCGTTTAACCACGAGAAAGAATGCTTGGTGTCCCCCTTAAGGAGACTTTACTGTATCAAAGATTCATTTTCATTCAAAAAGAATCGCGGAAGGTCTCGATGCTTGCCGTTTTCTTTCACTTAGAACTTTGTACCTGTCGCCATATAACACGCGTCTGTTTAACGACGCGATCCTTATGTCACGAGAAACACGGTTATTAGGCTGCTGCGGTTTTTGTCGACACTAATCAACTTGTTGGATACGTTTATCACTTTTAACCTCTCGAAGGATATCGGCATATACGTTTACGTATGATTTTGTTACCGTTACTTGGGAACTGAAGGTTCGAAATTTTATGTAAAAATTTCGCACGGTTATTTAAAAATCAATTTGACTTTTTATTCTTTCGCGCGAAAATCATTTCCGGCGAAGACAAAGCCTAGCGCGCGCGTCGAAATGTTATTGTCTATGTTCGATTGAATTTCTCGCGTAAAAGAACTATGTTGCAGCTGGTGGCAACGGTTGCCAATCCTTTATGCCGGGGGTTGCCAGTAGAGTGGCGCGAATAAAAAGAAACGAAACGTATTGTAAAATGAGAACACGTTTTCCGTGTCACGCGCCACGCTATTTCAATAGAACGACGATGGAACCGGCGTACATTTTTCAATACGATAACTGCGACACGTGCACTCGATCATTTTTCAGAACTTGTCGAAGGAAACTTACCCGATTCGTTTTTTTCCTCGCGCGGTCACTCGGCGAGTTGACGATGCGTGCTTCATCCCGTGTTCGCTAGCTTTATTTCGATTTGCAATTCAACGAGATATATCGTTCAAAGATGTAACGTGATACGCGGGGTGTTCGTCGATTCAACTAAGGCCTTCGTGAATGCGCAAACTTGTCTACGATAAACGCACAAGTTCAGCCGCGAGCTTGCGGATTCAAGGAGACTTTACCGTGATCTGTTTACGAACGCGATCAAATTCGCAGTAATTTTCGTCCCTGAAATTTCACCATGGCTCGGGGTCGATCGAATATTGCCACGTTTAACGATTCGTGGACGGGAACCACGAATCTCGTGCTGGCAAATATGCGAGAACGTTAGATAGAGTGAGAAAAGGATCGTGGGTGCGTAACAGTTGCCATGGACGCGTGTTTGCGTTACATTCGTTTAATCGATTATTTCCAGCCCTTGGTACCAGTTTCGTATGTGTTGCTGGCACCTTACCAGCTGCAGCCACGAACGAATCGATAGTGTTTATCAATTCATCCCATGCGTCTCATGGACGCACATTCGCGAATTGGCCGTCATCGCTGCAATTTCTTTAACTGTAGAGGTTTATCGATTGAGAATTCGTGGAAGAAAACGATCGAGGGCATTATACAGATAAAGTTTAAGGAATTACGATTTCTAAAACGATTCGATCTCGGTCTCAATTAGTCTCGTCATCTTTAAAATTTACCTGAGTGTGACCAAGGTGCTCCTGGACCTGCATGCTGACGTAAACGATTTTCCCCGTAGTGGTGACCACGATAAAGAAGCCACCGCTTTCGATCAAGTTCTATTACAATTAACAGAGACGATTTTAATGCACGCTACACGTCAGGATAACGTAGCTGGACGTATTTAGGAGTACTCACGTCGACGATGTACTGCTCCAAGTCCATTTTGGCGAGCTCCCGAGGTAGAAAGTCTATTTTGCCGTATCCGAGCGCTGCAATGCGAGAAAAAAAACGCGCTCAAAGTTAATTGCGACGAACAATGGAAACGTGACCGATTCACGAATCGTACCAACGGATCTTGAAATTTGAAAATGGTAATTTAGACACTACCGAAGTGTCCGTGATAATTTATCGTCGAACTCCAATTACTCGCTAAGGAACCAAGACGACTCAAGGCTGATTACTATAATTGTCGAACTAAAATACATATACGCGCACGCGCCCCTTATTACTACGAGCGGTTTGTATGATAGAATTTCTTCTTCGCCCGACGACAATTCAGTGATCAAGTTGAGCATACACGAAAGCATTTTGCTCTTCTACATTTTCCTTCGACTTACTGTAATGGGACCTGAGGAAGGCGGTGGCCAGTCTCAGGATGGATATTTTGTCCATCTTCCTCGGACTCTCGGCGACGATAGGCAGGAGCTTTCCCATTGCCATGATGTTGGTATTGTGATTGTCCCGGCGCTGTTTCTCCGCCATGTTACGCGCCGCTCTTGGATTGCTGAAACAAAAATTAACAAAAAATTGTTAAACATCTGATCGGTGTTTACATTCTACGGGCCATCAGCGATGGAGCTATTGGAACTACTGGAACTATATTAAACGAATAATAGGAAATATTCTTGGTGCAAAGAGCGATAACTCATTAGTAAGGCTTATCTAGAAGAACGCGAATAATTACTATGAAAAGATTACGTAAACGATTAATAGCGTCCACGCCCAGGATGTGTTGAGCAAATCTTCCTGACGAGTTCGATTCACCGATCCACTGAAATCAAAATTCTCGCGCGAAAATGAATCAGAAATTCTTCGAAAATTTTACAATTTTTTTTTTTTTTTTTTTTTTTTTTCGTAACGCAGAAAGGAATCAGTTCACGTTCAGATGAATTTTTGCTCTTTCGAAAGAGTCGATTGCTCGTATTCGACCGTGTATAACTCGAGAGTACGGGAAGTTATTTCTTTAACGAAGGCGAAGAATTCGTGACCGAGGAGGTTAACATACGAGGAAGGCTCGTATTCTTCACACGTATGTGCATTTTCGTGTAATGGAGCGGTGCCGTGACGGGTTTGAAACCCGAGCTATGGGAATCCTCGCTTTCAACGTTTCGATGAAAACGTGTTCGCCATTTAGGATTCGGAATAAATATAGCGGGATGTATTTTTCAACGATCTCCCATACCAGTGTCTCTCAAACTACGCTGGCTCTAGATCAACATTAAATTCTCAATCGAAATCAAATTTACAGGAGAAATATACTCGTATCTTTACAATTTTCGTTTAATTGAAACTCCTTATTTAAAAACCAGCTGCGCTCCACGTGGAATACTATTCTTATTCTATTCAAACATGACTCGTATCCTCGAGGTACGCGTCAGTCACGCCGCCTGGCGCAGCAAGATTGCATCTACAGGGTGTCCCAAAAATGTTAAAGGTCCTTGAAAGGGGTAGTTCGGGAGGTGATTTGAAACAACTTTTTCCTTGGGAAAAATGTTGTCCGAGGCTTCGTTAAGGAGATATTAACGGAAAACCCCGGAGCGCGGCTGTCTAACGGGTAGCCTATGCTACTGTGGCTGTATAGTGCGTACCCTATGCTACTGCGGCTACCTAGCACGTACCCTATTCTACTGCGACCGGTCAACCGACGTACTCGAACAGTTGGCTCATCGCGTATTTTTTCCAATGCTGAACGTTTCTTTAATTTATCACATCGGCCCTGACAGTGACCATTGTGCGAGCCACATTCGTCACAAGTTATTATCAATTTCATGAGTCATTTGTTTATTGTTAATGTTAAGGGAACCCGACAGGAAAACTGCCGTCCTCGCGGTTAAACACTTTTACATAAATGTAACGCGTTACCGCGCGAATTACAAGCAATTAAAGATAAACGTACGTCGTATTGTTTCTACGCGGCAATTACTTTCGCAGGAGCTTCGTTTACCGAACGAAAAACACGCGACGCTAGCACCGTGTCGCATTTCGCGATGTATAACACGTCTCATAAACATTAACGTTTCGCAGGTAGAATGGAAATCGGCGAGAGAAGCGAATGAAACTGCGGCTTCGATTTTTATTGTTAAAAAACCGTGGTCGATGCTGTCCGATTAATTTAAAAGCATCGTTAACGATGCCAGGCGAACGTACGTCGTAATTATTATTGTTTCTCTGGAAGTATCAATTTTTGCGCGATACAGCTGTTCCGCTGGCTCGAGTACACAATTTAATTAATTCCTCGGCCTTGTTTACGTTACGCTATTTGTGCCTTCGTGTACGTATACGGTGTCTGACAACTTTCCTGAGAAACTTCGGTGGCACGCATCAAGACTGAAAGCGACAAGAAAATTGTTACGTATAGAAGAGCGTTCCGTTAGCGAGGCTCGACGACTGTGTCGGGTAAAAAAAGGACGTTAATTATTGTAGGTCGCATGCTCTCACCATAAAATTGCCAACACGTGACACGGTGGAACCGGGGAAACGTTTGCTTCTATTTGAAGGGGTATGACTTGTTTCGAGATAAAGGGAGATTAATTTTGTTCGTATATCGCAGAAGGAATTATCGCAGAAATATTATACAGCAGGATTTTCAACCGATGGCGCGAAATTCGACACGCGTAAAGTGTGTCTACATTGTACTAATCGAAATAATCTTGATATCTGTCGGAGTTATTTTTAACTGTTTCGAGAAGTAAAACCGTTCAATTACGATACGTAAGCTATGTCGCCATCTATCGCGGGGAACACGGACTGCGTGGTTTGCGGCCCTTTCGACGGGCCCTTCTGGGCTCCTTTTGTTTTCTCGAGGGTTCGCTCGTTCGAACGCGACGCCTGCAATCGCACGTATCGTGTAAATAACGTAAACGTAACGGTACCGAAGCGCGTTTTTATTCACGCGCCCTGCCATTACGCTAATAAAAACGTAGCGAATAAACTTTAATCGTCTACAGATAGTACTAGAATTTCTTCTAATTTAAATCATAGAATGGAATGTTCAACGGGGAATTAAAAATTAAATTAAAATTAAATTGAAATTAAATTATTCGACGGAATTGATCGTCGCGTATCGATTTTATTCTGCAACTTGAATAAAGCGTCTGGTAGACGCAACGCGATGCAGAGACGGGGCGAAGGTTTCGAAAATGACCGAGCGAGGGTTATCCGACGTTACACAATACCGAAACGATTTTGGCCAATTATCCCGGCGGCGGCCTTGAGACGCATTATCGCGGCGATAACGCCAGCTGAAGCTCCGCTTTAATGTTTTGATACAATTACAACTGGAGTCCATGGGGAAGCGACCTCGAGAGGCTTGACAAAACAGGATAAGAGAGGCCAGTGATAATTCGATTCGATGGTACAGTCTCGTCGCGTTTTCGAACGCCTCGGCGCATGCACGGGACTCCTATCTGCATCCGAATTGCGAATAACGAATAAAACGAAATAACCCGCGTAGGCACGTATAGGACGTAAAAGTAACTCCAATTAAATTGCTCCCGCGAAAAACAGTGATCGATACTCGAAAAAATTCCTGTAGCTTGGCAAAACACCGCCGAATATGTATAGAAAATTTGCGATCGATGCATCGAATAGTTTCCTCGGAAGAAAGATCTCAAGTATCGTTGAATGTTGAACTCGTTTTAAAAGAGTTCGAGCCAGCATCGTGGGATTGCAGAGGATGTGCCTCTTCTGGCAAGGGTCTTCGTTTTGTGTTCGTTATATCGTCCACGCATGCGCGCACGATCGCCGGTAATCGCGCCAGAACACACACGTGACGGGATGCGGTTAAGCGTAGGCACACGACACGAGGCCATGCAGAGTGCGCGCGAAAGTCCTGAAGTTACGAGTTGGATAGGTCGGGGGCAGCGTGACGAATGAATCGATGCACGTGGACGACCGACCGCTTTTGTAGCCGAGCCCTTTTCCTCCTGGCCAGCACAGCCTGCCAGACAGGCCCCCGTTACAATAGGCACGGTGCCTAGGGCAAGGATGAACGACGTTTTCGCATTGGCAGGGGTACAACTTCACGGGTTCTGCACAAAGACACGCTCTTACCCGTGTGCTCGTGAGCTGTTGACGAGCTGTGGAGACGATTACCCTGAATGGAGATGAGATTTCGAGAGCGGAATTGTTGGGGAAGGTTACTTGGCTACGGTTCCCAAACCCCTTAAATGCCCTAACTTTCAAATTCGATACCGAACTTTTAAATCGAATTCTACGCTTGCGATTGGTTTCTTTTTAATATCGATGAACCACAAACATTTTTTAATTAAATTTTCTGAATGCTATCGACAGCTTGCTTTCATTTTTCGGGTATTGTTATAGGCTTTTTATTTTCACTGTTCACCTCCTGGAATTTATTAACTATTTCGTTGGTCTTCTATTTACAGTGCGGCAGAAATTAACGTCAGTCTAAATCAACACGTAATGTAGAAAGTTCTCTTCTAGTATAAATTTGCACAGAGGACGTACCAAGGAAAGAATGGTTGCTCTTGTTTTTACCAAGTATTTTACAATTTGTCGTATCTTTACGGTCAGTCCGGTGAAACTGTTGGGATGTAACAGCTACTAAACACTTCAAGGCCGACGACTACCAGCGGCAGACGTTCCAACGGGACCAAACTCCTTGGTGAAAGAGCAAACTGAGTGTGCGGGTTTCAGCGATCTCAAGGTCGAAAATATTCCATCGTTATCTAAAAAACGGCGTGGCTCGCGTCACCGTCTGCACACGATACGGTGCCGCTTATAGCGATGATGTTTGAGAGTGACGAGCACGAAAACAATGCAGGGAGGCCCGGGCTACATCTCAGCTTCTTTTCGTTTCCTCGTCCAAGATCCGCTCCCGTGACTCGTAATTTTAACCCGACCGTGAACACGGCTTTGTAACCGAAAGCCAGGGGGATAAAGATGGATTCGACCACGATAAAACGAATATTATTCCTGGGGCGAAGGAAGCAATCAGGGAACGAGCTCGTAGGCGTGAGACGTACGATTTCGTGCGATCGTAATTCTCGTTATTCTGGCCACTGATGCGGAAGGTACAGTCCTGCTACCAAGAGATGGCCTCTGCCGACGCCCAGAAGTCCGTCATTCTCTCGATATTCCGATTCGAGTACAAGCTTGTAAATTGTGAATAAGGTTGTTGGTAATTAGGTTGTGCCTTGTAATCTCATAATTGTTAAATGTATAAATGATTTTTATAAGGGTTCATGACCCTAAAAGAACTTGGAACCACGCGACGTCTAACTTTGCCTTTGTCCGAGTACTTGGACTTTCCAAGGATTGACCCTGAGGAAGCTACACTCCGAGATTGCATAATAAAACAAAGAGATCCTTCGGTCTGCAGTTTCAGGCCATCTTTCGAGGCATGACGTCACGGTTTTTTGCATGCTCTCTGATTAAGCACGACTGTGACACAATTTTAACTCTGACGATAGCGCGACTGACGTCCGAACTCGCATGTGCATGACTATTACGCGACATTGTTATAAACAATGTACGATACCGTAGCGAGCAATGTCGGTGATCAATGTTAAGACTAAGATAAACCCGCGAAAATTTCGATTCGAAAAAACCCGTCGAAAAAACCCGTCCGTCCGAATGGTCGCACTGAATTTAACAACGAGCCAGACTCGTGATTTTCAAGTTTGACCAAAACTTTTCATCACTAGTCAGACTCGTGAAAATAGTGCAATGGGCTAATATGTATATAACAGATATGCGTCAATCTCGAGAATTTCAGTGATAGCATAAGGTAGATCAACCTCCACGAAGAGAAGCTGTGGACGATGCCACGCCAAGGAACGAATTCGATCAATATTCAAGGAAAAAAGTACAATCGACACAATCAGCCCTGTCCTATACATCTCGACCTATGTACCAGCGAGAGGAACGCGAGATCAAGGGCCAAGCAGCGATCTCGCCACAGCGAATCGCTCGTAAAGAACTAGTCGCCTTATCAGCCTATCATCGTCACTTTTTATTACCAAGCAACGTTATATCATCCCGCTGATCCAGCTCGGTTCCGTTTACGCTTTCGCTTTCTCCTCTTCATCGCGTAAAATCCACGACCCTCGCTCTTCAACCCTCGCCCTCTGCTCGTCCCGGAGCGTCCCTACCATCCCTCTGACGCGTCAAGGACTCGAAACTTTCGACCCGCCGACGGGGAAGGGGTTGGATGCGCGTCGCGAATGGGATAGGGCCGACAACTCCGTTCCTGGATCGATACTTTGGTCTACGGGGCTGGTGTACGACGTGTTTTACCCTCCTGCGACTCTACCCCTTGGCCGCGGACACGTTCAAGGTCGCACGATTGACCAAAGTCAGCCGAACGATGCATACGCGCAGACTCCTTTCGACGCGGGACCCATCCGATCCTCCGATTGGATTGAAACGGACCGCTCCATTCTTCGATAAAAGACCGTAAGGGATACTTGAAACGAAACCACCCTACGTCGTTATTTATATTTCTGTGGATGGAGTCGTCCGTCAGACTCTACCCTATATCCTTGATTACAGAAAGCAGGTAGCGCTCAGGTTTTCTTGGAGACTAGGTATACTGGATTCTTGTAGATAGAAAGCTCGGAAGACAAAGAAATCTATAATTTACTCGCACGGTTAGTACATTCGGCCACGCGTGGCCAAATATATATATATATGTATATTACACAATAAAATAGTAATTTCACGTAGACAGAGAATTTCAAACCGAACACGAGCGAATCGGTGAACGCGGGTCGCGTGAGTCTGGGTACTGGCGGTTATCGGCTTCCATTTTGCGTCTGTGTGGGTTCGGGAATCCAATCGCAATCGAACGGGGTTACGTCTGTCCGAATTCACGAATCGCCACGTAATCGGCGAGTACGTCTACTCGAGAACGTACAAATCATCCGTAATCATAAACATCCGCGTTATCGCGTGCTCGTGGTATTTGAGACCTCGAGTACAGAGGCATTCGGTTCGAAGATACCCTGGACGTTAAGCTGGGTTTTCTTCGGTGCAATCTACGGTGGCGAATCGAAAGTCATCGCGAACAAGTTTTTATGTAACAGTATTCTTGTCAAAGATCGACGTAACGAAGGTTCCATTTATTTTCTCGTCGATAGGAGAAAAAGAAAACGAAGGTTTCGCGTAATCTCTTGTCGAGAGGATTCATAAAACAAGATCTCTGTTTACCTTCGTGGTTGTAGTCTTCGTAAAAAGTGTTTTATTTGCCTTCGTATTAAATGGCTTTGCACGCGAGAAACGCGTATTAAAGTGTCTCAAATCTTGCTGATAGTAGACCCAGCATTCGCGTTGCTAACAAATAGATCCTTTCTTTGCCTTTGAATTACCTAGCGAGTCGAATTTGTAAATCCTCGGTAACAATATTAATAATTTCCGTAAGCTGTTTACACTAAAATGGCTCCTATCGTAAAAGTACAGCGAAGAGGGGCACCGATTCCTATCTAGATAAAAATCTGGAACGACAGACGACTTCTTATTTTGTCAGCGACAGACCAAACACTCCAACTTCGATAATAGAACCGTACTCAATAAATCAGTCCCTGATATAGACGTACGGGATCTTCGATAGTAATCGAATAAAATTTTAGATCGCGTTCTCGCGCGATAACGCGAAATTTGCGAAAGGCTTGCGCGATTCGGCTGGCAAAAAATAATTTAAATGGTTCCAAGTGTTTGCTTACGCCGCTACCCAAGTATTCCTCGTCGATGCAAAAGTGAAAACAAACTTTGGACGATAACAGGCGCGATAACGCCCCCCTCGAGATAAGAATTCCTCGCGAATTCGCGCGCGCGACTGACGCGCTTCGTTGACGTTAATTCCCCCGTGTCATCCTCGACAATCGAGAGTGAAATAAATCGCGGAATGTCGTAACGATCCGATACCGGGCGAGAGTACGTCGAATTAGCCTTTCGGACGCGTGAATTATTGACGGTGTCGGTCGATAGCGTTTAAGAATTAACGCGGCGACGTCGATCGATCCACTCGCTCGACACCGTTTACTAAGATTCGACCTGCCACGATTCATAGTTGGGACTTTCTTGGCAGAAACGAGACAATTTACTCGACGTTTCGTTCGATGAGCGAACGGTTAAAAAAAAAAATAAAAAAAAAAAAAAAAAAAAAAAAATATGCGATTTACGGAAATTTCGGTGAATTATTTGTAAACGCACGTTCGAAATGCGAGGACCTTTTCTTTGTATTTCGATGTTGCATCAAATATTTTGCGGCGAAGGTACGCGAATAAAACCGGTTGAATCGCAGAGCATCGAGGAGTTCGTCGAGGATCCACGGTTGCAGCACGGTGGAATTTCGGGCGGTGCCGGGCGTCTGGGTTGCAGTTGGTTCACGTCCTCGTCGACATCGTCCGCACCGTCGCGATCCGCGTCCTGCCTCACTGCGAGCCTGCGTGAGCCTTTCGAATTCGAAGCCCGGTCAACAGCCCCGAATTCTCCTCCGTGTACCCCTCCCCCCCCCCCGCCCCTCTCTCAAACCCCGGCTACCCCACTGGCAACCGTCGACGCTCGTCTCGCCTTCGTATAGCTTCAACATCCACTCCTCGTCGCGAAACCCAATCCCTTTTACCGCGGTTCTCGCTTCTCTTTAACCCCTCTCCGCCGCGAACCCGCCGTCCTCGCACACGACTCTATTTTACTTCCTCCCCACCCACCCACCTCCGTTCCCTCTCCCGCCCCGGACCCTCCCTGCCCCACTTGCCGATCGGGGAGTCGTAAATCATCACGCCCTCTCTCGTCTCCGACGTACCGCGGCCAATCGACCAGACCTCGTCCGCTCCGGAGGTGGGCAGGAGGATGCTTGTTTAAATAAAAATTTGGATAAACGGAGGATCAACCTCCGATTCTGTTGGTTTCATAGAAATTAGACCTCGAGTTGCGGAGCTACACGCGTGCCTTGATATTCTTTGGTTCTTGTCGAACAGGAATAAGGAATAACGGGGGTTCGAAAATTGTAGATCTTTTTCGGGTGACCAGGAACACCAAGGCGGTCTACGATTCTTTCTATCGACTGGTTTCACTCGGTCCTTATCGTAATTACAAAGAAGACGTTCCTCGGTCTCTATCGAAAATGGCGTACAACGAAATAATAAAATATTAACTTTATCAATCAAAAGTTTGGATTTTGTTATTAAAACGTTACGAGTAAGCTGAGATCTTTTTCCACGCTTGCGGTTTTCATGCATCTGTTTGGACTTTAGGAAAACTATGTAACTAAACTAAGTAATTAAACCGAATTATAGCAAATATTCCGAAATATTCATGTGTGCGACGAAGAAGTACGAGCATCGAAGGTTCGAAAATTGTACATTTTTTTTCGCGACGTTCGTTCCTCTGTCTCGCGCTTCATAACGGCCCCGGGACTGTCATTTTGTTTCGTTATTTCTTAATCGAGCGCCACGTTCTTTTCGATTGCTCTTTTTCCTCGGAGCGCATCTCCCGCGCGTCGACGTCGTTACTTCCCCTCCCCCTTGCTCGACGGAGGTGGTTCTCGCCCTACGGGCGTGGTTCTCCGGTTACTCGCGCGCGCTCTATACAAGGGCTCGCGTCCTGAAGTTCGCGATACTTGGAGAAAAATTATTAACAAACAAGGGAGACATTTGTCGCGTGAACTTTGATCGCAACCGTCGGGTGCGTGACGTTTCTGACGACGATTTTGGCGGGTAGTCTGTTGCATCCGTCCAAACGAAATTAACTAAACGAAGGTATATCAGACGTCTATTTGGGGTACGGTAGATTTCCGAAGCTTTTCCTGTCTTTGCGAGACGCTCGCGGGAAAGTTAAACAGCTTATGCTTGCCAAATCTTAACGCACCTGACTTTGTACGTTTCTAAGTAATAATAACTTTCGGAATATCTGTTTAACGCTTTGCTATGTTCCGGCCAGCTTGAATAATTCGAATCACCGGTGGTACACGCCGTCCTGAACGCGTGTCGATAACGTTCATTTTCGCGAAGTATTTGTTAAATTTTTCACTGGAGCGTAAATTTGTCCGCGAGCGCGTAAAACCGCAAGACGCGCACTCCAGTATCCTGTATCAGGGAGAGTTCCCCTTCGGCGTTGCTTCTGCCGTCGTCTCTGTCTGTCTCGAATCGCGTTCAACCATGACCACCCTTCGTTAGGATGCGTAAGGGTGGTAGAGGAAGGTGACCTTCGCAACGTTGCCGCCGTTCCCCCTTCGTCCTGAAATTCCCGGCGGGGAATGGGCGAAAGGGAGGAGGCGGAAAAGGGAGTAAAGGACGAAGGACGGAGGTGGGCAAGGGAGCAAGGGGGCGGAGGGCAAAGCTTGCCAAAGCCACGTTCCTGCGCCATTTCCCCCACTCGGCCCTGTCTGGGCGGGTTTCGCGACAGGGACGAAGGGCGTATTTCATACTAACTCGGCTCGACTCTGTATACGACGCACGTTCGAGCGGTGCACGCGAGTTGGTCGCAATTTAATTTTAGTCTCGAGCGAACCAAGCATCCTTAACCTTACAATGCGATCGGGCTAATTCTGGAATCGTACAGCAAACCAAAGCATACGGACAAATATCCATTCGAATACAGCCCTTTAACGCCAGAAGCTTCCAGAAACGATTTCAGAGATTGATTTTCTAGGCAGTTACGAGAAACAGAACTTGCAAGAACGCCAACGTCATTCGGATTCAAGGGTCAGACCAGTCGCTGTGTTAATTAGCGAGAATCCTTTCGCCTTGGCGAAGTTAATCTCAGTTCGTTTAATACGCGAGGAGCAGCCGAGCATCGAGGTTCACGAGAGCAATTCGAGCAACGGCAGACCAATTTATTCAGCGGGGAGAAGTTGGCTCGTCTTGTTTGATTCGGTTGCACGCGGCAGCGATCGCGGTGTCGATTATCTAGTTTCAACGTTTGATCGCCACCGCGCGTACCTAATTACCGCCGGGTTACGAACTTTGCAAACGCGCGTGCATTTCTCGCTTGCGCCCGTCGACGTTATTTCTTCCTCGCGTGCAAAAATACTTTACTTCGAACGAGCAAGGGGAACGAGATATACGGGCAGCCGCAAAAATACTCGTACCCTCTATGCGTGACGTAGAAATTTCTCTAAATTATGTGGTAGGATTAATATTTCCAAATAAATGTTTCGTTATAAATAGGTGCCATTCAATTTCTTACGAGAATACTTCCACGCAAGTGCCGACGTCTCAACCACCCCGTATATTAACCAGCCTCGGGTTTCGGTACATCTGTGACTCATTACGTCGAGTGGACGTGGCTTGATTAAAAATTATCGAGATACATATGCGCGGAAATTCGGCGAGAAAGGGCGGAAAAGAATGGTCGGAAGTCCGTATCCGTTCCGTAGCTGTACAGGGTGTACTGGTGTAAAAACAGACGGCGACTTTATTATTCCAGGTACTTTGTGTAGCATCTAGGACGAGGTCAGCTGAATCAGCTCTATCGATTAGTGAATCTCCCATTTATGTGAATTCTTTCGTTTCGAGATTCTCGTAGACTCGAAGATGAATCGAAACGAGTAGAATAAAATAGAAGTAGAATTCAAATGGAAGATAACCAGGTAGAAATGGATTAATTATGTAACGAGATATTTTCTCAATGGATGCTCAAGAATTTCCTCGGTAATTTTTTCGCTAACGTACGAGTCGATTCGTTTTTCGTTATACGAAATAAAACGTCGCGTATCTCCGTTGGCGCAAGACTCGTGGAGAGTTCTGAAATCTTGCATCGACGCGCGTGTGTTTCAGCGGCGTGCACGATCAGCATAAATTCGAGGCTGGAAAGTAAAATGTCCGTTACGATGACATCACGTGAACTCGTGGCACCTGCACGCATGCAACGCGGCCTTTAAAAGTACTTATCGCCCTCGGTTGCCGTTATCCGTTGCATCTACCGTGATTTTATTTTTCCTGCGCGTACGACTCGTTCGCTCGACGATTGCTTGCCCCGATAGGGTTACGCTGTTTGTCGCTTGACAAAATCGAACGACGGTGAGAAATCGCTATTTATTTGTGCGTTAAGATTCCAACTTTTCGACTAATCTAATATAAATAACGCACCTCGAATATTTGCTATTTAATTTTTTTCCCTGAACTCGCAGAACGTTCCAGTTTTGAGACTGATCCTGCCCCAGAGATTGGCGAGCGAGCAACATCGTTACGTCTACATTGTTACGTTATTATTGTTTCACCGATACGCTTCTGCCGATTGCTTCTTTTTTCTCGGACCTCTTTCTGTTTCGCTCTCTGTCCTTTTCTACGATCTTCGACGATCGGCAATTAGTCGAGATCGAACTACATGGTGGAGGTGACACGCGGTTTCTTTTATTCGAAATCCCCTCCAGCCTTAGACGATAAAAACTCCACGAGACGTCGACAATGTCTCGCTTAAAAACGACGAATCAGACGGCACCGTGGGTGAAAATCATTATACCCATTTGGCGTTATTACCGCGTTCGTTCGAGCATTCATGGCTATCCCGCTCGTTATGCATTATCCGTGGCTGGCCGACGTAAGTGCGGCAATTTCCAAACGTGACACGGCGCGGCCAAAAATACGCCGACCTCCGAAATACATTCGATAAAGACTTTTCGGCGACAATCCACGCAAATTTAGCGCGCAATTGAGCATTTCGGTTCGTTAACAGTCTAAATGGAGATCCGCCGATGAAAGTCGTCCGGAATTACTTTCGAAGAAAAGGCAACCCAGTCGAGGAATGGCGAAAGGCGTCGATAAAGTCGTACGCACGAGGCGAGCGAAAAAAAAACAAAAAAAAAGAATAAACACGAAAAGAAAAGAAAATGCAAAATTCTCACGCAACGTAATAAACGATCGGCGAATACGCACGCGCGCTTGTTCCCTCGGGCGTTGCGGATATTTTTAAAAAGTAAGAACTTCGGCACACGTGGCACGTGGAAGTTTCTGTTTCCATTTCGCCGCTGACGAATGCCTCTTGCGTTCGGTATTGTTTGTCGCTCGAATAACGCGCAAACTGATAATACTTCAACCTCGAGTAACTCGTGGATGATACCTTGATAAACACCTCGATACGAGCCCTCTCCATATAGAAATTAATTCCATCCGCGAGCTCCATTCCTGACATTTGAACAAGAATAGGGAAATCAAAGCGAACAAATAAAAAAGTTAACATTCGTGTTGCGTTAAAGTCGTACATCAACGATATTACGAACGTACCAGTATTGGAAATTGTACTACACGCAATGGAACATGTACGCGTGACGATAAGATATGAAAATTGCAACCGAGAGTGATATATCGTTGTTGTACTTTAAACCCAACGATACCAAATATCAACTACATCGACGACTACTTCTACCGCCACGTATTCTTGCGAGACGATTAACTACGCTAATCGCAGATTAGGGAATTCGATACAACTGTCCGCGGTTCTCGTCGTTTATATTCTTCTGCTACCTCGTTCGTTTGTACAAACGTCACGAACAAGTAAACAATTTTATTTTGCATGTTAACATGTTCACGCCGGCGCTGCTATTTGTGGTTCTCGCCATGGGGCAGCGCGATGGTACGCGCCGTCCGATGGGCCATGTAAGCGTGAGCCACCGATAGACAATTTCGATATTCGAGTTAATAAGCGCTGAATACGTTCGTACCACTCGCAGTGGCTCGTACGTGGTCGCAATCAACGCATGTGGATCCACGCGAAGGTCGCATGTGCGGTAAAGTGTGGACAGCTGTCGACGGGGGCCAAGAAACTATTAACGATGTTGTTCGGGGCATTATTTAGTCAGTTGCATATACGCGCCACTGTCGAGTTAATGTCGATTCGATATAGCTTTACAAACGGTGTAATCGAGACGAGGCGATCAGAATTTCCATTCAAGATTATTGCTACCGTACAGAGCTATTATACCGATTCATGAAACTTGCTGGTACTCGTGGTTACCGCTAAGGAAGGGACGGGAATTTTGTATTTTTAAGTTTATGACGCAAGTAAATGGATTATGAACAAAAATAGCCAGGAAGTCCTGGCCTATAAAAAGTCAATTTAAAAAAAATATCAGCTCACAGGGGATGATGAGACGAAAGTTCGTCGTATTTCGTATAAATAAATCAAATTCCCATCCAACGTCGCCTGATTTATGATTGTACAGCACCGATGGAACTCGACCGCCTAATATAAAACGGCAACTCCATTAGAGCGGTTCTGCGACACGAATGTGGCAAATGCAGCCGGTTGATATTAAATTGCACGAGCACGGTTCCGCGGTAAAAATCGAGGCCAATTTTGCGAAATTGCATCGAAACCGATGAGAATTGCGAGCTACCGACCGAGCGCACCTTCCCTGTTCCCGAAGGAGGCAAATTCCATCCATTAGCAAATTACTCGTACCTACTTTGGCTATCTCGTGGCAACGCGAAACGGGGCATCATCTTTGTCTACGTATAATGGTCAGGGCAAGAACTACTTAAAACGGCTGCTGCAAAATTTAAAACGAAACGTGTCGAAACGAAGCACCGTGGCAAATCGTTCTTACCTGCTGTAAGGGAATCGATACGAAATGCGACGTTGTACAGAAACGTATTTGAGATTGATCGAGGGTGGCGAATAATTAAGACGAGCGAGAAATGTTAAACAGGATGTATTTGAATGAAATAAAATTGAAACGAATAAAAAGATCGATGTAAAATTCAAGCGTAGCCCTGCACTTACGTACGACGAACGTAAATAAATCGCCGCTCTCGTCAAAGGCTGAAGGTTCGGTGCGCTCCGCTTTAACGAGACCGTGCGACATTTTCCTCGTAATTAGTATCCGAAGTGCCCCACTAAAGAACATGCATCCACGGTAGGAAACGTATTCATTAACGGCCAAACTCATTACCTAACGATCTTTTGACGTCTGTGTTTGCCCGCGCCACGGCGAAGTTCCCCCGGAGATAATAATAAATTGATGGGGCGAACATCGGGGGCGAAACAATTTGTCCGACGTCCACCGAACGCGTCTTACGCGGCAATCTCGGAACAACTGCAAATTGAGCGTGCGCATCGTTAATCATGCGGCACGGAGATAATAAGCCAGCACGCGATTAAGTCTAGGGAGACAATCGCCAGGTCAAAGACTAATTATTTCTTTTATTTGCTCGGGAAACTCGACGATCAGATACTTTCCCCTCGCAGGATATTTCGGTGCGTTCGAGTTTTGAAAATTTGGGACAGTGAAACACCATTTTTTCGAGCTAGTCGTCGATTCGATATGCACGAGGTATTTACCAATGTTACGAGAACGAAAGCGATGTTTGAGCTGTGCTGGCACATCTCCTGTCCTCGGGACTAGAGACACAGTGGCACTAGTGGCACAGAACCGCCACCACAAAAGCTTTTCCTCGCGCGAAACTCGTGTCGCCACCTTCGCGACGATGATTTTTGCGAGTTCACTTTCACCGTGCAATTTGGCGAAATTTATCGTCCACGCATACGCCCACGCGCACGCCTACGTAAAAGTATATCGACGAAAGGCCGTGTAACGAATCGACCGATTGTTGTCTCCTTCCTCGAATATTGCGATCGAAGTTGATTAAACGCTTCTAGATTATATCCACGCCTGCCGTTGTTTTGTAAACGATAATATCCAGCTCGAACGAAACGGTTACGATTCAAAGTTTTGACGTTCGTTCGATGAGAAGCATTACGAATCGACGCGTTCCGTGGCGGAAATTATTCCGGTGATTAGTAGTTAAGATTTCTTTAATAAATAAACGTTGAATAGAAACAGAACGAAACAGGACAAGTTAATTACTCATGGTGATCGATGATGTAACGAGATATCGTGCGTTGTTAGATCGATCTTTAATCAAAAAATGTCCGATGGATAAGTCCAGCAAAAGCGAGTCGAGACTGTTAAGTAAATAAACTTTATAATTTTGTGTCTAGTAAAGCTTGCAAAGCACCAAAATGTTTAAAGTCGCTCGCTGAACTTTTTATCTACAGCTCTGTAGCGTGTGCGAAGTTTCGAAGTTTCTCAGCGGAGACAACACACGGGGACCACGGCAAGCACGCGATAGCGATATCACTTTCGTGATAGCATCCTTGAGCCGAGATCCCAGATTCCGTCTGGCAGACGACAAATGATACCGACGGAGGAAAAGCGATCTTGGAATCGCTGTCGCGAGCGGAATTCGCGTGTCCTTCGCGATCAGACGATCTCCTCTTTACGAGGAATTCACGGCGGACGTCTAAACAGAGATGATGTTCCGCTTCCGGACACGACAGCAACTTTCGAATCCTTGGGTTGAAAGGGGACCTTGATTCTACCATATTTCACGGCCACGTGCGTACCCGCGCTTGGTTGCATCGCATGTCTACAGTTCTATTACCAGGGACGCTTTCTGCACTGGTTTCGTAATTACTGTCGGTCCCGTAAGCATTCGTACCTTCTACGTTCATCGAAGAAGTTTGAATTAAAACACAGACGTCATGTTTCCAAGAAAATGTTGTTTCATTATAAATGATACGCGAGGCGTTCCAAGTCATTTCGACTATTTCGAACATTTCTGGACCGGACTATTTTTGACTTGGCTAAACATTTTTTATATTATAGTACCGTAGTATATACCCTCTCGTGAATTTTTGCAGATTTTGGTACCGAACCAAACGAAAAAGTTTACGAATACTTCGGATCGAATTTAAAACGACTTTTTAAGAGTGTTTGGAGCTAACGGAATCCTACGCTTGCTACCCAGAGAAACGCCACCGGATAGTCCCAGTGCGGAGTTATTCTTCAAATAAAACTGAGAATTCAACGATCTCTAATTGTCTTCGTATCGGTTGTCGATTTGTTCATCGGAGCTGGTCGAAGAAGGCGAATTAGACGGTAGTTACGATAATAAAAGTAAAGCTGCATACTTACAAGATAACCTAATACTTCTTTGTTAACGACGAGTAATCTCGATAAATACCTGTGACGAGAAATTTCTTTGGGAGGTAGCTGTGGAATTTGTCTACGCTATGCTCTCTCACGTGACTTACCTGTAACAGAAAGAAAAACTCAAGTTAGATACAAAATTCGACAATTTTGAACTACAGGTACTCTCAAAAAGCTGATATGATTTACCCGGTGCATGAGACCGAGTCCACGGTAATTATACAAATAAACGAATCCGAATTTCATTCACCGCCATACTCTCCAGGCTCTTCCGCGTACAAACAACCTTGCTCGTACGCCGCTTACCGATATAGCGGAGAAAAAGAAAAAAAAAAAAAAAAACATAATTGAAGGTTGAATAGAAACGAGTTCCCGTCGCGTCGATAGACAGCTGCTAATAATAGAAGCACCGAGCGTACGCGGACACTTATCTATTAGGCCTTGTTCTATTTCAATTCGTCGACGCAAGGTTCGCAGAGAGGAGCTTCGGTCGAGAGATTGGACAGCGAGCGACGGTCAGACGAGCGAGATAACGATTATCTCGCGTGGATAGTAATTTTACAGAAATGTTTATAGCGTCGCTGACCTGGCTTTTCCCGCGGTTTAGAGTCTAAACTTTAGACGACAGATAACTAGGTACACGCCAACTTGACGCGTTCGCGTCGGCGCTACTATTCGCGTTTCTCGCCATTGGGGAGGCACGGTGGTACACGCCGACCGATGGGATTTGCGTCTCGCGGTTCTTGGACGAGGCCCGCTGTCTGAACGCTGATCGACTTCGTGACACAGCTTGGAATCAAACGGCAATACGCGAAGGCAGTTTGATCAGCGAAGGGAAGTTGAAATATTAGTAGTAGCGGGCAGTCGAGCGTCAGCGTTTTACACGCAGCATCAGCTAACGAACGGATAGCACGAGACTCGCGCGTGCAACGCTGAAATCTTTAACGATAATGCAACTTTTCGGACCTTCGAGAACAATTCAATCTGAAATTCTAGCGAAATTACCAAAAAATCTTAATCTTACGAAAACACGAAAATTACACGAACGTTAGGAAGTAACACGGTAATCTTCAAATATTTAGACCTGCAGGTAACCACCTCGTCGAGGGAACGCTCCTTTTTAGTGTCGTCTAGACACTAGAAGCTCTTCCGGCTCAGCGACGGCTCGTGGACGTAATTTTGTTATCTTTTTTCTTCCTTTTTTTTTTTTTATTCTTGGTTCCTTTCGTCGGAGCCGTTCAATCTAGCGCGCCTAATGCGACGCGTAGCCACCCGTGCAACCGTTTTTCAGGGTTGTTACCCCCGATTGGAGGCGTACGTACGCGTGTTCAACGCTCGCAGTACGTCCGTGCGCATTTTCGACGCGTTTCATCCGCCCGCCACTTATCGTTAGCGCGTCCAATGCTTTCCTCGTGAACATCGTGTGTATCGGGTGAAAATGGCGGTAAAAGTGTTCCCATGGGATGACGACGAAGCCATAAATTCTACGGGTTTGCCTCGTTTGACCCTTGAGGCCATATTTGCAACGCAAGCGGCGTCTAAATTTGATTCTGGTGTGTACATGGTTCGTTTAAATGCCCGCGTAAAAAAGAAAAGAATGACAGCGCTGGAAAACAATCCGCGTTCGCCGATGGAAACACGTCCGACTTCGTCGTGCAACTTTCCAAACGGTGCGATCGTTCCATCGCGAAAGAAAAGAATGCAGCGTCCAGTAACCTTCGATTCGAGAGAGTCCACGCATCCTATTCGATATTCATCCAAGTCGCTGTACAGACCTATTAGACTGTTCCAAGTAACTCTCGGGACCGCGTCACGCTGCTTTATAACGCGAGATCGAGGGATTATGTAAGTTCGTCCATTAATGCAAATGCTACAATAAATACACATCGTGCTCGACATGTGGCTCGAACACCTGATTCGCCAATGGTGATCTCCTCGTGATAAGGGAACGCTCGTAGATATGGAAACGCTTCTACTTCGAATTGTAAACATCTTTTATTTGCAACCGAGCTTTGCGAGAATTGATAAGTTTCTAATTGCGGGCAGTCGATTAAAAACGGAGTCTGCGCCCTGTCGAACGTGCGTCATTCGAACATTCGCGAATCGTTCCTCTTTTCCATTCGATACAAGTTACAGTGTCTAAATTCCACCCCTATGGTCTCGTTGTACCGACTAATCGAACCCTGCGCTCGTTCGTTTCTTTTTAATCGTACTTTCCGGCACGTCGCTATCAAAACTTTTGTTTACAATTCCCCAACTCCGTATTGAAAATTTTCCAACGAACGTACGTGTGCGCGCGCGAATATCGATTAGCATGCATTTCTTCGGTTTATCGTTCGACCGCGATAAAGTACAGAGCCGTCGAATTCAGTGATATCTCGGGACGATTATCGACAAATTATTCGACACGCAGATGAACGATAATGCCTCCTTTTTTCCTCGTAAATAAAAAAAATTCCAATATCCCCAATTTTTTACGTTTCCACTTGTAATTCTAGTAGTAAATAATGAAATGCAAGGACAGAAGGCTGAAAAACGAGCGGGAAGAGGAAAGATGGATCGAGGAGATCCGAATCGGTCTCCGTGAGGTGTTCCGAACAGGTACAGGGCGGGGTTCGGAAGGAGAGCGACGCCAGATGCAGGAATACCGGCGAACAAACGTTGCGGTAGGACGAGAGAGGTTGCGGTAGGACCTTGAACCTGTTGCGCAAGGAGCCCAGGTTTAGTCCGGAGCCTCCAGCCTCCGCGGAAAAGTACATCGCGGATCATCGATACGTCTCGCGGTTATCTCGTTGGTTCTGGTTCTGGAGAGCCACCGAAACGGCTCGTGGACCGACCAGAAATAAGACAGAATAATATCTGGGGTCGAGGAGAAGGCATACGAGGTCCTTCCCAAAAATATACCTCTCTTGTATCTCGTGATACCGTAAGTACTAAGCTTCGACCATATAGGGACCTTGAAAAATGCCTCTGCCAAGCGACACTTATTAACACTGCACATTCAAAGTGCCGCCATTTCGTCAGTATTCAGTATTTTGCAAAAAAAAAAAAACTCTAAATCATTCTCCGCAGAATATGGTTTCGGTTAAAAATTTCTAAGTCTGTTCAGGGTTACGATATTAATCAGAAAACAATTGCCAATGAACGAAATACGGAGAAGTAGTCCTAGCATTACTTAGTGTCATGGAAAAGTCTCGAAAAAGAGAGAGAGAGAGAGAGAGAGAGAGAGAATTTCCTCGATTCAAGAAAGCTAAGCGTCGTGCGGCATTAAACGTTCTGTATCTACCGATCTAAAATGTGCACCGAAAGATTGCGACACGCGAGCGACGATGCACGACAACTTCATCTCTGCAACTAGTTGCAGTTTATTGCGCGCGTTGAACGTCGTTATACGCTTGGCGAGGACTCCGCTTCTCTTTTCCCTGGCTTTATTTACAATGTTGCCGCGGCGAATGACGCAACCGAGATAGCTGGTGGAAGGCAACGAAGATCGCAATGTCTTAGGTAGAGGACAACGGGATCACGAAACGAATGCGTCATCGATGCCACTTCGAGACGCGCAGTTCTCCAAGTGCTGCGCAGAAAAACACGCTCTTTCCCCGTTCGCGTCATTTCAGGGCTCACGGAACCATCCGGTTCTCGCGATTTTTATCCGTCAAAAAATCTCGATTCATTTTTCCGACGCCGCTGCGAGTATTAAAAAATTAGAAGAGAATTCGGAAGATTTCATTTATGTTTTCTCTTTGTTAGGTTATTTTTAGCGCTTTTTCAGTGCAGTCAAAAAGCCTGAAGTTCGTCGTTTTACAACTCAACTCCTTAAGCCGGCTGTCAACTGTAAACAACGACAAATTGCCATCGCCGAAGCAAAGCGTATTGGTTTTCGAGATTAAGGAACCGATCGATAACGCTCGCTATCGATTGCCGACGAATTCACCGCGATCGCTACACACTCGCGGCGGTACACAGTCGTTCGAAACGGCCAATACGATTAACATCGGCCGTCGAAACGATAAAGCATCGATCGCGCGCCGGATAGACGACTACTCTACCTTTAACGCATCGATATCGGGCCTTTCCATTATTAATTAAGACTACCGTCCGGTGTGCGCGCCGTGCGCGCGATAAAATTTCTGGACGTCTATCTGGCAAACTGTAAACAGTACTTTTGTTGTTGAAAGTGGCACCAATTGACGTGGGTAAGAGCCGTCGATACGTTATCGATGACCGTGCGAGTCATGGGGCTCTTATGAAACGCTCGATAGGACCTTCGTCAAATGAATTTTCAGAACTAGTCTCCGAAAGGTGACGAACTTCCGAAATATTTTATTTAAGATCAAGCACTCGGGTCTGCTTTCAAGTTCAACGTCGAGGTAACGATAACGTAGGCCTGCATGGTTTCGGTGTTTGGGAATTGGGAGTGGTTTCCCACGTAGTTCCGTACCATGAACCCGAATCCGACGTCGTGATTCGGAGATGAGTAACGTTAAATCGCGAGAAAATGAACAAAAATTATATTCGATTGAAAAAAACGTTTTTTTTTTTTTTAAATTGATAATTTTTTGTTGGTTCGGTACAAAAGTCAGAAAAAATTTAGAAAAAGGTATCTAGTATCCAAAAGTGGTCGAAATGACTCGGAATATCCCGTATACATAGATACAGTCACCTGTATCTTCGTAAACCGAAGAAGAGAGAAACGAATAATCGAGTGGTTCCAAAACGAAGTTTGAAATACGCGGGTGAAATTCACCGACTTGAAAGTTATCGTTACGATGTTTGCCGACGGTATTCTGCGGCTAATCTCTCACCCTTGAAACGAACACATTGTAAGCCTGTGCAACAGTGGGAATTATCTAATAAATCAAACATTGCAGCGACGGTGTTATCGTCGACGCCGTCAAGTGCACTGCGATTCTAAACAGCTCCGTAATGCCTCGAGCAATAACAATCCGTTACAAAGCCAGCACAATGTATCGTCCAAGACGTTATCTACAAACGAACTTTAATCCCTAATTGACAGTGCTGGAAAAGATCAATAATTGCAACCACTTACGATGCGTACAATACACGCGATTTGCACAATATTGACAAACCATTAAACAGCTCTACGGCCATTAGAAGTTAGTACAAAGTTCCACGAGGTGTGGAAAGTCAAGTGATAGCGTTGACGCGAGAAAAAATACTACTACGCCAATTACGGATTCGAAGATTCCTTATTGCACGTCGAACAAGAGATAAAGTTCACGGGTGAGCCTGCTTGTTGACGACAGTCGTCGATTGCAACAATATTTGCCGATGCAACGAAAGGAAGGGAGGAGGGAGGGCTTCTTATCGAAATAAAAATGTCGAATAACGAATGAAAGACGAGGCAACTTCTTGCCGTTACTTGGTCGATAGAAATTACGTTATAAATCATACAGTGGGCCTAGCAAATATTTGCATACGCGGTTTTTTCCAAGATACCTGTACAAAAAAGTAATGCATCGATGTAATATATTCTAGTGCATCATTATGCGAACGTCTTTAAAAGAACTGCCGGCGCAAATACTTTTCGAATCACCACTGTATATTCACGACCTGCTCGATATCGTTTCCAGAAGTTCTATCGTTACGTAAACAAAGAGTTTGCTCGATTTACCCGGCTCGCAAAGGTCAGATATTATTTCTATTATTTTTTTTTTTCTGCCACGAAAGCCTCGAAAAGAAAACGAGCGGGTTTCGCGTGATCCCTCGTCACCGATCGCGGTGGAAATTGCTTTCGAATCTTTCGAACGATCATTTTCACCGACCTTACCGACGCTCGACGACGTTCTCACGTTTCTGTTGGTTGTTTATCTGTCCACGACCGTGCGAGAATGCATAGGTGGTGATCCGCGCCGACTAAAATAGTACGTGATGGCATTCGGCAAATGTTTACGCGTTAAATCGTATTCAAAGAATACTTGCACGAAACCGCCCAATTGCTACAAGTTGATAAAAATAAAACACGAAGCGGGAAGCATCGCCGTTCGTTCGGGCAACGATAATGCCGCGGCTTCGCGGAAGCTATCGCAGGCCGAGCGGCGACGACGACACGTATCGTTCGCCAACAATTTTAATATGAAATCGGCTATTCCATTTTTAAGCGAAAGACAGCGAAGATAGGAAAGTTGAAGGGGTCGATCGACGGGGTGTGGATCTTCGAGGGGATTGCGAAACTCCGGAGGGGGGCAAAGGCACAATTTTCTTCGCTTCTCTCGCCCCTGAATCTTTTGTAAATTCTGACAAGTTAATAAAGATAGTAAAATTAACGGTTGAAAATTTAAGAGAAATACTGACGGAACGTCCTGGCCGAATATAAAAAGCAATATCAGCCCGCGCGACGGTACAAAGGTCCGTTGTTAATTAAAATCAAACGTGGGAAATCTCTATCGATGGACGTTTAACATTTACTGGCTGGGCTCGCTCTGGAGTTTCAATAATAATCCAGCTGGAAGGTATTCCGTCAATTTGAACACCCGACACAGCTCGGATCGAGATCTCGCTCTGCTCCTGTTCCAGGAATCAACTCACATATCGTCGCACAGGTGCATTTAATTAAAATGTACCTAGTCAAAGGCGTGCTAATCACGTTGCATACGGTTGTCGAACAAAAGCTTAATCAACACGTACGACGAGTGCTCATTACGAACGCGATGTGTATTTGTTTGAAAAACGGAGTTGCTGCGAGCAGTGTTCGTGAAACGCGTAGATTTTCTCTGCGAAACGGCTTCGTTACGAAAATTATATGAAACTACGAAGACAAACGAGATGTTTCTATATTATTTCTCCAAAAGGTGGGGATAGCGAGTTTCTTATATCGAGACAATACTGTATTCCTATATAATAACCGTCTGCAACTAAATTATGTTCAAGTGTGCTCCATCCTCAGTGAATTAGGAAGCGTTAGGGCTCGAGTCATAAAAGACTCGCTATCTCGAACTGGTGTGCCGTTGTTCGCTACCAAGAACTGGCCTGTTAACAATAAACCAGGTAACAGTCTATCAACTAACGATACCATGTTTCAAAAGGGGTCTGCGCTCACAATGTCTGATAGTCGCTCAAAGGAACAGGTGCAAACCGGTGTTACGTAAATAAGAAAACATTGTTGCTATTAACGCCGGACCAGACATACGTATTCTTTGAGCTATTAGCGCAGTCGATGTTGCAACTTTTCAATAAGACAACATTTTATCTCGTTCGGAAGAAGAGCTGCGCGAATATCGTTGGCAAGAAATATCTCCATTTTTTTTCGGAATCCATTGTCGGCGGAGGAATAATCGAACCTTCACCTTAACACCTAACTTTGTTGACCTGCGAGAGTATCAGCGTGATTCTCACAAGGACAGCTTTTGCAAGCAAAAGCAAGGTGCAACTAATTCCGAGCACTGCTTTAGGGGGTCGTTTCGTCCCCTAAATATGAAAATGGGCCGATATAAAGAAATACGTACATCTTATTTTTCGGCCCTTTAAAACATATCCAAAAATCAAAACAATCGGAGTCGGAAGTCTAAAAAGCTTTCCTTGTCAATGGCGCGTATGAATGAATCATTAATAAGCGTAGACAGATGCCGGTAGGCGCACAGCGATCGTGGCATGAATTTTAACTAAGAGTACTTTGTATCGTGACGCGATTACAAGAGAACGCGGTCGGACATCGTACGTTTTCCAGCAAGAAAAAAATTAAATACTCTAGGAACAAAACAACCAAATCTATAACCAAATACGTTGGCTACAGTGAAGAGCATAAATGTTCCAATAACTACAGACTTTTAAAAGTGCATGTCATTTTGCAATTTTAATTATACGAAATCCGTGGCTGTTGGTAGAGTTACGCTCTCCATTGTACGTCGGGATTTTGCATTCAGCTTTAACAGTGGGTTGAACATTTTTAATTAAATTGCGCAACGTACACAGCCACGGATCGACTTTATTTTCCCCTACAGGCGCGGGAGAAATTAAAAACGAACGCTGCATTTGCACGAAGGAGAGCGAGAGAGAGGGAGAGCAAGCGAGACGTAACGAATATTTTTAGTCCAACGTTTCAAATTCATTTGCTTTCACGAAAACAGTGCTTCTCCCAGGCAACGATAATCCTCGCTTATAATAGCGCAGAGTAATTTGTTAGACGTCCCGAAAAAAAACGAGATATGCCACATAACTAAATCCAGTTCTCTATCAACGCACGATCGATTGAATCGGCACCCAATCCTGTCGAATTCGTTGGCTCCTGCGATAAACGAGAATTTTATGCCACGTCGAACGCCGCAACATAACGAGAATGTCGAAATTCGAATCCTTCGAAAACAAAAAAATCAATGAAATCCTGAACGGTGGCTATGTTCGTGCCACGGAACCTAAAATTGCGACCTCGCAACAACTTTTCACCGTGGAGAATGAAATTAACAGAGAGTAGGAAAAACGCGTGCACACATCGTTAATCGGAGAAATTAATTTGGTTTTCCAGCTGACTGACGTCAATTGTAATTTTACTTTTGCCCAGCAAAATGGCGAACAGGCCGACGGGGTTATGCAACGTGGTTCAAAAGGAATCCACGAGAGAGGAAAAACAACCAGTCACCAGACTGTCTAGCGGGTCGTGCTCGTCTCGGAACTACGTTATAAAATACCAGAAACGACCGGGCCAACGCGGCGAACGTCTGCGACACGCGAAACAACCGTGCGCGAAAAAAAAAAAAAAAACAAGCGAGCAAGGACGACAGGCCAATCAAATCGTGATCGTGTGTGTGTTTTGATTCAACGACGGCAATCGCTTCGTTCGGCCACGAGTCGTAACAGTTATTCCTCGATTGCAAGAAACCCCGTGATTTCCCGTGAAATAAATAAAGAATAAAGCATGAAAATTACGCGAGGAAAGTAATCGATCGCGTAACCGATCCGGAATTCGATCGATTTGACTCTAGCGTCGATACCGAACTCCGGGGTCCGACCGTTTTCTAAAGGAACGATGTTGGAGATTGTTTTCGAAGTAAACCGTCGAAGTAGCGTATCCATGTTTAAAAGGCCAAAAAAAAAAAAAAAAAAAAAAAATGAAAAAGGAATCGTCGTTTAAATGACTTGTTTAAATTACTGTCTAAGGTAATCAGAAAACGACAACACCTGATTACGGTAATTGCCACTGTATAAGTAGAGTTCAGAAGTCGTTATTAGAATAAATCGATAATTGCTTGTAAATAGTATTTTGCGTTCGTAATTGAAGTAATTAAACGAAGCACCTAGTTAACTTTTTTTATGCTATCTAGTAGCTTTTCATACTTAGATCACAAAAATGGAAGAACAGATTCTCGTTGGTGGCGGACTACATTACGTACCATTTAGTTTCGATTCACCTTTAAAATCTACGAGTGGCACGAGTAAATTCGAATCTGGTAAACAATGGCCGAAGAAGACCGGGAAATATTCACCGAAATATTTGATATTCCCAAAACACGTAAACCTCGGTGCATTTTTCATTTACCTCTGGTACTCGTTGATTACTTCGACCATTAAAACGCGTCGCTTCGGTTTCATCCCAAGTGAACGTTCTCCACTCCAACACGCGGGTCGAGTTGTACGTAACTCTTTTCTCCGTACACGTCGAGCTTCGTGCTCTTCCGACTCGCCGGACGAGTCCCAATTCGCGAAAAACATTAAAACGACGCAGACGTACCCTTTGCTCTTTCCCGTTCAACTGGCTAGAAGCCTCTCGAGAATATGTAAACGAAATCTTCGCGTTTCAGGCGAGGAGCCATCGTTAACGATACCAGACGATCCTTTTAAAGGTCGACGCGGTAAATTAAATTTCTCATTCGAACTTGCGTCATTGAGAACTTGCAGGTGAGTTGACAAGTTCACGCCGGCGCTGCTATTTCTATATCTGATAGGCACGCGAGTGTGAGCCACCGGTGGTACACGCCGACGCGAATCTGTTAAAATAGACGTGGAGACAGAAGCATCCAAGACAAAAGGATACAGATGTGTTCAAAGCGAAAGGACATAGTTACGCAAGGTGGTAGAGGTACGGGTACTCGAAGCAAAAAGGCACAGGAAGAAGCAAGCGCGTAGAAGCAAGGTGCAGCTAGAAATGCTGCGACGAAATCTTACTTCGGAGGCATACTTTGGCCAAGAAACACAAAACTAAAACAGTGAGCTTGAAATAATAAATGAACAGAGAAGGCGAGAACGAAACAGGGACGTTTTCTACGAAGTACAGGTTAGGGAGGAGTTGAATTATCCCTGACTCGCTCGTTCCGATGGAGCACTCTGTCAGCAAATACGATTCGAATTTTAACAGCGGCAGCGTTACTTCCTTGCTTGGATAACATTGGAAAATTTATTATCGAAAATAACGCGAAACGTTGGACTTGGAATTTCAAGCAAATTGATTAGTAAATTCTACAAAAACGCGCACGAATTACGTATATGACTCTAAAGCAAAGGAACGCAAACTAAATGACGGTCCGAGTAGCGAAAAATGCTCATCCTCGAATCGAGTGTTACGTTTCGTAATTATTCCATTATTAAATTCCAAGAGTTGCCGGTATTATCGTTTCATTTGAGGGTCGCGTCGAGTGTTTACACCTCCGCTTCTGTGTTTGCGATCTCGTAGAATCAAGAACGCTCCTGCAACTCGAGCAGAGCTACCACGGGTAGAATCGATGATAGCCTCGTGCGTCAAGAGCGGTGCATCGAGCAAAATTCCAAGAAACACTCTACGCTGTTCTACGCAATTCTACCGCTCCGCTCGTATAAGCTGGCGACTTTCGTGCATCACGTGCGAGATCCACGTGAACGCGTTCCGTAGAGTCGTACGTTTTTGTCGTTCTACAAAGTCACGTCCGATAAATAAACGGACTGAATGTTTGCTACTGATACCGCAACCGCTACCTATCGAACGCGTTATCCGTCCTCGATAGAGAGAATTGTAGCTGCATTTCGAGCGCGTTCAAGAGACGTGGGGCCGATTTGACTCAGCGTCTCTTAAACAGGTTTTCCGGTCTTTATGGACCGCAATCATACGTTACCTATCTTAATATTTATTGGTTTATCTGGGAGTCTATTTGTAAACATTCTACAGGTTGGATGAGGATTTTCTGTTATTTTCGTTTACTGTTTCTGCGGCTAGAGGATTTTCTACGTCACTGTATATTAACTCAGAGCGATATTAAAACTTCTGTACGCTTAGTTTTCTCGAAATACACAAGCCTATCGATTCGTTCTGTTTCTAATTCTTTCTCGATCGATCAGTGAAACCTCTAATCCGGTCGACTTGCTTCCGAATAGAGTCTAGAATGTCTAGATCGTTCCCGGGCACGGTAAACTCTCCGAGGACAGTTGGTACACGTAAGTGATAAATATAATGTCAACTGCTGCGTTCGACTAGCGGCTATAAAATATTATAGGTTCCAAGGTTGAAGGAATATCGTGACCTTTGCAGTCCCTGTGTCACGAGCCACGCGCTCCGTGCACCGTTCTCTCTTGCATTAATTTTGATACCGGTCGACTGACCGTAACACCATTCGAAAGGAAACGAAGCACGACGGAGAGGATCAACGAATGTTGATCGCCTCCCGGGGAAGAATATCGAACCGAACAGCGTTCGAGTTATCAACGATCTACTAACCCAGTTACCAACTAACTATTCCTTCATTTTCGATCCAATAAACGCAACTTTTCAGCTGTGTAAAAGGCTTAGAACATAAAAAAAAAAAAAAAATACAACAAAATTACTTTTTGAACAATTTTTTGAAAATAAAATGTAAGCGATTTCGAACAGTTCTGTGCAAACAGAATTGAATTGAAAAAAATTGTTTTTTTTTTTTTCATTTTTTTTTTAATGTTCCAAACCCCTTTAAGGAATTGCTAAATAGTCGTTGCAGATGGATGATTTTGTAATCCAGATTACTGCTTTAAAACCGCGATTGTTACGCGTTGATAGCGAGATTACATCAGAAATCAAAAATGGAGATAGCGGGTATGTGACGTTAGGCTCGGACGTTATTGGCTAAGAACTAAGAGAGCGTAGATGGTTTCAATGAAAATTTCGAAACAACGTTCGAAGATTTTCCTGGGCGAACGACATCCGCGTGCACCTTTGAACCTACTCCGTTTCCAAAGTTCTAAAATTATACGACGCGCGATCGAATCCCGGTTAGATCGAGTCCGATGCACACTCGGAAATATGAATCAATCCGATGACTATGTACCATTCGAACGATTCGATCGCAGATAAAAAAAAAAAAAAAAAAAAGTTATCTAAACTCGTCAAATAATATCGGACGATCTATCAGTTCCCGTAAACGTGTTCCAGCTCGTAACACAGCGATAACCTCGCTGTACAATTGAAAAGATTCGAAAATATTTCACGCCTTGGAAAATATATTCCCGGTGCTGATATTTGTTCAGATATTTGAGAATGTAACTCTCTGGCGAGTAGTCTCTGAAACCGTCCATTATCATCTCGATTTTCTGCGGCATCGATAGAAAATACAAAAGGAGTGGGCTGCTTCCAGCGAAACGTTCTCGTCCTCCACCTACTTCTTTTTATTATTATACGCTTTTCTTTAAATCACACGGATCCTACGAGTCGATCCACATTTTAAATCCCTAGCATTTCGAGAATAGACCACGCCAAGACTGAAATTTTCCATATAGAACGAACCATGTAACATCGAGCAAATGATTAAAATTCGATGCGCTTCAGAACCACGTAAAAGTGAGTCGTTGAAAATATAAACAAAAGTTGAGTCAATGTCGGGCATCTACGACTCGAATGTATGTATATATAAATTGACATCCACAACGATGACTGCAATTCGTTCCTGTTACATTTTCAGTGTTCTATCGGTCACGCTATACGTTTCGTTTCAGCGATTGTGTTCGTTTCAGCAAGCGTTCGGTCTCCGTTCGTGTCACTGTCAATTCACCGATTTACTCGGAATTGATAACGCAATCGACTTTGTATAGCATATTAAAGCGGCCCGAAGTTATCGACTTTTATCAATAAAATTATCCGTATCAGCGCCGAATTTGTTTGAAAACCTCGAAGAGCACTCGAAAATTATACCGTGTATTTTAAATCGACTGCAAACACGTCGCGCTATCGGGAAGTAAATTTTTAATTGCCGAGTCAATTTGACAATTCGATACTTTATATTGGTAATATCGTATATTAAAGTAGTATACATGACCTCTCCATTCAAGGACTTTCAACATTTTTGGGACACCCTGTATATTAAATTACCAGCTGTGCCCCACGTGGAATACTATTCTTATTCTATACTAAAAATGTAACGTTTTATATATAGATTATATTCAATATTCATCACGTATATTTTTCGCACGTTTTCCACATTACCATAACCACATAAAAGCCGCGGTCAACTCGTTATCCTCGCTAGTCGCAGCGAGAATAACGCCAGACAATCGTTAACATTCACGCCTAAATCCGAGCCACGCTTTCCTATCCCCCTATTTATTTTTTTTTTTTTTTCAATATACCGTTCAAATTAACACACGCAACGAAACCGTTTCACCCCATTTGTCGAGTTTTCGCTCGAGTGATTAAAGTCGAACCCCAATTAGACGCGTACCCGTCCGCGTCGACGCATCCTCGAACCTTTATCTCTTAATAGAACAACGAGTCTGACCTTGGACCAGGCAAATCCATGGCGGTGGATCGATGATGATCATGATGATGATGATAATGCGTCCGTTCGACCGTCCCGATGATCCCCGGATGCAGGCTCTGCTGCTGAGGATGCAGGTACACTTGTTCCTGTTGCTTCATCCACATTTTGATTTGTTTTTCTCTCAAATACGACTCATTTAACGAAACCACTTCGTTTCAACCAAGGACGAACCGGTGAACCCACTGACGTCCCAATTTCTCGGTACGATCGTAGTCGAAGAGGTTCGCGCGCGATAGATCATCACTGGATGTCATACTGGACCCCAAGTCGCGCTTGGACGATTCGCCACGAAACCACGACCGTTGGAATAAATCGTCCGGCACCCAACTGGACGAACAACAGACCAATACGCGAACGTCTGTATCCGGGACGACGTCTACACGCTCCAACCGCGGCGCTGGCCCTCAGCGTCGTTCGCCATATTGGTGAACCGCGCGAAAACGTCGACGAACGGCGTTTGACATCGTGGCCCGCAACCGTCTGCCCCCTTATCGCCCGGACAACTTCGAGGCTTGTTTGCTGCGCGAATTAAAATTAGCCAGGTCGCTGGTTAATCTTGCTCGTTCGATCGTTTCTCCGCAGACAGATAAAAGAAACGTCTCTCTATCTCTAGCGCCAACGACAGGAACAGACGTTTGCCGAAAACAGCAACTGGAGGGGAGGAACACGGAGGAACGGAGAGCAAGGGACACTTCACTTTTCGTCGTTTCTGTTCGAACGCGCACTCGGTCAAAAATCCTTCGAACGTTCAACGAGTTTCTCGTGAACAAAGAACGATCGGAGAAAGGTGAATTTCCTCAAGTCACCTCGACAAGTACGAAAACACCGTGTCCGCTGAAACCACGGTAATTGAACGAAGGTAGAGTTCCAATAGCGTTACAGTCCTCGTTTTCGACTCCGACGCAAGACTCGCTATTCGCGCATCGAGTGTACACGCGCTTCCAAAACGCCCATAGGCGTCCACCGCCCACAGGCAACGACGATCAACAGGTTAACAACCTCTTTCGCGAGCGAAACACCGATCTTCCGTCACGATCCGCGAAATGTCACGTACGTTGAAGGTTTGTTTCGGGCCGGCGACGGATCGCTGACCTTGACATCGTGATCGCGAGAGGGCATCGATCGACGGACCTTTTATCTCGAGCTTGCGTCCGGTCGATGCGATCCAAGCCCCGCGGCACGGGATGCACAACGACGGTTCCTCCTCTTCGGCGTTCCGTTACATGGTGCGCGGGACGCGATAAAACCGGGATTCGGAGTCGCGACGTTTGTTCGACGAGTCTCTGGCCTTGACACACTGTCCCAAATGTCTCTCGGAACGGTGAATATACCCGTGGACTGTGCGTTCCACTGTCACGGGTGATAGTTTCTATCGGGCCGTCCGAGCCGATCGCGAGATTCCGCGATCAAACTTCGGCTTCGCGCCCGTTCCGAGATTATCCGCTATTTTTACGATGGACAAACGCGGATCCAGTTTCGCGCGAGTTAAAAACGGCACTCGGGACTTTGGCGATACCGAGTCGAGCACGCACGTCACGGTACACTTTACGGGTAACTTCCGATCGTGCGTAATTAACGGGTGGAAAGCGTATATACCGAGCGTTCGTCGCGCGAGTATCGGTTTTTCGCGAATAAAGGAGAAACGCACGGCGAAAGGGAGCTCGACGATGAACGAGACGCGTCGCGCGCGACAGTCGAATGCGAACTGCCGGTGGAACGCTACCCCCACTTTTCGCGACAATCAGCGTTTCCCCTGCCGCCGGGACGACCAATCGTCGCTCCCCTCGCCCTCGCCCAATGCTATCCGCGCTCGGACTGCGCAGCATGATAACAACACAGTTTTAGGCGGATCCCTTGTGTGAGGCTGCTTTCGACTCGAACGATAAGACACAAATTTTTTCGTGCGTACGCGGCTCCGCTCCGCTCGACGGACTCATGGCGCGAGAATTCTAGCGCGTTCGCGGGAATGTGCCCGCGAGTTTCGTTCCCGGTGTTCCGCAGTGATCTTTTGGAATTAGTGAGCGACCAGGGGTTATTTGGGGGGGGCCCGAGGTTGGTGCAAACTTCGAATTTTTAGTCTAGAGCTGCGCTTCTTGAACTACGGGTCGCGAAATTTTAATGTGAAATAATATTTCACGAGAAGCTTATTACTAATTTTGTTTAAAAGAAAATGTTTCTCACCCGCATGAGATCGTCGTTTCCGGCGCAGAAGTCGAAGACGACGCGCTAGCGTCATCGTCGTCCAAGTCATCCTTCATCTTTTCTATTTTTCCTGAAACGTAACAAAGACAACGGTATTATTATCCCACAATTCGTATACGTTCGCAGAAGCTATTTCTGTTACTCTGTGATTTCTTTTTTTTTTTTCTCTTTGTAAACATTTTGCTGTACACGCGTGAAATGACAAAAAAAAAAATAGAAAAAAAAAAGACGACTATAGATCTCTTTATACGACCCACTCCACGTTCGACAAGATTTAAAAAATGTTTGCATCGAGATTCGCAATGCATCGGTCGCGTTGAAAGTTATTCGTCGGAGTCCCGAAGTGATTGGAGAGGTTCGGCACCGCCGAGAAATGATTTCCATACATACATTCTTCTCTGCTGATCAATTCTATGAATATTTTATGTAAAGATATTTCGTCTTTTTGTTAGTATCAACGCGCGCACGTATAGCGACGGGCGAATAATCGAATTCACGCGGAACGTGCATCTTCGGCATAAAAAAAAAAAAAAAAATCTGCCAAGATACGCTCGAGTGTCTCGAGAATCGAGCGAATTTATTATGTTACATATAAAATTCAGAAAGATCAGGTGTAGAGAATTACTCCTCGATCAACTGTAATCAATATCCATAATTTTGGCCAGCCCAGAATTAGATAATTTCGTAGTCGACCTCTGACCACGAACGGTGGCACCATACTCGATCCACCGGAAACGTGTTTTCGTTATGCATAACGCAGTCACCGGGTACCGATGGAGTTGCATCGAACCGAACAATGTTCATCGATGCATCGCGATCGGAATAATTCGAGCTGTAATCACGGATGAAACGCGTCGGCCGATTGCTTATTCTCTCGAATAACAACAGCGATTCGAAACAATCAGCCGACGCGACGTTGCGCAGGATCAGGGGTGCTTTTGTTCGCAATCGCGGTATTTCGTTACACGGGTGAACTGCTGGATTAGCACAGTAGCCGCGCGCTACCCCGTACGTGTGTGGACACGATTTTTCGTTTCGTGTCCACGTTATCCGATCACTTTCCTGCCCTAACGCGCGCCATTGTAATCCCCGCTTCCGAGTGACGATGTTTACACTGGATTCTGAACGACAGACTCATCCCCTTGGCGGTTTCAAGCGGGAATTTCCGCTACGAATTCGCTCTGCCATTACGCTCTGCGAAATCGCTACTAAAAAATCTTGCATCTGTTAATGGTATCATCATTCTGTAAAAAGTGAATGAAAATCCCTATTAATTGGGTAATTCTCGTAGACCCGCGGGGCGTCTCGAAACGCGGTGCCGTGTTCCGGTGAACGCGCTGAACCTGCCTTGCGCCGGCCCTGAGAAAGTGGTCCTCCAAGTGGAGTCAAACAAAAGTTCCAATCAACTCCGTATGGATTTGCGACGAATTCGAGCCTCGAACAACATTTGCATTCGTTAAAGATAACGGGGGCGCGATATCGTTGGGAAGATAAAGAAAACATACTCGAACCGTACAGAAAGAACGACAAAACGGTTTCGTGGCGGTTCGCGGACAGATATCCGATAAAGTATTCCGATACCCCGGTATCGAAGAGGTGACATCGACTGCGAGGTCCGATCTTATTGAACGGAACAACAAGGGTTCACGATATCGGGGGGCCACTCGACGCGCAACCATACGGACCCCTGCCGCGTGTGTACGTTCGCATAGGTGGACACGACTGTATCTAGAAGCTGGCGTCAGGTAGGTCTGTGTTGATACACAGGGTCGTCGACATCGCTCTACTATCGTTCGGTAAGCGCTGCGTGTGCGCTATAAGACGGAGCTGATAAGCCGCTGAGAGGTAACCTACGTGCGATGCACTCGGTTCCAGCGGTTTCCAGCACAGATGAACACTTTGCGCGATCACCGAGTCTCTATTTCGAACCAATGACAAAGATGGCCGTTGTTGCCGGCCGGCTAAACTCTTTTCTTTGGGGTTCGTCGATTAATCGATAACGTTTAGCGAGCATGGAGACGTGGAAATGAATTGAAAGACCGCCCATTCTATCGTTTAGAGAAACGATGGTTTCTGCTGGTAGCTCCAGCCGAGAAATAGATCGAACGACCCTCTTAACGAACGTTGTCGATATCCAAGGCTCTATCGTACCTAGAAAAGACGCAGCAGTGTTCAACGACGAGTACAGTAAAGATTGGGCAAGTGCAAGACAGGAGTGACTGAATAAATGCAAGATGGCTACCCTCACCACGCGGGAGGGGTTTCTACCTTGACGCTCAGTGTAATGTGATCCTAACCGATTGATACGTTTCTAACGACCGATTTTTTTTTTCACTTGCCCGATTGTCTCGCACTTGTCCAGTCTTTACCGCGCCAGTGACGATGCGAGACGCGTCACGCTCGAAAGCGGGACTTTGTTTTAGAAGTACGAGACACAGGCGACGACGGAGTATCGAGCGGCTGAAAGAAACAAAGAAAATGCGAAACACGGTCGTTGCACGCCGTCGTCGCCGGTAATATCCAGCCGTCTAGACACTAGACACTCTTTGTTCGTTCAGGGGCTGATTTTCGGGGGTTGTTCCTGGTCGAGCGTAGGGTAAACCGTGCCCACCCGGTAGCCGCCGATGGAGGAATGCACGAGGCCTACGGGTAAAGGGAGAGCCACGGTTAGACGCGGATAAACCGCCCCCTAAAGGTGTGCGTGCATGTGTTACGGCTGGCTCGTGACGATCGACGCGTTCGTGATCAACGACGACGAAATCGTTGGGCCGCGTTGATGCACGCGCGACCGCCCGCCGTTTCTCGGTTTCTTCTTTTCTCTGCCGTTAACGACACCGGACCAATTCACTTTACTCTCTCGTCTTTGTCCGCCGCTACCCGTCGCACCCTGACGATTATTATCTTTTTTATATATAAATTTCATTTCACTACGGTACTTAATCTTACGTACAGTCGGCGTAACAAGTATTCGTACAGCATCCAATTCAAAATAAAATTAACAAGAAACGAAACGATTTCACGCGGAATCGTCGAGATACGGTGGATCAACGATCGGGTTTAACGATACCGAGCCATTCTTTTCGCTGGTTAAATCTCCAAAGCGCGACTCCTGAATCTCTTATTTTGCTCGAAAGCGCACCTGCCGCAGGTGCGGCCACCGGCCAATGAAATATCGTTGCAGAACGATCACCAAAAAGTTGGCCTCGATCGTTCCGCGTTCGGTTATAATTAAACGATCGTGTCGACCAACGACATTTTTCCGATACCGATACTCGGAATAGTATTATAGTCCATCATGTGAAAAAAAAAAAAAAGAAATATATTTTATATACATGTCGAGTCGAATGACCTCCTCCTTTTTCGAAGTTAAAAATGGGAAATAATGCCCTTGTTTCTCGAGGAGGACTTCGATTGGAAATAAAGAACGAGACTAGATAATGGCCGAGGGTTTTTCGCCTACTGGCGTCGAACTCTCTTTACGACATCTCCTAACCAGTGGCGACATTCCTTCGCGGAAATGTAATCGCGAAAGTTCCGCGGGGACTTTATAGATATCGCGGAGATTTCATGTATACATACGTACATCTATATAGACGCGGTAACATGGTATCTATGCTCGTCCGGAGAAAGAAGATCGCACGGAGAAGAAGGCAGGACAGAGGCGAGTTCCTTTGCCCCTAAAGTACGGGACAGGACGTGCACGTGGCATCGCCGTGGAACACTATACCCAGCGATATGCCATTTGCAGAAGGACAGTCTTTTCTCTATGTTAATGTCTCTCGTTCGCGCACGAATTCGATCGAATCGGTTGCGACATCGGATTCGAGAGCTCTGTTTTATTTAATTTAAAATTTTATTTAAAAAATCAATCGAACGATCGCGTATCTACGTCGGAGTTCAATGCCATCCGAAGATAATGGCGGCCTATCGGTCGTGCAAGCGTCGACGTGCGTCCACAAAGGGTGAGCGGTGCTTCGATGAGCACCGGTTCTCAGGGCGCAATCACGTGCTCGTGTTTGCCGACGTCCATTTGGAAGCCACGACTAACAGAAGCATACTTTTGGGAAGCGTTCAGGCTTGGTGCGTATTTGAAACTGAACGATAACAATTTGTTTACGTCGCGATACGAACAAGTTCTGGTCACTTTGCTTCGTTCGCCGTTACCAGCGTCGTAATCGCAAACAAGAAAAGTAACGAGCACGAAATGTTCCCGATAGAGTTATAAAAACAAATCTAAGTTTAAGAAGACGGATGATGCCGCTTCTCAGGAATTAAGCGGGTGTTAGCACTCGATCTATACACGAAACTGCATTAGTTTCTCTAGCATCAACAGAGAGAATTTGAAAGACCAAAGCCCCTGGCAGCGCGTGTTCCTCGAAGTCGATTTATTGATCGATCGACGACACTTCTCCGCGGAACTGTCGAAGAAACGTTGATAATTAGGCTTATATGTGTGCTCATCGTTAATAGCGTCTGAGCATGAAATTCATGGTGACCAATCGTTTACTGTACCTTGGAAGACCTTCTTAACGACAACGAAACGATCTAAGAATCATTACGATACAGAATTTTGTCTTTTAAAGTGGCTAAAAACGGTGGATTCAAGAGGCATGGGTATCATCTTGCAACGCTCAACTGAACGAACTCGCCTAGTTAAAAATAGAGGATCGTTTCTAAAGAAGCACACGCTGAAAATCGTCGTTACTCCGCGATTTCTGATACGTTCCGTCCAACAATCGGTGGCCAAGTTGCTTCAATTTGCACAGATAACATCTAACGAGGCGCGTACTATTGACCTTGGCCGCCGATAAATACGAAATACTGCGACACGTAGCAAATAACTAATTATCGGTTCACCGATTGCGTATGCATTTGCAATTTAATGCCTGGCAGGTTCAATCGAACGCCGGTCAAACGTTTCGCGCAGATAGAGAAATTCTTTATGCATACGAGCAATTTACGATTCACGATACTCAACCGAGGTACACGTTCGAATTAGAATAAACGGTTGCTTAACAAAGAAGCTACACCTGGAACAGCTTTTTCTTTCGCGCCGACTCGTATAAGCGCGACGAACTTTTTTGAGCATTACGTAAATGAATCTTTATCTCGGTAATCGTTGTAAACGGAGTGTGGAGGTATGATCGTTATTGGAAAATTTAAATACAGGAAAGGATGATTGATTTCCTACTTAAAAAAGCCGAGCGAATCAAAATTAAATTATCAACGGTGGTAATCGAATCGTAGGTCGAAGAATGAACAACTTTTTTGCGGGATGAAACAAATTTCAAATTATAAAATTCGAATCTTCGTAGTGTCCTTCGATCCCCGAGTTCAAAACAGAATTGTCAACTCGAGAAGCATAGGTTCCAGCTTTCGAAAAATAAAAATACGAATTTTTTTTTTTTTTTTTTTTTTTTTTTGTCAAGAGATAACAACTAGGAGATATAGTAAGTCGTAATTTCTCGCTCTGTGCCGGGGAATATTCCTTCGCATTTTCCTTTCCTCTGTACGTCGAATGCAACAGCGACTCGTTTACAACGCGAGATAAGATAGGAAATTCTACGTGAACTCGCGAAACTAGTAGAAGTGTTCTAGAAAACTAATTATCATTTAAAACGAAATATGAACTTCTACCGGCGATCTTATTGCTCGTCTACCATTCCCTCCACTTGTTGACACCACGCAACGATCGAGGCTTTCGTGCAATAATCGAGATTACGCTAATCACACTTCGATTGTATGAACTACATTATACGTATATCGAAAACTCAAAAATACGAATTTTAAACAATCCGAATCGTTAATAACTCGGTTATTTAACCCGCGATATCTTGTCGACAAAGTGATTCCTCTAATCGACGTATCCGACAGTTATCAAAGATATATGTAAATTTTACGCGCGGACTGTAATTACTGACACGTGTAATAAACTCGGATGAATCGCTTAACGAGATGCAGTTTATATGCTACATTTTTACACCGATATATAATCAACAATGCACGCACAGCATCGTTTTACAACTTCCTAACGCTATTCTGGGTCTAGGTTGGATCTGGGTCACTTGTACGTGCATTGATGTCAAATTTTCCGTTCGACGACGTTGATTAATTCAGAGTTACGACCGTTAACGCCAACTTACGCGGATTTCTTATCGGATTTCTACTACGTTATTAACGCTTTAACGCCTTAAGGGTTAGCGCCAGTCTAGAAGCACTCGGACGTTTAAGAACGGATGGCTCTCGCGCGTCCCCTGATTTTCTAGCTCCTCTGAAATAATACTAATCGATCAATTAACCTTGACATTTGTAATGTAAAATGGCACAGTCGGAATCGAGTTGTAGCGCGTCATATTTTCGAGTCGAGTGCAACAAAATTCACATTTATACAAAAATACAATTAGTTTCGGTTTATCTGACAGCAACCGGCGCGATATAAACGATGCCTTTCAAATTTCGATAACAAAAGTAACGTAACAGTATTGCAAACGCGATAAGTGCTCGTGCAAAGCTCGATATTACTGTCTCGATCGTAGAAAGGAACGATATCTACTTTATTTATTTCTCAGTCACCGCGTTATCATTATCATTATATACTCTGAACTGTGTACTCATCGATTAGGTGTCGTTTTATTTTAGGTATAATAAACAACATTAATCATTTGCTTTTCATTATCTTCCCCAAATTTCTAAAGATAATAAAAATAGGTCCTCGGGCTCTCATGTTTTCCCATTCTTATTTCCTTTCTTTAAAAATTTCGTCCTTGATGTTCATATTTAATTGGCAATTTCTTTATTACTTCTTTATTGCCTTTTATTTATTTTACTCGTCGACAAACAAATATCGCGTCGCCGACTTCTACCAAATCGGCATCATGCAACAACGATGCCTGATGAGCAATAAGAAGAAGAAGAAGAAGAAGAAAAATGTAGTTAACGTGTACGATGTGTCTTTACAACGTGCAACGTTTCCGCTGCATTCGGTGCCAAGAATAAATGTCACCCGGTCAAGCATGTGCACGGACATCACTCGCATGACCTAGTTTCATCCGCGATCATCGTTCTGTACTAATTAAGCAGGTACCTCCTCTTTATTAGCGGATGCTGCGACTTCGCTGTGATATCTGATCTCGTTTATTAAGATAATAAACTCCTCCCAACCCAAGAATAAGGGGTCAAACACGAATGGTAGGATGCTACGATGGTCTTGTAGGAAAAATGGTATAGGAACGCCTTAAAAAATGAACTGTACTATCATCTAGTGCAGGGCTTCTTGAACTTTTTTTCATTCACGACCCCATTTATGATTGCGACTTTTTTTCGCGGTACAAAAAAATGTAAAATAAAGACACGTAAATATTTTGTGATAATTTAGTGATTAGGTAACCACCCTATTGTTACACATTCGTCGACTCCCCCGATAATTATCGAAGAATCTCGAAGCGATGAAGATTAACCTCGTGCACTTTGAGCTCGTTCTCTTGCACTCTACCCCCCCTTTTTTTTTTACCTTTTGTTTTTTCCTTTCGTCGTTCATTTCTTTCCGTCCCATCCATTTTTTTCGCCGGTTATGGCATCATGCTTCTTCTCCTTGGGTGCAATTTTTAATTTTGTTCATTTAATGCCTCCAACTTTTTTTCGAGTGATAAATACGCATAGTTCGAAAACGTGTTATTTAATCATGCTCGTAACGTTAAACTGGTTTTAATGCGTTACGAGCGTGTATCGGTGTATCTCTAGAGTGAGTCATACGCGGATCTGAAATTTCATAAATTTTTTTGAAATCAATGTTTCGAATGAAATATTTTCTTTCGCGTCCCTTTCGAACCCGCTCGACACCGGCTAGAATTTAGGTATATTTTATACAAAGCGATTCGTCCCTGAAGAGGTTGAAATAACACGAGAAGAATATATTCCTCCTTTCTATTAATACTCCGATGATCGGCGTATTAATAGAAAGAGATTCGCATTATTCAAGTTTTCCCCACGTTAAAAGTTCTGGAGGCCTAAAAAGTTTCTCCGCGCGCCCCCTGCCACGAAGAAGGCCGAACGAAGATTGTCAACCGTTGGTATCTCATAGCGATGCATTCGAGAATCCCATAACCCGTGGCGCTCGAGTCCTCGTCCATCCGCATCGAATGGGGGTTCCCAGCGAGATTCCAAGATTCCTCCTATAAATACTGCGGAACAGGCGCACGGTATCTGGGTCAGGATGAACGGAACGTGTTTACGCGCGTTCCGCTACGCTCTGTCCGATTGCTGTTGCTAAATATACTGTTTCGATAATAGCCCCCGTTTCCATCGACGGTACAACGTTTAATTCTGTTTAAGCCGCTGTTTTCTTTCCGCGTTGCGAACGCCCATGGAAACCCCCGCGAAATACCGTGAGCCGTTAAAAACGGCCACCATGCTTACCGATCCGATTAAGCGCTACTCGCACAGTAACCTCGTGTCAATATCGTTACGAATGCACTATGCTTGGCCGATTGAATGGTAACAATGACTCTCACGATCCGCGTTCCTCGAAGGAAGTCGAGCGAGAGGTGACTTTGAATTCGTATAACCAGGGTCAGAACAAATGAACTAACCGTAAATGAATAGCATGACAACACGTTTCACGGTATCTATCGACACTCTCGTTACGAGGCTTGATTCACAATCGCCTGTTTTATATGGAATCATTGTTTATATATTTTAGGGATTGTATGTTCTACTGCTACCGGTCGGTAAAGTGAGTTGTTTTCAAATTACGATTATATACGATGTATCGATACGATCGTATCGACGTTACATTGTTCTCCAGGCAGTGTCGGATTTACCGTAGGGCTAAGGGGGCGTATACAGGGTGTCCCAAAAATGTATTATTCCAAAAAATTACTGTCAAGCGTAAGCGAAGCAGTTTTACAAGTTTACTTTTAAAAGTCTTTCTCCACGTAGACGGCGAAGTTCGATAAGTTTTTTTTCGGGTACAAGGTCGACTCGTTTCGGTCACGAGTATCTTTTGACGATGTTTAAATATAAGTCGAAGCATTGACCACGCTTAGCTAATACCGATAAATTTACCAACCGTCGCTAGGAAGTTCAACGACCTATCCCGTGCCTGTGGAAACACTTTTCGATATGCTTACAATTACGCCAATGAATTCCGTGAGAACGCCTGCTCGAACACTTTAATTACCCGAGGAGCGACAAATCGTGAGCCCCTGTGCTATACAGGGTGTCCCAAAAATGTTTATTTTTATAAGGTTTCTCATTTTGCAAGGCTCTTCATTTTCAATATAAAAGCGAACGTACACATACGCGTCTGAATCCCTCGAGAGGTTAAGGCTGTCACGGAAAATGATAAATCATGAACATCTCGAATGGTGACCTCTATCGTCGAAGCGTACATGGGCAATGGAACGAGTATAGTCAATTAACAGCGCTGTTTTATCGACCGAGTAAACCTAAGGGCAATGACCTCAATGTTGAGGAGCGCTTGACCTATATATCATTAATGTATCCAGCAAGCCTACACGTGTATAGCTTGCGTTCTATTACTCCCATCTACGATCGCGAGCAATAGCCCGTTCTCTATCTTCTAGCGTACCTTTCGATTCTCTTATATTTCATTCCAAAACTAATAGAAAATTACGTCCCACCCAGTAAATAGAGAAAAACATTGACGTTTCGATGAACCCTGTATAAGATAGAATGCGAAGGTCATGCCTCGTATCACGTAGTACTTGGTCGGTATCATAATTTATTTATTTAGATCGCGAAAGCGATATTAATATACATGACGCGTAGTACGCGAACGTCGTTAATTGAACACTTAGCGATTCGAGAATCGAACGAAACGGAGCTTCTCGGCATTAACAAAGACGAACATTCACGGCCATTGCCAGAGAAAAGTCGCTTTAAATAGCCGACCGACGTTTCAAGTTAGGTCAATAGCGTAAAGTCGATCGCATTGTTTACACGGACGGATTATTGACCAGAACAAATACGAAGTTCGTATAACGCGTTATATGGTTATCCGAATGCCTCGCGAAATGAAAGTTATTTCAAACGATTTCGTCGACCTACCTCAATTCGAAATTGTAAACAGTTACGCGTAAATGCGCAGGTAGGACGGGCCCGGAGGAAAAAAGAAGGAATGCTGCTTTGTTCTATTTTAGTACGGGAAAGGGGAAGGTCAAAACAGGGCAACATCCTACGAGTCAATGTCCTGTTGATGACAACAGGGAACACACCCGATCGAGGTCGTAAACCGTTCGCGATATTGGACAACAATAACGCGAGTGTCGCTTGATAACACGATTTACAAATGATAGAACGGTTCTGGAAAGATCCGATTCGTAAATAATGGGTGATAGGGCGCGACGGGAACGTTTCGTCGCGTTTAATACGTGCTTTTACGAGTTACGTACCTGCCACCTCGAGGGCACTGCCAATTTACGTGTCCCGTGATACGATAATCCAACGCCAAAGAATCCGATTCAGCCACGACGGGCTGTTATTTTCGTCACAAAACACTGCACATGTTATCACACGACATCGTACACTCTCATTACAATGTTGACTCTACCGTATGATCGAACGTTCGTCGCAAACAAACGTGGTATACGGCGGTTCACCTTCGTACTCGGCGGAATGCCGCCATATTTCCTGTTGTCCCAACTGTACAGGCACTGTAACACTGTACACCCATAGGCTATGCAACCCTACATGGTGCGTACACTCGATATACGTTTCCGAAATTCCTGCTACGCCCATGTTCTGTTTAGAAAAGTAATACCGCAAAATGGAATTGTGAAACTCTTGTCAGGTGTATGTACCAAATATTTTTGTATGTTAATAAATTAAAAAAAGTAAGAGAGACAATGGAAAAACAGCGGAGAATCAATGTAAAGCGCGGCAATATTTGAAACGGATTATTATAAGAAGGAATTTTGTACAAAGTAGTTTGTTAGAACGCGCAAATAAATTCTAAACAACAAGAACTGATAGGAATGGTAGTAAAACTATGTACATATGTAAAGAATAACAGAATTATTAATAACTCAAGTGTCAGCGTATAAATAGGAGACAGTGAAGCCATCTATCGTCATGAATAGAAATAATTCCGTTACAATCAAATTTTCCTTATAATTAACTTAAAATAAAATTAAATAATAAATGTATGAAATAATAAAAAGGTTAGAGGATGTGTAATGATGTCAAATTTATCAATTTTATGAATAATTATTTAATTCTGTAATAATTATCGACTCTTTAATTAGTACGCTATCTAGCGACAATAATGAAAACTATTTTCACTACAAACTTGGGCCTTTTTCCACGGATGACCCCACTAGTACAGCTCACTGAGCGGCTTAATGAACGGTGACTTTTCTGGATGAAAGCTATATGTAGTACTTTCTAGGTATCTTCATACCTGTTTCGTTTGATGTGATTATGTTATTTGGTTACAGTAATTAACGACTTGAAGAGGTTATTTAAAAACCAAGTTAAACTTCATTACCAAGAATGAAAAACTAAAATGTATTCGAATAGCATTAAACGTAGTCAAATCTGACAAATGCAATTCTATCGATAACTCGATAACACGTATTCACAAATGTGTTAAAAAGGGGACACTTGTCAAGCGAATTAAACAATGATTGCGTCAACGAAAGATTCGTGAGAAAAAGAATGAAGTATCTTCCATCGCCAGGAAGATAATTTATGAATTAGGAATATTCGGTTAATATATATGTCGCCTTAATAATTATACTTTAGACACACGTGTGCATAACATGGCTCAAATACAAACTTCGGGTGCTGATGGGCTGCCAAAACATTTTGTTGCTGCCATGCGTACGCTGTTCGATATAATGGATGATCAAAATACAGGATTTGTCAAGTTTTCGGATATCGAGGGTAGATGGCAAGATGATGGAACTCAAGGTCTTCCAAAAGGTGTTTTAGAAAGTCTGAAAAAAGTTACACCATCAAATGGTTTGCTATCTTTTGAAAGGTTCTGCACAGGGCTTAAGATTTGCTTGTTACAAATCCAAACAGAATCTGATCCCAAAAAACATGATGGTCAACCGAACAGACCACCATCCGCGCCAATTCTTATTCCAGATAGTCAAAGTAAAACAACATGGATATCTCCGAATACAGCAACTATAAGGCCGAATAATGCTATGTCTCAGCAACGTACTTTAAGTATGCCACAGTTATTAGCAGGTCGAAAAGATGGTGGCAGTCAATTAGAATCTATGGACAACAGAATTGGTGCTGAATCAAAGTTGAATAAAGTGTATGGACCTCCGAAACCTCCAAGAACAGGTGCTGCATTAGAAGCTAGGACTATTAATTTAGACAGAAATTTTGACAAATCTGAAATTCGAACTGTGTTACAAAATTGGCAAATGGGTTTATTAATGAACGATGATAAAACTGTAGACAAACGACAGTTACCAGCAGTAAACTATAGAACAGATACTAGAACATTATTGAGACCAACTCGAGTATTGGGAGATGGTAAAGCAGTGGATTTACAAAATAATCAAGTTGGCCTTCAATCTAAAAAAACATTAAATCGACGTAGAGAACCTAGACGTCATACGTTGCAGAATGGTATTGATTACAATATGGTAAAGATGTTCTCCTCTAGGATTCCCAACTAATGATTGGTGATTGGTTTTGGGTATGCATGATATTTAGTGACTATTAACATAGAAGATAATTATGCAATATCCATTAACCCTTTGACTGCTGTACCGATAAACTAGCATTAGTATTGATATTCAAACAAATGAGCAGCAGTAAAAGTAAGTTCATTAGCGAGCAGCAACTTGCCAAATGCATATGTATGCAGTCAAAGGATTAAATACTGCCTAACTTGTAATATAACAGAATTTTATATGACATTCTTATAGATTACATAGTTGGGAAGCCTGTGTTTAAGCCTTTGCTAAAAGAAGCTATTTAGTATTGTTTTCATTTTTAGATGAAGAGAATGAAACAAATTGAGCAAGAGAAAGATGTATTGCTTCAAGGTCTAACTGCAGTTGATAAAGCTAGGGAATGGTATTTGAAACAAATTTCTGCCACTCAAGAAAAAATTAAACATCTTGGGCGTATGGGGTCTCACGTGGTATTGATTTTTTCATTCGTATTTTTTCGATATTGCGTTAGATATATTGTACTAACAATATATTTCTTTTCTCTAGGAGCAGTGGACAGAAGCGCAGCAAGAACGTTTGGAACTACAACGTGCTCGAGTACTAGAAGTTAATAGACATTTAGCTGCATTAATAAGCAGCTGGGAACGCGGTGGATTGCCTCTTCATATGAATCTCGCCTTTCTTAGTACACCGACGTCTACGCAGCTTCAACAGGATATGCTGTCTAGGCTAAAGCAACAAAATCATAGATTAACAGAAGTAAGATAACATAAAAAAAAAAGCAACGTGTACACATATGTACGGAAAATGGAGTGAATTTATCTATAATAATTGTGAAACAGGAAGTTAGTAAAAAGAGCCAACGGATAGCGATTCTCGAACAAGAGAAGGACAACTTGGTACGAGAATTATATAATAGACAAAGCGGTATGGTCCAGTCTCGAAGAGCAACAATGATTCACGAACAACATGACCAAACATTCATGTAAGGTACTAACGATAATTACGCTAGTAACTATATATTTTATACGCGATTATATTTTACATAAATATTACTTTTTAGAATATAAATAAATCGATCAGTCATCGTAAAAAGGATTTGTGATCGAAGATACATGCATTATATTCGAACTTCAGGTTAAGTTTGTAAAGTATTTGTTAAATATTCGCAATATTGATACTCGAATTTAGTTATATAACGTAAACAAAGTGCCTTAAAAATTGTCATAATCCGTCCAAGAATCTGAACGTTTAAAGATTATTATGTTTCCTTCAATAAATTATTATTATAAGTAATATACCGCCTTGACCCAATTCTTGATTCCGCAGCGATACGATAATTACACATTTAAATCCGGTCACCAGTATCTCGGAAACAATTTTTATGAGACAACTGCACAAATAGTGCACGCGCCGCGATGTGCGCTACATCTACTTCCGGGATGGCGACCGTAGTGTCAAATGTTATTGAACTTTAATATGTGATAATATGGATACTTAATTTTCAACGTACCTATTTACGTCAAATTGACAGAAAAAGTTTCAAACGCACACTTAACTCATCGCTATTAACAAAACTAAGATAATACGGACGCAAGTCACACTGTATCTCTAAAACTATAAGGACCTTTTACCAACCATGGGATCTATTCAGAGAAAATCTACAGCTTAAAAATAGATCTTAGTGTTTTGGTGTTATTGAAGAAACCCAGAAATATTGAAAATTCCAAAAGAAATGATTACGTATAAAGTATACAAGTATACTGAGAATAAAGTACAATATAAAATCATAAATTAAAGTATTGATGCTCTATTTACGACGACGAATTTTGTTATTACTCGAAATATCCTTTCGATAATAATAATTTACATTGGTATTTGATCATGTACACGAATAGAAGAAAATAGAGGAAAACGACGATCCTACGGGATCTCTTAAAAATGTTAACGCTGCGTAGTTGATGTCCATGGCCGATTAACGCCCCACGCATAATTTCTTGGACTGTGGTGACATCCTAGCTAAGCTCGTTAGCCTGTATTTAGTGAACAGTCGTCGAGGGGCAGTCGACTTGGTCGCCTCTAGTTGCCCAGAGCGTACGGTTCAGTTCTTCAGTTTGGTCAGCGCGGTCAGCGAGTATCGTTGCTCGTCGACAGGGAGGAGCACGAATTTTATCCTCGCGATAGTGCATCTGTGAGACAAACCCCCTTTTGACGACCAACCTTTGACCCCGTCGAGTTCGAGCAAAAGCCTATCCGTAGGCGTCGCTGGTCGATTGTCTTCTTCGAGCTCCTCTGCGATTAGGAGGATTATCGTTATCAGAACTTCTCGTCCGGATCTTGTGTGAGGTTTCCTTAGGCCCATCATGCTACCGAGATTGGTATTACCAATAATTCTACCACTCGTAATTATAGGTATGAACTCGCGGTCAAATATCTTTAACTCCATCATTCTTCGAGTTCTATTGTCCTCTCTTTTTTTTTTTAATTTAAATAGTACAAAGTTTCTTAAAAAAAAATTACTTATTCGATATCTCCTGCTGCTTATGGTTACTAACAATTTACGTTGCGATTTATTTAAAAATGAAAACGTTAACATTAATAATAAATTAATATATCGAGCATTTTGGCTGTCGCGTGGTCAATCACGCGAGATCTATCGGTTTTTCGTTTCACTTAAAATTATAAAGGAAACGAATTAAGCGGTGAAAAGATTAAGTTAGAAATACGTAAATTAACGAATATGGAAAGCTTTAAATTAACATCGCGAGAGTAGATAATTTTTTAAACGTTAAGCGACTATTAATCATTGCTCGATAGGCGATAGATAATTTCCGTTACGTTGTTTGGCATATATAAATCTTCCCTCGGAAGAAACGTATCGGTTCATTCACCGAGTAGTGAGATAAAGTGGCACGATAATGAAGTGCACTTTCGATGAATGTACGTTTTAACGAAGTGCCCGACGTTCCCGTTCCATCTCCCATAATATCGTTTGTAACAAACGATTCAACGGTATGTGGTTATGAAGGAAAGAGGCTAAAAAGTTTAAATAGTAGCGCGTGCGAAACAGTCTATAAATATGGCGGTAATAAACATTTCACGACCAAAAATTAATTAACCCACGCAAGCCACGGTTTATCTCGTTAAACATTTATCAATTTAGAGAAGTGGGATGCGCAGTGGACACATCCGGTACAAATAGTTCCTCCGTCAGCGTGTTTCCTCGTAGCGTTATCTCTTCAGGGTAAATAAACTGCAGATAGCTTCACCGCGCATGGAACGCTCGGTTGCAGACGTTGCAGAAAATTTTCGAACGCAATTCTTTCTCGGAATTTTTCATGTTTTTAGGTTCACAATAACAATACCGAAATACATTGCTTACGAATGCCTCGATGATCGATTGCTGTATTATATCGATGTATTAAAATATATTATTACTTTATTTTAGCGATAAGTACGTTGTCACAGGCCTGCGATTTGGATCAGATGCAATATGGATGTCGTATTTATAATGCGCAATGCAGATGCGGTTATGGCTGTTCCTCCGAGTATAGATATAATAATAACGAGGACTGCAAAGAAGCCCTAAGAGGTAATTACTTACACATGTTGCATAATCAAAGTCTTAAATTGTATACACGCCACGTATTAGAAGAGTATTTTATTTCCATAGTTATAACGTTCTTGTTTCTTTATATAGGTAAACGTAGCGACATATGCTATAGATTGAAGCCTTGCTTGAATGGAGGATCTTGCTTGCAAATATCCTCGGAACCTGGATTTAAATGTCGCTGCGAGGGAACTGGTTATTATGGACCACATTGCGATAAACGTTAGTAACCATTGTCGTTAATGAAAGATACTTATATTTACGACTTTGCAGGCTCATAGTTGGTTACATTCAATTCCCTAAATAATTTCGAACACAATATTCCCAATTCCCTATTAGTACATACAAGAATATGGTACCTACAATTAGAGTTAAACGACAAAATAAAATTTAACGTGTATAGTACGTAGAAAGCACTCGTTGAACATTTTTGTTTTGTAATGAAATGATTACGTTTTTCAGTTTGCCCAGGATTAAGTCAGCTGCGCCTCCGAGGATCGTTCCCCTATGAATGCGTTGTAATCTAATTTACAAGTTTATTTTTTTAATATCATCTATGCAAAATCAAATACACTCAGCATGTTAAATACAAAAAAATAAACACGTTTTGCGAGAATTTTCACATCTTTGTACATACATAATAAGTATATTGTATATATCGTAAAATTCCCATTGATCGCTATTTGTAACTCTTCTCGTCTGTCGCAAATTTTTGACACAGACGTATGACAAATGCTAGAAATAATATTTATAAACAAAACATAATTGTTTTTAAAAAATTCCGAGATTCATAGGAAAAAGATACATTTGATATTTTTACTGTTTATTCATCAATAATTTTACAATATGTATGCACATGATGTGTTGGATCCATGAGTTGTCAGACAAACGCATAGTTTGTATCGTGCTTGTGTTACGCACTTTGTTATTATTTACTCCTTTCACCTATTCCTACATAATGACACGTGTGTACCTCGTTTGCTGTTTCTGATGACAAAACTTATAAAATGCAATTCTTTTACTCTTCGGATAAGTACTTTTTTGTAATTTTTGTATTATATATCGACTGAATCCGTAATACTAGTTTGATTTTACAACACGAGACTGCATCAGGAACTTAACGACATGTATATATATTTATATATTATATATTATCTAGGACAAACAATTGGCCAGTTGTTAACTTTTTTTTTACAAATTCATAGACATTTTTTGTTCAACAGAGTGACACGTTACAATAATTCATGTAATAAAACGCATGTCCGCTCTTTCTACTATAAAATTATTTAAATTCACAAATTTCATTGAGTGATGCGGATGTATCTTTTCTTTCCTTTTTGATTATACGGCCAATCAATATTTTTTTATATATATATATATGCTGCGTTTCGCATGTGACTTCATTCTTGTCTATTGTACATTTAAATTCATCGTGGTGTACATAATAGGTAAAACAAATACTCTAAAGAAAATAATATAAATAAAGATTGTATCAACATGTACGTATATTTTTATAAAGACAGAGACGGGACATTATCTTTGAACATTACAAACAGGCAGGATGTCAATGGGTCAATATTAAATCATTTTCCAATCTATAAATCGTATTTATAACGAACTAAATTGTAAAATTCTAAACCTTCATTGTAAAAGTATAGTATTTAAAAGTTTCAATATTTCACAATAATTAAAAGGTTTCTCGTACGTTGGTTTGCAAAAGAAACGAGGTTTCCAGCATATTTTTTCTTTTACACAAAGTCATTACTTTAGACAAGCTGCCTTCTTAATTAATTTTATATTCCATAAGATGATAAAATGACTCGTTGTTTGCTTTATATTCTTCTTTTTCTCAACAAGATTATAATCCAATTGATTGATTATTATCAATATTATTATTGTTGTCACATTAGTCTCAATTTGGCAAATGTTTTACGATCATGCTTATAATAATAATAATCTCGGTACCGAAGTGTATGGACTAAAAACAAGTAATGTAGATTACAATTTGGATAAGCAGTAACCGTTTCGATACGACATTACTCTTGGATGGCACCAGGGGTATGCTGGGATCTTTCCTGACTAAATCCGCGCGTGCCGTCTGGCCCTTTTGGTTGTCTAACTACTGTTAATTTAGGACCTGTATCTTCCACAGACGTAGTACGTAACCGACTGATTAAGCGCTCGGGTCGTTGTTGAACTGCATCGCTATATAACAAATAAGGTACGATAACATTAATCGATTAATCGATCGAAGTGTAGTTGCTGGAAAAATATTGTATAACTAACATAAACATTTACCTGAGTCTTGTTACATTGCATGCAGATGATTTACCAGTACGTTGATTCGTGATCAAAACGAATTCAACTTGATCTCCTGGTTGAAGTATTGCATGATCTCGAACTTCGCTCATGTGGAAGAATAATTTCTTACCCTCGTCAACTTCATAAGCAAGGAAACCAAAAAGGCCTTTAACGGCATCCACTGTTGCTCTTCTCTTTTTTCTAACCGCTACAATATTACAAGCATGGCCTGCTGAATCCACCTGTAATTGTACAGGATCGCCAGCCTGTAACAACTCGCGTTTATTGACGAGGCCCATAATTCTGAACTCGTATTCCGGAGTTTCTTCATCTTCGGTAGTAGCATTTATCTTAATCAAACCAGCATACTCTGCCTGGTCAGGATTTGCACTTCTTAAGGGTCTTATGACTGTTCCATCAAGCACTTCGCTAACTGGTGTTGGCCTAGGAATGCTTCCACGAGGTACCAATTTAACATAATCCGCGGCTACGCAACCACCATTACCTCTACCATTTCCAGAACTGATCGTACACTCAATATCAGCTCCTACTTCCAAAGCACTAACGTCTCCTTCAAAATTGCTGAACAATAAATGTACGTGTTACGAATTTATAGTAAACGAAAATTCATTTTTCAGAAACATTTCAGTCTTTTACCTGAAGTGAAAAAATATTTCTTTATCGTGATTTACAGTCTCAATAAAACCAAATGCATCTTTGAGAGCAGCAATGAAGCCTTGGCAAACTTGACCATTCAATTTTTTGTTTCCATTCTGAGTTTTTTCACCAGAAGAATTCACTAGAGATATGTCGACAGCAACAAGTTCTTTATTTCGTTTTACTTGACAGATACTAAATTGAACCTACAAAGATTCTCAATTTAAATGGAAATGTACTGAAAAAAAGACTCAGCGTTACAAAGAAATGTTAATATACCAGGTCACCTAATCTTGGAACATTTTTGGGATCGCAATCTTTACTAAAGTAAATGACGCTCTTTTGTTGATTCTCTTGCATGTATCCAATGAGACCAGGTTCGATACCATTCAAACCCTGAATTATAGTACCCAATAAATCTTTTTCTATAATTGTTTCGAATTGAACTGTACCGGCTGGCAAGTGTTTCAACCTAATTGCACTTTGTCGATTATTTGAAAATGACGAGGAAGGATCCTGTTACAAGAATATTTAATTACGATACACTTGAAAAATTCAAATACAGTTTCGAACAGTATCATTCTTACTTGAATTACGGTGAATTCAACTTCATCCCCGACACTAATTTCTCTGTCAACATCGAGAACCTCGTTGAAATGAAAGAAAAGACGCGCGTCACGATCAACGCAACGAATAAAACCAAATCCATCTTTGAGTGCAGCAATAATGCCTTGTTCTCGTCTTTCACCAGACACAGTAAAAGATTCAGGTAACAATAAAATTTCAGTAGCTCTCTTGAGCTGATCTCTAGTATCTGTAGCAATACGAAATTGGACCCAATCCCCGTGCCTACGACATTTATTAATTTATAATTATTCCTGTGTAAAATAAAAAAACAAAGAAAAATGGTTCATATACCAAGTACACAACTGATTAAGTAGCATTGGAAATAATTAAAATGACAAAGTTATCTTGTTCACTCGAAACGCGTATACCTGAGAGTAAAATCTCCCTTTTGATCTTTGTCGCCAAAAGGAATTTCTACTTCAGAATGATCTGTATCTCTGTAACGAATTCTTCCAGGTAATGGGTCATTTTGATGACGAGCTGAAATTCCTCTTTCCAGAGGCTTTAATACTTGTCCTTTTACTACTTCGTTGCTGACTTCTTCAAAAACGATTGAACCAGGCGGTAACTTAGTAATGTTACAAGCTACCTCTTTTCCCTAAAAAAATGTTAACAGTAATTAGATTTGTACATAGAACATACAAAAGTTTTTTTTTTTCATGTGAATAAATATATATCTTTACATTTCGGGTTTGTATTATAAATTCAACATCATCTCCTAGTCTAAGTTCCTCTTTCATAGATTTAGCTTCGCTAAAGTGGAAGAAAATCTCTTTAACTACGTCAGCACGTTCAATGAAACCGAAATTTTCTTTCATTGAGCATACCACTCCACGATAGCGAACCGGATGCGCTGGATTTTCTAATCTTACATGACACGCACCCAAATTTCCGCTGCAATCAAATCGAATTCGACGCGTTAACTACGTGTAATTGGATCTTGATATTTACAGTAAAAAAAAAAAAATCAAATTGCATACCGTTGATTGGTAGCAATTTGAAATGATACTCTATCGCCAGTACGCAAAGTGACATTTCCTTCAACATCATCTTTTGTATATGGCAGAAAAAAACATTCTCCCCGATTCTCGTAACTGATGCGTCCTTGAGAGTCACCGCTTGCATGTAACTCTGTTGTTACATTTCCAGTAACTCGTTCATCGCTTAGCACCTAAAGTATAAGATTCATGGATTTTGTACTTATTTCGAAACATTATTCCCGAAACATAAAAAGGAATATGAATTATATTAACCCCTTCCGGAGAAATCTTGCTAACTGTACTAGCAATAGGTTTCCCTGTTCGCCGATCATAAGTCATTTCAAATTCAACTGGATCTCCAATTTTTAAGTGTTCTATGTTACCACTAAATTGGCTGAAATGAAAGAACAACCTTGCTTGTCTTTCGCAGCACTGTATAAATCCATATGAGTGCTAAACAAAAATTTCGATAAATTATAATTATAAAATGTAAAGAGAAAAATATAAGATTTACAATGGCAATAGAATTCTTACTAATAATTTTTCAATTATTCCAGTTTCTCGAGTTCCTTGGTTTGAAGACTGATCCTGATAAGTGGAGTTATTCGTTGCTGGTTCCTCTGTGTAGCCAGCATTTCCTTCCGTTCCCGTAATCGTTCCGAAGGGAAATCTGGTGACTTCGTTACGTGATGTTTGGGTATTGGTATAGCCTGCGTAGTGTATACTGTTTTTTCCATTTCTAGAAGGTGAATCCGTCATATAATGATCACCACTGTAGTTGGTACCATTTCGGTAGATATTAGTTGCCGATTTATGCGATCCCGTTATAGCTTTGGGACTCGGTATAGCCATAGACTTATAATCAAGTATTGCAGGGTCAGAGTTCATGATTGGCGGCTGGAACGTTTTCCACTGAGGATTGTTGGACATTGTTTCGAATTTGCACAATTTTAAATGTAATCTTTATGTATAAGTTTTCCTTTTGTCTTGAAACAATTACTTAATTTCTTTTATGTTCACTTCCGTTTCACCACAATATATATATACTTATATTTAGAAATTTTTAGTCTTTTCAATTATTTAAGTGTTAACATAGATATCACAGAACGGTTCTTGGTACTTTATATCTTTGTTCACTATTATAATGTTACAAGAACTTAATACGGAGGAAGAGAGGCTCTTTAAAATGCTGCGCAAATGCAGACTCCTTTGCGACCAAGAAGTGGAAGGAAGGTTTCGAACGTATTCTAACGTTTGACATAAATTATTTATCGGCGAGTACCTGGGCAACTCTGTGCGAAATTGGCACTCTTTAGATACAAATACACGTGTTTTATTAATCGAGAGTAGCACAATCTCAGCCGCAATCACTATCACGGTCACTTTATGGCTCACCTAACTCTTTCTCGCAAAGCTTGTGTACACAATATACAAATGAACAATATAGTTAATGTTGATTTACGAATTAATACAAGTACAAAATTCTTAGCACATCGTAGACCATTGATACTTTCCACATATGTATGCACAAGTGTTATAACAACCGTTTGATATTTACTCAATTTAGCATACACTAGAATAACCGTGTTTCTTTTTAAACAACAGTCATCCTTTATAAAAGGAGTAAATCAAAAAACATAGGAGATTTAAAGGATAAATGTTGACTTGAAAATCCTCAGATGTCTTCAATGCGTGCTGAGTGTGATTGTGTTGTTCCGATATTTCTATATTAGTGTTTCTTTCTTCAGCATTTAATTGTGAAATTTACAGTGAGCCTTGGTTTCAAAAATGTCCTAAACTAACAATTACACAAGCTGAAATAAACAAAAATTGTTTTCAATTAATACAACTAAATATTAACATGTATACAAGTAAAACAATTACGAGCTTTTTAACAAACTGTTCTAAAAAGGTAACCCACTTCATAAATAAATGCTTCTTTTTCATTGCTAAAAGCATCAGTAATAATTTAACAAACTACATTTACAATAATGATATGTTCGATAAAGAATTGATTCGATTACATAGATAGTCAATCGAATGTAAGTAAATGATTTCTGAAAAGAGATGAGTCATTTGAAAAATATGTATTCTATTATAGTGCTAACCTCTATAAAATTTTGTAAGATACGAGTTGATATAATTTTATATATGATTCGTGAATTTCATATTGTATTATTCGTTTTAATTAAGCGAAGCAAACAAATAAATTCTTACAACAAGTTTTATCGCTATGCACAGGTTATTACATATTTTGTACTCCAAATTGGTAGCAATGTTTAAATGTATAAGTCACTCCACAATATATTTATTACGTTCTATTTGTGGTTACATATAAGATAAACAAGATATTTACAAAAATTTACTACCACTTTCACATTGACTTTTTATACTCCAATTGGTATTGTTTTCTAAATGTTTTTTTCTTTACTTATTTCTCCAGATTTCACTCGCATCCCAGAACGAAAGTACCGATGTGAAATAACCAATCAAGATATTAGTATCGTCAATTTACCGCTTAAAACGTATTCCTCGAACTTTGCTATAACTGTGATACAATACTTGAGGACACCCACATGAAAATGTTTGAAATATATGTAATAGTGTAGGCATTCTAAGTTCATTCGTAAATAACTAAACCCTTATCGTTCAACGGAATTTCTTATTGCTAATAACGAACACAAAGCAACGATGTTTATTTTCATAGGACGAGTTCAAAACAAAAATTCGAAATATTCTATCTGCTCGCCAGTTATGAGATTCTAATTTTTTTATGAGGTCGCTCGTTTCTTTGGATATCGTACAAATTTAACGAGCCTCGGAATGCTTATAAAATATCGATAAGATTGTGGGAAAACGAATAGTTCTGCTGATTGTAGATGTTTCGTTAGAAAGCTCGTAATCGAACGGCTTTAGAAAGTTTTACAAAACTCACCACGACACAGCACAGCACTGACGACATGCCGCCATGTTGAATGTCAACATTCAGCATTACATACAAAACGGGAGCAACCACGGAGTGACTACAGTTAACAATCTCTGTTCATAGCCTGCTGGTAATATTCCAACGGAAATAATTACTCGCTTGTCCTATTATATGCGAGAAGGTACAAATGTGCGTTTAGAAATTAATAAAAATGATTTAAATATAAAATTAGAAAATGCATGAAAATAAAGAGCAAACGTATTTTCCATGTAATGTTCCTGAATTACACATAACGACATAACAGAATAATTTGATCCAATAATATCGAAGTATGTTCGAAAATTTGTCGTGTCTAACATCCTGCTGAAATTTTTTTAATTAAAAACAAAATGTAGTTTGATGGTATAACTAAAAAAGAAAACATTGATAATCTAATAATAATTAAAGCAGCAATTTTAACATATACAGGTCCTTTATTTAAACATTTATTTCTCAGATCTTTATCAATAGTATACAAAGTAACTAGTTATTTATAATTTACAAATAAAATTTGCTTTAATAATAATAATAATAATAATAATAATAATAATAATAATAGTAATATTTAAAAAATTCTTGCACGTATTATTAAGTATTCAGTTTTTGGGATGTTTCTGTATTTGATGCCCTCGAATATATACCAAAATGATTTAATCGACGCCAACGTAAATCCTCGGGATCTGGCGTTGGCGGAGCAGTGACACATTCTAAACTCAGTTGTAGAGCTCTTCTTAAATCGTCATCCTCGTCTGCATCCTCGGTTACATTTGTTATAGGAGCTGTTTTGTTATCGTTACGAAGGTCTAATCTCAATTTAAGAGACTCGTCAATATCGTTATTTTTACTTTCTAAACTTAATTGAACTGCCCTTTGTAATTCTGCCTTTTCATCGTCTTCTTCGTCCTTTCCTTCGATTCTTATAGGAATTATCCTTTCTCGTGGCTTGTGTGCTACTTCTGGTTTAGACGACGATGCTGTGGTACACGTAGTTGGCATCGTATTATTAGTTAAATCAGTAGGAACATCTGTGCTCGTCGAGTCAGAAACAATAGGTACTTTAACTTCTCCTAGAGCAAGGGCAGCTTTCAAGAGTTGATCTTCTTCTTTAGTACCCAGGCGATAACCCTTTGTTTCTGTTCTCAAAGCAGTTTTCGAGTTTCCTTTTGGTACAGCCACTACCGGATTTCTCATAAGAACATCTTCTGCAGGACATTGAGGAAGTGTACCAATAACAATAAAAATAGAATAACCTATAAAAAAAATGTGAAATTTTGTATTTCCATCTCTATTTGTCTTTAATGTATTCCACTTACCTTCTTGCATCAATTGAGCTAAATACATTGCAAGGTAAGTGTCAGATATAAGCTGTGGTCCATTTAGCATTGAATTTAAATTAAACCATTGTTTTCCAATTTTTCTTATTGTAAACCAATGGCCTTTGTAATTACAAATGTATGCTTTCATCTGTCTGAAAGTCATATTTATTCTTATTATATATTTCTTACAAAATATAAGATGAAGTATGAAAAATGATAAAGTATATATTCTTTTTTAATGCACAATACAGGAAGGAATATCTCAATTACAGCGAGTCCTCTACTTACGCCGTTAATTCATTCCAAAGCTTTCCGCGTTAGTTGGATTGTATGAATATACTTTTGACACACAATTTTCATTTTATAGGATAACTGAAGTTAAATATAATCACATATACTTCTCTGGATAAAGAAAATTTAAAGAAAAGATAACTTGAGATCATATTACACAAGGACTTACTGTAATGATAATATATATATATATATATACAACAACTGTACTTCACGTGTACCTTAAAAATATATGAAATCAAAAAATGAAAGAATGAATAATAACCTACGAAGGATCTTTTTGTGCTACTAATGCCGCAGATTCTGTACTGTTATACGGGACTAATTCTAATCCCCAAACCGTTAATGCACTGCTAATAACTTGAACAGAGAAGTATCCGCTGTCATCCATATTTCCCGATGGTTGCTAGGCAAAACAATTAATGAATTTTAGTATATAGACGCAAGATTATAAATTTACATTTGTTTGGTAAACACAATAGAGTTTTTACATTCGATAGAAGTTTTACAAACTACAATTGTTCTTCACATTACGTATAACACAAGATGCAAACTAATTACAACGTAGAAGTATTTACCTCTAAGAAAAGTTTATAATCCTCGCTATCAATACCAGATTCAGCCATTCTTATTCTTTCTTCTTCGTCCATTTGTTGACCAAAATTAGCAAGATCCACTGCATTAAAGTACGGACCTTGCAAAAGAGCGTTTAAACAATGTTGCGCGCATAAATATCCTTCTTGCTGCAAGAAATATTCCCGTTAACATGACACAAACGCAATAAGACCGTTATATTTTTCTTCCCACGTATTATCAGTTACCTTTTCGTGAAATATAGTTTCCATTTTACCAGTACTTTTTCAACGTAATACGTGAAACATACAAACATTAAGTAAGAATCGAGTCGTTTCACGACGAATAATCTCAAAAGATTTCTATGACCAAACGTCACCCACAAAAATATTTTTTGGTTATAACCAAAACAATATAATGTATAGTTAGACACGTCATTGGTTGTTACGATCTATACCTACAGTGGCGCCGCCTTACGGTACATTTTAGATGTATTATTTAATTCAGTGAAAATACATCATGATATAATTGCGTTATTATAACGTGAGTAAAATTTAAAGAGTAACGGATTGAGAGGTACTTTATTGCAGTTATGGAATACTTTTTGGACATTACGGAAGAAAAACGTTCAGATGCAAATGGAAATAATTCTAACATGGAGTGTTTCCAATGAAACATTTCACTACACGCGGTAGGTTGATCATCACGTACGTATCACGTCATATAATTACATAAATTTTATACCAAACCTGTTTCGCGATTGGTTGACGGAAAATTAATAAATGTATTCGCTAACATCTTTAAGCTCCATTAAAGGAAACCTTAAGCCAGATACATAGAAGATATTCGCGATCGCATCAATGGACAAAATATGGAATAGTCGAGAAGCATCAGAAACTATAAAATTATTATACAAGGGCTTTGGCCGAATTTGAGCCTCGTCTGCTACCACGGCATAGAAAAGGACACCGACCGTCGAGTACACCGAATACCAACGAAGGGAATCCGAAGGAAAGTCCGAAAGTAAAGAATCGGGAGCGCAGAGGAAAGGAAGATAGTATTCGGGGTTGTATTGGAGTGTATTGCCGGCACCGGCACTAGACAGAAGTAGAAGCCAAAAGGGTAACGGAAGATACGACGGCGTCGACGACCTGTAGAAGACGACACCGACGACACCTGCTTCATCGAAAAAACGAGAGGCCGGAGAGACACGGTGACGGCGGGGGCGGCCATACTCAAACAACCGCCGAGCGAAGTGCGCGGCACAACGCAGGAATCGGACGATAATAAAGCCGCGTTATACTCGTTCGCGGACGGTCTGGGGATCGAGGTGTAACGGGCGCGGGTGCCTCCATTGGTACGCGAACGAAAGAATTTACGAGGGCAAGTGAAAACGGAAGTTGTGGAAAGTGCAAAAAGAAAGAGGAAAGCGGCCCGAGGAATCGAGGCGCAGGGAACGGTATGAGTGCGAAGACGGACGTGAACAGGCGGGTCCTAGCGATTCAGGCCAAGAAAAAAAGGCACAAGCCGAGCAAGCGGAAAGGAAAGGGAAATTCTCAAGGTGATTCAGAGACACCAGGAGCTCAATGCTCCAAGACGCCAGCCGCTCGACAAGCGCAAGGATCGGATTTCTACCTGGGAAACAGGTACCCACCGACTATCTCTAACGTGTCATTTCATTTTCCGTTGACTTTTCTTGCTGACAGTTCGTTATTAAAACGAATCGATTCGGTTCGAGAAAGTTCAGTGTTGAATTCGCTGTCGATTACTTTCTACAGTTCGATGGCAATGAGATATTCTCAGTGAACGGTTTTACGGGATAATAAGGAGCATGCAAACCCGTTCGGAGACAGTGTTATTTCGTCGCGAAGTAATTGTTGTTGCGAGGGCATGATCGAAACCAGTATTTTTTTTTAAACAGAATTGAAGTCTAGTTGTAGAGAGTGACGAGTATAAACAAACTATGGGACGTTGAGGGTAGCTGGCCAGTCATTTCCATTAAAAGTAGATTCGGAGAGTGTTATTTAAATGATATTGCATCGTGGTTCCTTAACCTATGAGGCACTCCTGAAGAGTTCAAGATACTGCTGTAAAAAGTCCAATAATTAGTCTTATTATTCTACATTAGTTTTATTCTGAAAAGCTTGTTTTATAAAAGTGACTGACTAACTATTCTTTAATATTTTATAGGATGTTTAGGCTTGACAAACACAATGTTTGAATGCTTTTACTGTTTGCATCCTTCTTTTCATAAGATGTACAAAAGTATTGGAAGTATTTTTTAATTTTCTATTTTCTGATTGGTGTTTTCCCCTCTTTTCGTTTTCTAAATGGAATTTATAGACTGGAACCATGCCATAGCTCAAGTAATGAAACAATAGAAGACGTCGACGAGGTATACATTAGCGAAGATGAAGAGCAAGAGGATAGCAGCGATTATTGCAAAGGAGGGTATCATCCCGTCAAAATAGGGGATTTATTCCTAAATCGTTATCATGTAACTCGTAAACTTGGCTGGGGCCATTTTTCGACAGTGTGGCTCTGCTGGGACTTACAAGTATGTATACAACATAGCAAATAATATTTTCATGATTGTTAAGTTCACAAAGGGAGTGTTTTGAAATATTTTCTGCAGGATAAACGATTTGTGGCACTTAAAGTGGTGAAATCTGCAACCCATTTTACCGAAACTGCATTGGATGAAATTAAATTATTGAAAGATGTGCGCGATACAGATCCCACTGATCCTAAGCGCAATAAAACCGTCCAATTGCTCAATGATTTCAAGATCAGTGGCGTTAATGGTTTGCATGTTTGCATGGTATTTGAAGTGCTAGGAGATAATCTTCTTAAATTAATCATCAAATCCAACTATAGAGGAATTCCAAGGAACAATGTTAAACGTATCATCCGACAAGTTCTCGAAGGTCTTGATTACCTTCATAATAAATGTAAGGCAATCTTGAAAACCCATTTAGTATTTAGTGTTATTAGGCAATATTTGCGTGATTGTGTGAACAAATTATTTTACCATAATATGCATTTAAAACATTATACTTAAAGGATTGTGTTCGATTTATTGGAATAATATTAAAGTGTACATTTATCTTAAAGTATTTCTTTCTTTTTTCAGGTAAAATTATTCATACAGACATAAAACCTGAGAATGTTCTTATTTGCGTTGACGAAGCTTACATACGAAAATTAGCTTGCCAAGCTACAGAGTTGCATTCTCTTGGAATGAAATTGCCAGTATCGTTAATTTCAACTGCACCAAAGGAATTCCAAGAACCCACTCCTAACTCTAAAATGTCAAAGAATAAAAAGAAAAAGCTGAAAAAGAAAGCCAAACGTCAGAATGAACTGCTGAAAAAACAAATGGAACAAATCGAAGAACTAGAGGAGCAAAATAAACTTGCAAATAGCACAAGAGAAAACGGTGAAATAGAAACAAATAGTCCAGATCAAGACGTAAATACGGAAAGTATAGAAGATAATACCGAAAGCAAGGGATCGCCCAATATCTCGGAACCATCTGTACCTTCATTGCACATAAATGGCGTGGATAGTCTAGCGGGTGGAGAAAAAGTAGAGAATCAATTACCCTCCCAACCTGAAAAAATGGACAATGCAAACATGTGCGACATAGAAAAAAGTTGGGGTGAAGAATTATTACCGCCCTATGAAGAAGATACAGATGAATGTAGCGAAGGTAAAATATTTAAAAAAAGAAAAAAAAATCAAAGGAATTTATACATACCAAGTACCCATAATTATAACTACCAAGACCTATTGTAATCAATTTCACTACTGTTGTATTTTTTTTTTTTATAGCACCTAATTTACAACCACCTGAAAGTAAACAATTGAAACGAGCATCCGTAGCTCCCTTAGATCCTGCCATAGTGGAATGTGATGTTGAAGTGAAAATAGCAGATCTCGGTAATGCTTGTTGGGTCCATAATAAATTCACTGATGATATTCAAACTCGTCAATATAGATCGTTAGAGGTGTTACTACGGTCAGGATACGATACTTCTGCGGATATATGGTCCACTGCCTGTATGGCATTCGAATTGGCAACCGGTGATTATCTTTTTGAACCGCATAGCGGTAAAGATTATTGCAGGTAAGTTTCAACGTTTTAAAATATCTTTTATATCTCCGTGACCTAGTACTGTAAAATGTATTTTACTTGTTGTAGAAACGAAGATCATTTAGCACACATTATCGAATTGCTCGGAGAAATACCAAGACGGGTTGCTTTTTCTGGCAAAAAATCAAAACTGTACTTCAATAAGAAAGTAGAGTTAAAACACATAACTGGATTGAAACCGTGGGGACTGTACGAGGTGCTTACAGAAAAATATGATTGGTCATCAAGAGAAGCGCGCGAGTTTGAAGAGTTCTTAACTCCGATGCTCGAATTTGACCCGACTATGCGCGCTACAGCAGCAGACTGCCTGAAGCATCCGTGGCTGCAAATCAAAAAGTGATCGTGTTTTTTATCGTTTTATCTTTAAATTTTCCAACTCTAAACTTTTACCATCCTGATATAATCATAAGTCGAGAGTGTAACAAGAAGCAACAACCTGCAGGTGTCAGGTTCTTTCATATTATATACAATATTTTATTTCCATATTACGCATTGTTATTTGTAAAATAGGCACGATAAAATTATTTAATATTTAATAAACATAAGTCAATTGTAATATATATACATTTTTATAAAATACGAAATTATTAAAAACGTATATTATAAAATTTCACGATTCAGACAAGTTTCTTTTATCTTTTTAACTGATGATAATTTGACAATTGTCATTTACGTCCGAATTGTTACGTGTAATTTCAAGTGACGAGAAAGAACCATAATATTTGCGATTCAATGAAAAAGAAAGCTTGCTACATTCCGCTAAATTCCGTATGCAGTTGGGTACGCTTCTGGTTGTAACACTCTCGACAGTGGCTGCCTATTTGTGTATTTATAAATTTGTTAAATCATGTTTTTCATTTACTAATGATATCTTAAATTAAAATTTCGTAGTACTTTATTATTTTACACGGTCATCGTTATACTATCCTTTGTACTTGTCATTTAATTTATCATCAAGTATCCCAAGAGTCGTGAGACCTACTCATAATGTACTTTAGGAAAGGGCAGACAAAACGTTACGCTACAATGAACACTAAATCTATATTAACATATATTATTTTTATTTTTATTTTTTTGCGTTACATCGATTAATCGAAATTTGTTCATAGCAGATTTCTTCACTGTGATCTCTCCTTGTGCTTAATTAATATCCAAAAAAATATAATGATTAATATTATTATCTTAATATCGATTAAAAAGAATAATACTCATTACACATACGCCGGAACGTGTGTTTAAGGAACTGAATCTTTGTACAAATTCAATAAATGCAAAAATATGTATATCGTATGTTAGTATAATTAGGAGTTGGTCGCCAGATTCTTGGTAAAACAACTGAACGATACCGATATGATTCGGAATAAGACAGTGCATACATTGCTCGAGTATAAGAAATAATTAAGAAAAAAAAACACAAAAGAATTTGCTTTATCTTCGATAACAATAACAATAAATTTACATTTCGAAGGAAACAAAGAGATTTGTAATAAAATTGTCGTGCACACGAATTTGTTTACGTATACTATCGCAAGAGTATATACACTGTCTGATTTCGAACAATGACCGAAGTATTGATCGTGGCACACACTTCCGTTCAAACTTATAAATTTCGTTATACTGCTAAGACACATATATCATTATACATAATGTACAATTTAGAAGAAAGAAGGCAAGATTGGTGACTGAGTTTTCAGTGAACATAAAGTAATCGTGATAACAGGAAAACAAAGGATATGTGTTGTTAAGTTTTGTGCGACCTTCTTTACTTCGAGCTGTTGACTGACTATTAAGCTCTCTGCCGTTAAATTGTCTTCTATTTTATAACGAAGAAAGCGAAACAGTATGCTCACTGGATATTCAACGTCGCAAAAAGACACTTGTACCGTTGGATTCTATTTTATGCTTCCGTACGAATATTCTGTTTCGCTTCACCTACCAGTTTACGATCGTTTCACTAAAGAGGTATGATCAGTGGAAGGCATTTCATACGAAACGAGTGAAAACTCATACGAAACAGACACTTGTAAACAGTGTTGCGTTAAATAAGCGGTAGCGGATTTTTTTCGGGTAAAGGAGAAGAATTTTTACCTTAAATACCTTTAAAAAAAAAACAAAAAGAAGAAATTGTTTCACGCTATAAATTCAATACAACTGAATTTTCTTTCTGTCTTTTTTTGAAAGAGTTCGAAAATGAATGTGCCTTCTTAACAGAATTATTTTAACGGTCGTGTGTCAATTGCCATAAAGAAACATTCATTTTTAGAAATGTAAACGAGAAAGGAGGTATTTAAAATGTTACTGTTCAACTGCGACAACAGTATACGTGAAACAGACGCGTAGCAATTTCGAATACAATAAAATCTGACACTGTTCTTACGTATACCCTATGTAAAAGTGTCTCTTCTACCCGTATTATAGTCGGCGAAACTTAAACTCAATTATGCAAGACCATGTTTGAACAACTCTTTTTTTTTCGTTTCAAAGTATATTCATCTAACATCTCACATTGTAACCGTGCGACGTAACTACGACCTTTGGGACTGATGATGGCAACCGTGTTGCATTTGTACAGTACACAATGGAAGTTATATAGTAGATATATATGTATATGTGTATATATATATATATATATACACACACCGGTATTATTTTATGAAACGCGGCCAGTGAAATCCGAACAAGAAGGGCAACAGTACAAGGACACGGATTAATAAGAAAGAAAGAAACGCCTTCAAACACGTCTCGAGCTTTTCGCCTGACCGTCCTTATCGCTGATCAATTGCCAATCATCACACGATTGCACGTCAACAATAATTTTACGCTTTTACGAGAATGTATAATAGAATGTTTATTGTTAACGACGCGACGGGAACACATCGTTATCGCGACGAACGATAACTTAACAATCGTCCAACGATTCTTGTTGCGCAACAAAAACGAATGATCGGTTTCTTTTGCCGATATGTTCTAACGGATTTCAAGGACTCGCGATTTCATCGCGTAACCGGACATTAACGATTATACGTACCAACGATATATATAAATTATATATATATATATATAAATAGAGTAATAAATCGAACGACAGTTTTCGTAGGTGTGATTCGCTGCTTGGCGCTAGGATAGTTAGGATGAAATTAACAAAACATTAACAGTAAAAATGTGTATAGCTTGATGTACGAGAGTTCACCGAACCCTGACCCCCCCCCCCCCCACCCTCTAACGTATGAGCTAGCAAAATTGTATTCGTACGCATTCAAACCTGTAGGCACCATGCGTGTTTACGATTCTTTTTTTTTCGGTAATAAGAGACTAAAATATCGAGAGCTGGATGAGAAGTAACTCGATTGCGAGAAAACATGGTTTGCACAGGGGACCCAAATTCGAAACAAGATGTTCGAAGCTTTAACGGCCCGGTTCTTCGAAGTTGCTAATGAGACTTTCGGTGGTGGCTACGTCCTTTGTAGCTGGATCTTTTTTAAAGATTGGCATGTATCGCGACTTTTCCCCCCCCCCCCCACCCCGCGCCGTCCCTCAAAATGCGTCCGGGAGTATTCTTCGACGCATACATCAAACTTGAGCAATATCACTCCCCAATTCTGTCCAAGAGTATCTTCCGTACGCAATTTTTGACGTGGACACCCGAAACAAAGCGGAATCTCGACATTCCCCCGTGTCACTTCTGAAACCAAGCCACACTGGGTGTTCGAGAAGCCTAAACATCTTTCGTTTCTCTGATCTGCTGTCATTTACGCAAAACTGTTTAATTACGGGGAATTATTGTCCCGCGCGATGAATGTAAAAAAAAAAAAAAAAACTTGTTAAGGTACTGTAGAAAAAATGACATGACAGAGAAATTCTCGGGATCCGTGACGTGCGCGATCTTTCTTTGTAATATTACGAAATTCGAGAACGTGGGAACGTTCGGATGGGTAAACTGCTTGGGAGAATAATAAACGTAAAGAAGCAAGAAAAACGAAAAGAAAAAAAAAGATGGTTCCGAACGAACACCAAGTTATATAACGTAAGTTGTGTGGCGTGTGTAACGCGCGTCTATAAGATACTGTAAATATTGAAAAAGTATATTTGGGGAGTTTTACACGTTTTTAGACCGACGAGTCTCTGCATTATAAACCTTCGACGATTTAGAACGAGCGCTCGTGAGAAACGCGTTCCGATGGATTATCACGTGACGCATCACGTAAAACGACTCATCCGATAGGATCGTAATCCGTCGGTGGTTTCACGTAATAAATCGACGAGATCGGGGTATGATATTCTAATCTTAACCGATTGGTACATAGTTATACTGGTCGTAGCGTTATAGCGATCATTTAACTCTGCATGTTTAGCCGATTGCTCGATGTTGTACATACCACACCATGTACCGTAATGAGCATTAATAAGAATATAACTATCGATAAAAATACGTATAGACGCTCATGATACGTGATGATTATTTTTAGAACTTTATTGGATGATAATCCAATGCGCAAATAATCATTTGAGCAGAGGATGTATATAACTTTAAATCGACTGGAGCATCGAGAGTAATGTGAGGCGTGTCTGCCATGCTTTTAGACAATACTTGAATATTTGTAAAGAAAGGGTAATAGTGTTTATCGATATATTAATGTTGGCTAAATAGAATTTCAACTACGGCAGATCCGACGATAAGAACGCGTTCAACAACAGAATGAAAAAAAAGCAACTCCCCTCTAACCCTCTTACAATGAATAAATAATCGTACTACATAGTTTTCCGCATTGTACATTTATCCCATTGGATTTCGATCGCGTTAAGAAACATTTGCTTGCGTTCGATTTGAAGTCACCTCTGGCGTGTTTTCATGCTAATATGAAAACCAGCATATCGTGTAGTCGAAAACTACTACGCCATACCATTTATATATACGCGATCGAATAGAAAATATCATAAAAGAGGATCGATTCTAGTGAACGCATTATACGTGGTTGTAGTAAACTGTTATTTGCAAACATATGTACCTCGTGCTCCAGTCACTCAATGTACGACCAGTTGAGGCATAAAAAAAAGAAAACGTAGGACATAATAAAGTAGCGATAACGAATCGAACAAATAAACGGATTTGATGTTTAGACGCTGCCTCCGTTATGTGCCCTGCCTCAGAGAAATAAGATAATAGACCTATGTACCCGCCTCCCGAGACCGGTATATAACATCAAAAATAAATTCACATTAAAATAAAACGAGCAGCGTGTCTTCTTTTTTTTTCTTTTATCTCCAACACAATCCCCGATCGATCTAGCAAAGGAAACCATTCGTTTTTGATTGATTTTTATCCAAAGTGCTTCTAAATGCCTTCTTTTTTAAACTTTTAAACTATTATAGTTTCTCTTGTGGGTTCCCGCTATTTTTGCTCAAATCAATAACCATCTAGCGGTGAACATTCCGAACTATTTTTCGGAGTTTGTTTAGCGCCTCTATCGGGAAAACGCTCAAGTTTGTCCTCGATTAGTTTCAGCTGCCATCGCTAGCTGGCGCCATTTATACAGTTTTTTTTTACCGACATGATGGTAATTTACCAACAGGTGTCGGTAAATACATTGAAAATAACGCCATCTAACGGTGAAAGCAGGAACTAAACGAGGACAAACTTGAGCGTTTCCCCGATAGAGGCGCTGACTAAACTTCGAAAATTAGTTCGGCGTTGTGATCACTAGATGACTACAGTTTCTCGCTAGTAATAATACTTGTCGAAAAAATACAAAATAAACCCCTGTAAATTGGTCGCATTCTTGAATAATTCAATAGTACAAAAATGTTGAAAGTAGCAATTATTAGAAAACTAAAGCACTTACCTTCTCTTCCTGTGTATCGTGTCCTGTTGAATGTAACATTGCTTTGTATTTCGTATCCGGGAATCATTGTATTTCAAGGGAAACGAAAGATTTCATAAAAATATCCGCTTTATTATTTCAACTTGGTTTTGTAACGCGTCCCTTTTATTATACACACAATAAAATATTAATAGTAACACATATAACAATAATTATGATAACGCGTGTACATAAGTAATAATATTGGTAATAACTATATTTTGGAATTACGCAATGGGACACGTTAAACGTTGTAAAATTGGTTACCTTTATTCTCTTCTCACATCGGAATAATCCCTACGTAAAAGGTTATCGAGTGGTTTACAAAAATGGATCGTGATACACTGAGATTGGTGTATCGTTTATCACAAAATTATTTGCCGCGGATCGGGCTCCACGCGTTGAGAAAACTAAGTGTTTCGTATGAAAAGACAAATGGAAATGCCTTACCGTTTCTCTAAATGCCTAAGAAAAAATCCAGCTACGACAAGATGAGTATCAAAACTGAAATTACCCGTTATCGAGCTTGCAGCGAAATTTTTCTTCTAATGTATAAACGCTTAAAATCGCGTATTCAAAACATTAAACTCTTTAAACCGTTCTCTACGTTAATTTTGTCCGATAGCTATGACAATTTACTACCAATAATTATAGATTACACTGAACTTCCATGTCCGAGTCAAATTTCGTTTTCAAAAAGTGAGATACTCGGAATGAAGTGCGTCGCATACTAAACGTGATATATAAATAACAAAAGTAAACGACGAACTAAGCGTCTCTTTAAAATCGAATAGAAGATAAGAATAATTTAATAAGATCTATAGCATTTTTCATATTGAAGGAAACCCAATGATCGATCGTTTAACCAGTAAAATATTGGCTTCTGCTTCAAAGAAAAGATACAAAATAGATCCAGAGAACGATATCAAGGTTATCTCTAACCATGTATTTCCATTCTTGTTCGACCGCGTTTTGAAATTTTTTTATATTAGATCTTGTTCGAACTGCTAGCACTATGTATTTCCAAATATCACAAGATGGAAAAACGAGTCCTCCTCGCTTTTGTTCACATTGAAATCGATAATGTTACGATGAATTTTTATTAAATTCAATCGTATTCGTCGGAGGGTTCTGTTTTATTGACCAAACAATCCCTTTCTTCTTTAGTAGATGGAACCTCCGATGTCGCGGGCCTCAAAACTTTTGGAACTTTGCTAACTTTGCTGAGACCTTCCGTGATACCGCTGCCCCCGGAAACACTAGAAAAGATACTGAGATCGTCACATTAGAACTCGATAAAATACGCTACGACCAACTGAAAGGCAATTAAGTTAAATAATAAAGCACTTTTTTCAAAATATAAAAACGGCCATTACTTATGCAACGATTCGATAAAAAAAAACCTGAAAAAAATGAAAATGTAAAATAGAATGAATACTCACACGATGTCCATTACGTCGTCCTCGTCAGCCTGGGCCATCTCATCGTTCGTAAGAGTGAAGTATGGATTTGCAGAGGCCGGTCGGAACTTGTATCCGGTAAGAACGAAAAAGATATAAGTGGCCATTTCTCGGAACACTTCGTCTAACCACTCGTATTGGAAAGGTACCATGATCTGCGATTGTAATACGTATGGTTAGCTGTTTAAATAAAAAGGTTAAAAGCTAATACATTGTAATAAAACGAAAATTGTACCTTAAGTAAGTACACTATGATTCTTGTAAAGTAAATGTAAAACACTATCATGATATAGAAATGCCTAAAAAGCTTGAGCTTGCGTAAGTTTACAGCTGCTTTGCCATCTGTGTGTGCAGCTTCCTGTAGGTGCCTGATACTCCAAACAACTGGAAATATAATGGCACCGCAGCAAAGCAAGTCAACAAGAATGAAAAGATCTCGCCATGTCTTATGTTCGATGTCTCCTTCTTCGCTTTCCTCGATTATTATTTCTGCTACGTTTGCTAATACCTATTAGATCGGATAACAGTTCCTTAGAAAATGATTATCTCAACAATAATTTAATACGCTAAATATATTTTATCGCTAACTTGTAACGGTATCACGATCATGAAGAGCTTTTTATCTTTATCGGCTAAAATATGTTTGATAAACGTCCATCCTGTGCCAACGAGGACGATAGTGATGAAAAGCACGGCTCCCTTCAATAAATGAGTAATATAATAGAGAATCGCCCAAGCAGCCACGTGCTCTCCTTTTGTTTTAATAAAATGGTAATTGATCCCGTGGAAGAGTAGCGATAAAGATTTTAAGTACACCAGGACTGCCATTAGATAGTGGATCTTGAAAACAGGATGTCTAAAGGAAGAAGAATGCTTGTTACAAAAGGCACACCTGTGAAAGTATGTCGGTCGGTTTTGAACGAACCGCTTACTTGCTCTTTTTAAGGATGAATACCCAGAAACAACCCGACACAAAAAATAAAAGCGCCATCATAAAATACAGCGTTGGTAAAGGCATTTCACCCGCGCTTAGAAAATTCCCGGTATTGATCTCCGATATTTGTATCTGTAAATGATAGCGTGGAGAACATAATCTTTAACTGCAAATCGCAAACCTAGAGAATACAGTCGCAAACACTGTTCACAAAAAGGCCATAGTACCGTGAAATCTAACGCAACGTGAGCATCGTATTTGTAATTTGGACAGTTGTGAAAGTAAAGATTATAAAGTCCCTCCTCCTCTTCGGTGGCGACGTACATCGTGAAACTTGTATTGTAATATTTTTCTCCTTTGATAGTTTGTACGTTCATCGGCAGCTTTAAACGCGAGCAAACGCTGACTTCCGATCTAGACTCGAACTCATCCTCGTTAACGGATCTTTTTACACCTGCCAAGTAAATTATTTATATCGTGTAAAATTACACGAAACGTTTGAGAACGGGGACATTTCGTTATCACTTTGCCCATAAATCATCTTAGAAGTGGATTGAACTATGTTAGAGGTTTAATAGACTCCACTATCATAAACTATTATTGACATAAAATGTACTTCTCTAGAAGAGAGTTACCTAACCAGACCCTCAAAAATACTTGAGTTTCGAGTTATTTATAAGATTGAGGACGAGTCACGTTAATTATAGCGTCTCTCATCTTGGTCGTGTTCGATCACTGATGTCGCTTCGCGGCACATTCCGTAAGATATCGATCACATTCGTATTTAGTTCCATGGATCGTAGAGAACACCCGATACGTTCACCGTCGCGACACGAAGTATAGAAAAATATGCTAGAATAGTCTAGAGTATAAGCTAACTGTCTCTAGTATCGCTATATTTTAATAAAAATTAACGAGCCTGAAATGTCCTTGACCCGCTTGAAATCAAACAGCTCCTGCCTCAAAGATTATTTTCCACCTCTCAAACCAAATGACTTATTCAAGGTACTTGGCTTAAATCTTTACTCTGTACACCGTTTCAAATTTCAGAGTAACGATCTAAAAGCTAGATGATAAACGGTTTAGAACAATCTCTAGCGTATATAATCCCGATTAAAAATTATTGTTCTATAGGCAAACCTGCTTATTTTTTTTATATAAAAGAAACATTTTAACAGCTACATCCTAAGGTCGTGACCGAGGCGGTCGATGCCAACTTTTCATTTTCCACCTGTTAGTTCATGTTACGTTAATACCCAGTGTCTAATGTTAGTAACAGACCATATTAAAAATAACTCGCGAATGCAGCAGCGTTTATTTTTACTGGACTGTCCAAATTGACCCTGATAAGCATCCCTGGCTATTTAATATCGCACTATTTCGTTGGAATTTCCAATCTATTTTTAACGATATCAATTACTCGTGAAACGGTAACGCTCAACGGTAACGATCAAACGAACACTCATCTTCGATGCATGATCAAATTTTACCGAAGAACAGATTTCTACATATCCGCCCTAATAGGAGGAGAAGTCCTATCCTCGAGTCAAAAATCTTTGCTTCGGTATAGTATCACGGAAATTGCCGAGTGTAATTGGCGAATGAATCATCGTAACATTCGATTAGAAAAGTTGCGAAAGCTTTAGCGTGTCGTGAGGTAACAAGTAACACCTATTCCACGCGGTCTATCGTGCATCAACTTCCTGTTTTTGGAAGCTCGCCAGAATTTAAAGCGCACTACGACCGTCCCGTTACTATTTCGTCGATGTCGTTCATTTTCTCGATCAATGTGTTACCTCCAGTGATATAAAGCAAAAAAGGTAAACGCATTTCGTATTTCCGCCCGAAGCGTCAATCATTTCGCGATTTAAGCCATCTAAGCAAAAACGCACGTGACAAACGCCAACTTTTTTATACGTAGCTTTAACGGCCTAGTCCTTTATGGTTGATACTAACGAGTACGTCAGTACTCCCAAACATAATGTTATGGGCAAAGAATGAAGGCAATTGGAAAAATCTGACACACCGTTCGAGGTGGAGCGTTTTCGCCGTGAAAAAAGAACCGTATCGCTAAACATAGCTGGAAGAGAGTCCCTCTTTTTTCGAAACATCACAATCATGTTGGGATCTTTGTAGATGTGCGCGGTGTGCATGTTCTGACTGCAGTTTATTCTCAACCTGTAACGATAATCCGTATTGTTAGTTTCGTAAATAATATTTATAATAATACTTATAAATAATACTTATAAATAATACTTACAAAGACTTCTTTAAGTCCATCGTAAAATATATCACCGCGTTCTTGTCCCTCTGCTCGAAATCGGTCTTGACGTTCGAAATGTTTTGTAGTACGCATCTCTCTTGGTGATTATCTAAATACGGATTCATCGCATCGCTTAGCGTTCGATCCAAACTGAATCCAAACTGAATAGTACAAAATGTAAAGCACACACACGTTATAAGAAAGGCGAATTATAGTGAAAACCACGGAGTATGATATGAAGCGTAGGAAGCAATTTTTTCGAAAATATTTTGTCAATATATTTTTTCTTTACTAAAATAAAATTTAAACTAAAAGAATCATTTCGTTTTTTTTTTTTTTTATTATTATTATTATTCGATATAAAAAAATATATTAGTTTTAATTACTTTCATTTTAAATTTACTAGTATTTTCAAGATCGATTTTTTCGAGAGCGAAAGCTCGTATAATGAAGATCTACATTTTCGGTTCATTTATTCGAACGAATCGATTTCATTTCATTTGCGCTGTGTTTTGGGAGAACTTGTACATGAACTGTTAGTATTCAAAAATACGCGTATTCGAGAATGGTTTCGATTACTTTCCTAGCGGCAATTTCGCGATGTGAATGAAGGGAAAATGGAAACAGGTGTCCGTGAATGGACGACGCGTAGTACTGCGCGAACAACCACGCTACAATCTACGATAACTTACCACGGCATTCTCGTCGAAAGGGTCGGCCTTGAAATTCAACAGATGTATATCGAGAATACCACCCTTATAAAAACCGAAGGTACTAAGGGCGATATATCGCCGTGTGTCTTTCTGTAACAAGGACAAATTTGTAAGAGTAAGCAAATCAAGGACCCGTAACCTATGACTAAGCGACGATGAGGAAAATATTCTTTCGAAACATGTATAACCGTATAACCTATAGTATGCATCGCATATCCCTTTATTTATCGAAATATTTACGGAAACCTTTTACACCATTTACGATATTTACAGTTTCTTTACGACGTAATAGTAGTTCACAGATTGAACGTCGATACGGTGCTACGATAATATATGTCTTATTCGCCTATAAAATTCGTTCACGGTATTTTCGAAGACTCAGAAATTACGCGTAACTCGAATGTATTGAACGATATTTCTAATTACGTTTACCGGTAAAACGTAATTGACGTAACAAGGCGAGTTCGATAAAGTTACAGATAAATATACATGCGTTATTGTTTCCAAAGAAGTCAAACTAACCCTTATCTCGAGTTTGTGTATCCTGGCGGCAGCGAGTACCAATATTGACATAATCCAGAGACATTGTGTCAGCAGTTGATTCGATTGCATTTTTATAACTTTTCACTGGAGAAATGTCACATCACGAAAACACAAATTAACCATACACCTAAAACATCCAATGTTCGCTCGTCGATACACGAGCAGAAACTGAGCATGAACTACAGGAATATGGATCATGAATGGCGGAATAAACGAACTGAAACGAACCGAATAGCGCGCATTTTTCTAATGCCCTCTTGATAACTATTGCATTTATCGCTGTAAGCTTGTAAAGTTATTTAACGAAACTGCCAAGCAATGAAGCGAATCAATTTTTTTTCATAGAGTAACATTTTCGAACGTTGTCATTTTCGAATTCCAACAAATTCCAATAGTTAACTTTTCTCTACGTTCTTCTGATAATTTTGATTATATTACATTTTCTTATAAAAATTAATTTCAATTTTAATTTTATCCAAAAAAACAAAAAACATCAGGCATAATGTAGGTCGGAATAAAATGTTAGCAACATTGATTCGCCCGCCTTTTTTAGAGGAATCGTATTTCTGATGTTACGAGTAATTTGAATCATCTATCGGCTAAAAGTTAAATCCTGCTGTTATTTGAAAGTATTTAAATGTTAAAAGGTTGAAGGTATATATTCTGCTTTAATATTCACTTCAAGATACATGTCTTGTAGTTCATAGCTCGAGATAAAAACAAAAATTTTAAACCTCATGAAACTTTAGAGGTTATATCTCATTCGCCGGTTGTTACTAAACATATTTCGAGTTTCGTTTAATGTTATGGAAGAGCACTTTGCAACATTAAAATTATTAGATTCGGATAATGATTGTAAATTGACCAGAGCTTTTAGTTATTCCGAACTGCCATCGTCTCAACGAATTAGCCTGAAACAATCTTATTCTGGAAACCCATCTGGCTTGGTTAGACAATACAGTTGCGAACAAATTTTTGATAAAACTGCAAACACAAAGTAAAAATTTAATCTGTATATGGAATAAAATAATCGATCTTATCTGTAATCATTGACATTTTTTTGCAATTTTAGACAGGTAAAGATATCAGAAGTGGTCCGTACTGTCAATAACGAATGTAGAAGAGAGTGGCAAACAACGGTACCATATTCTGATACCTTTAACACCTCTAACTGGCAATTGGGTGGAAGCAACAGTATAGTACAGGCATCAAACCTTATATCAAAAAACAAATCAAATGAAATAGAATACATGGAAATTGATCATGTGGATAATGTAAAGGAATCTACATTTTTATCAAATTGTCTATCACCAATAACTAATATAATTGATAAAACAGAACATCTATTTTCTACCGAATCTAATAACTCAGAAAATATAAGTACAGTGCAACAAAAAATTACAAAAGAAAAGACTGGAAGTACATATGAAGATTTAAAGAAAAAATTCAGACCGTTGGTACCAAAGGCCAAAGTTCCTGTAAAAAAGGGAATAAATATGTGCTACTGCAATTTATTATGTTTATTTCTTATTCCAATTCTCGTGGGAGTAATTGCACTACTTCTAAACCCTGTTACATACACAATTTGCAGTCGTGATATATTCTTCTCGAATGCTACGACTCAAATACAACAGAAACTATATGGACAAGCTACTGCAATTTCCACTATTGCTTATGCTTTACATCAGGATGTCTATAATCTGAAGGTCATATGTCTTATAGGTGGAACAGGTGTCGGGAAATCGTATACCATTGGAATTATAAACAAAAATTTCCCATATAAACAAAAGATTTTTGTATATGATCTATTATTAAATGACAATATAGATGAAAGCACATTAAATTCGTTTAATTCTTATGAATTATTGATCATAGAGAATTTAAAACTGAAAAATTTAGACGTTTTTGCTAGTATATTGGATACATTGAGCAAGAACAAAGACAAGTGTATCACGGTATTTGCCGTTTTTAATGTAGAAGAAGTGGACGAGAATTTGAATCGGAACGTGGATTTAGTAAAAAGCGAAAATGTGATTACCAATGCTTTTGTCAAAGAAGCAATTGATATGGTTATTGTTCCTTACATACCTTTATCCGAACAAGCATTAGAGATGTGCATAATGGATGTAACGAAGAACAGCAATTTGAAGCTTACACAGAGCCAAATCGGTGAAATTAAACAGAGTTTATTAGTTTCAGGAAGTGGTTGCAAAGGAGCTTATGCAAAGGCACAAGTTATCGGTAGGGAATAAGTTTGGGAGTATCCATTTATTGTTAAGAAACACTGCATTTTTTCATTACATATAAGAAAAAACAACTTTGCTCAAAATATAGTAAATATCGTATAAGTACGACTTTACATATTTATCGTGTTCCATCTAGTTTTAAGTTCGTTATTTTGGTTTATTATTTTCACATTTCAAATTCTGTGATTAGTGGATACAATTATAATTTTTGTATAGACATAAGTGAAACAGCATGTATTTGTGATTTTGAAATTGAATGTACTCCCTAATTACAACGAAGAAAAATTAAATATATTTACAACATTTTTTTGTTTCTACTTATTTCGCGAGATAGCCCATTTACCGTAAACGTTGTCTCAATTTTGTACAAGTAACCGCATTTATTGGCAAAGGCCTTTCACACACGTAATTTCTCTATCCCTGGTCGGAACATTCTCGCGGTTATAGTAGCATTTCACTTTCCGATTGTAGCTGCTCGAACTATTGCGTGTCAAAGCTTCGTAAGAAAACAGTACTGAAACAAGTATTACATGAGTTTATGATCACCTCCGTTACGGAAAATCGTAAAAACCTACCCCGTGTATCACCTTGTAAAACAATAACGACGGTAGAATCAACAAATATTTGAGAAATTTGTGGAGCCTTCAGGTTGCGCATTACTGCTTTAAGCGATTATTTAAATGTTATTGTTACGTTTGTCACGATTCCCTGTCCTCATTTCTTAACGCTAATTCTTCATACCGAATCGTAGAACTTACCGCAGAATTGAATCTAGCAAAAAAGAAATTTCCTAATTGGTTGTTACGTGGATGAATGACGTAAGGTAGAAGTAGTATATGTGCAGCACGTTGGACATTAGAAATTTACGAAGGTTTATGTACTCACAGAATTTCATCTTCCAACATTTCACTCAACTGATATCAAACGCGCCTGTGTTATCAGTGTCAATGTCAATACGCAACATTAACATTCCAATTTAGTCGGACGAATCTGAAATACATCTGGTACTGTTAAGTTCGCATCTACTTTCATGAAATGAGTTTACATTTTATTCACTCGCAAAGTCTTTCTTTTACAAATTATTAAGGCATTGTACGGTTCGTTTCATTCCGATACCTAATGTAACACAATTTCGCTAAAGTTTCTTTTCAAATACGTAAGTGTCAGACTTTGTTAAAACGATATCCGGTATAGGAGGTGTAAACAATTATCTCGATAGAAAAATTACCACGCTTTATTCAATTTGCAAAAATTGCAATTTTAAATTCACCATAATGCATCGCGTAGTTTAACGAAGTAAAATTACACAAACGTGACTTAAACTTCTACGGTAAGTACATACATTTTACACGCTCGCACATGGCATGCATGCATAATCAGATTTTTTGTCTCAATCGTGGAATATTATTTTCGGATAGCTCCGTTGAAAAAAAAAAAAAAAAAAAAAACTTGTCAGCTCCGAAAAAGATAGAAGTCGTTACGACCACCGTCTCGCTTCGTTTAGCCGAACGATGATACCTGTTGCGTCTATAAAAGACGGACAATTAGGTAAACCGAGGCATTCCAGTGGTTTGCTTCGGACGTGTATTCACGAGACAATCTACTCACGCTATCAGAAATTTTCATCTTTCACCGACCGAAACAGTCGAATACGATTCATAAAAGTTTAGTAACGCGTGAGTTGTCCCTCGAAGGGTTCCTCGACTCCAAGAGGACACACAGCCGCAAGAACAGCGGAGGTGGAGCTGGAAGAAAGGTGCGACGGGAAATTATAAAAGAGCGATCGACAGTCAAGAGGACGCAGTCTCCTCCAAGTGTTCACCTGCGCGACTACGATCCGGGTATGTCCATTTTTTTTTTTTTTTTTTGTTTAGTTTTAACATCTGTAACAAACTTATTACGAAGTTTTCATCGTTATCAAAATTCATTAAAATAAACATAAAACGATCATGGTGCTCAAGTTTCTGAAACATTGAACCAAACGATGAACGCTAATTCATTTTTCAGCGATTGTATGTTTTCGAAATTTTGTTTCGTTGTTCACTTTAATTCAGCTCGCGTTGTTCCTGAAATATATTGAAACAATGATGTTTCGAGCCATCTTCATTTCGACGTTTCGAATATACTTGGACGATATTATTACTTTCTTTTGTCATCGAACAGTGCGCTATGATATCAAGTATTTTAACAGAAAAATGTGGTTCGTCTTTGAGATCGTAATAAACATTAATTTTTATTCAAATCACGATCCGCGACGAGTTCGATAGAATCGACGCGGCAAGAATTTCAAGTACAAATAGTGGGTAGCGACCTTGTCTTCGAAAGGTCGGACATTTTAGATGTCAAGGATACAGAACAACTTCTCTGAAATGTCGAAGGACGTTTGTTTTGAAAGACGTTTCCTAGTCGTCGAAATATGTTGTTGCTGGAAAGAATTCAATAAGAGGTGACGGTAATCGATAGTGTCGCGCGATGGAATTAAACAAGCTGCGTGAATTGTAGAACATATCGATATATATTAATCATCGATCGATGTTTGTTTATCTCTTATTCGTTACTCGACACTTTTTATACGCTTCGGTCACCCGAAGAGAGTTAGATTCGTTACGCCAGACCTAAACGGTTAAAATGTAATCTGAAGCAAAACGCGTCGACCCGATACCATATACTTTCAAATGAAAATAAGAACATCACTGCCTACGAGGTGAACAGCAATTTTGTATCGAAGCAAGAACTCTAATCCAAGAGTAATAACACGATAAACAGCAGCACTTTCTATGCGGAAGATAAGTTGCGGTGGTTTACTTCCCTGGTTGCACGGTAACCCGCTTAGTAGATACCCTACGCTTATTGACGTTACGCTTGCAAGATGTTTTGCTCGCTTTACTCGTAAAATCGTAGACATTGCCGTGAAATGTATTACGATTGCGACAAATAACCAGACGCAATGTACAAGCCGGAGGAAAATGCGCGTCCCTGCAACAATAATATCGTTCGCTACTTTTGGTGTACCGGAGACTCGTCGCAGCCACGAAGCGTCCTTAAATGATATTGCATATTCAGTACGTATAGAGTAACGTCGATGCCACGGAGTCATGGGTGCCCTCGAGAGGCAAGGTTTTCTTTATATCGGATCCGAAACCGGTTCCGTTCATTTTACATTCATATTTTCTTCACCCTCAAATTTTGGTGGTCCGAATATTCCGAACCGTTGACTAATATTTCAATGCAAAAAATACGAAAGCGTTGAATTTAATTCGCGGAGATATCATTTTTTTTTGTTTACAAATTCTCAGCCGCTGACGTAATTGTACGTTCTTCGTATTCGCCAGCTACAAGCGGCCATTGACGCTAATGCTCCCATCGTATCATCGTTCTTTAACTAAAGACTCTACCGATATCATCAGAAAATGAATTCAGTGGAGCAATCGGATATTTTAGACTGGTTCCGAGGATTCTTTATAGTCCTATAACGTTCAAATTTAAAGTTCACCGTCCATATTACTTTTGAGATAGCATGGACAGTTGGACACCGTGCCGAAAATAGTTATTTCGAGAAAAAAATGTATTCATCTCGTAATTTCGCAATCCTCGTAGGTTTTTACCGGCTTGAGTCGACGGTTTGATAGGAAAACATACCAGAGGTGGTTGGCAAGTTAAAGAAATACATAATCGTGTTAGTCGGCCGTACAAAATCGGAGAACAAAGATGGGCGCGCAACTCAGCCGATTGCGTAATCGGAGAAAGTTGTTGCGAAACGAGTCACTCACTTACGGCATATGTTGGTATCCCGGAACACGTAATGTTCCTCGGCGCTCGGACTCGAGTCGAAGATTATATCATAAACCGAGAGAATTGTTATGTCACGAAATCACCGATGGTTCAATAATACCTGCGAGAAATTACGTAAACGATGCAATCGTTGACTCGGCGAGAAGAAAGAAAGCGCACGTCGATGGTATCTTTCCTCGGCGCGGTATTCACTTTCATTCACGGCTTTGACTTTGAACACGATGCCGGGAACCATGTCAGTGGCTCGTCGAGGGCAGGACAGCTGCAGACCGAGAAGACAAGGGAACCCATTTGACCTCGTTTCGCTGAAAGAGACGGGAACGTGCATTAATTGGGCGAAGCATCATTAGTCAGGCCCTATCTTATATCACGGTTACTTGGCAGAGGTCCCGAATTACCACGAACAAAGATGGTTTAGAAATTTGTATGCTCTCGTAATCAGCTCAATGGTTTTGGTACAAAGGGTAATAACGTTACGTAGCAGACTGTTGAATGTGACGCGATTAATGATTGGACGCAATCTACTCGAAGTAATCTCACGTCGATGAATGATTGAGATAATGTACAATTAATTAATAGCGTTACTTACGACGCAAGATTTGTTAGATAAGATACGTAGCTAGATACCAGCAGATTTAGGATGAAATGCAACGATATTACCCTTCGTTTCAAGCGCTTGTCTGATAGTAATTTTGTTTTAATATATTCGAGACTTCCGAATTAATGTTAGGGCCTCGTAAAGGTAAGTGACGGGCTCTTCTCGATGTACGAGAGGTCCTGGCTGGAATCTAATTTTTAAACGTTAATAAAGAGCCTTCTACTTTTGTAGAAATTCGCCCAATCGATAAATTGTTGGATCCCAAAAGCTGAAGTTGCCTACCCATCGTGTTCGAGAGACAGGATTAAATTAACCAGAATGGGGGCAAACGATTGGGTAACCGAGGAGGACAACTACGAGTGTCCACTTTCGGAGGAAACGCAGCTTTTGGCAAAAGAGGAACTTAGGGAAGACAAAAATACGCGAGACCAAGCTCTCGAACAGATACGTAATTGGATCAAATTGAATCCGCGTATACAAAACTGTCGCCTTGGTGAGAGAATTACGTTTATTTTCAAAGACGTATATATGTATATACGCTTTCGAGAGTATCCTAGGTACTTGGAGTTAATATATTTTTGCTCGTCAGACGCGCAATTTTTGCTGAGATTCTTGAGATGTAAAAAGTTTAACGTACCGATGGCGGAGGAAGCTATCGAGAGATACTTGCTGCTCCGACAAGTTTATCACCCAGCTTTCAATCAATTGGACCCAACGGAACAAACGATGGAAGAACTGCTGTCTTTGGGGTAAGATCGGTGAAATTTAAAACACGTATTGTTATCCTTGCGATCCATTTCGTTTGTATTCCTTCAGATATCTGTTCGCCGTACCCGGACGCGACGCAAAAGGCCGCCGTGTTGTAATCGCCAGACCAGGTAAACGTTAATATCCTCATGGTCGTTCACACTCTCCGAATTAAATGATACCTTTCGACTAGGACAAATTCTGAAAAGCCGCGAACAACGTTACTTTCAAACTCTCCGTTTCTCCTCCTCCGTCTGGAATATTTTCACGCAACGTTCTCAACGCGAATGGTAGATTATTAGCTTTTTACAGAGAACATTGGCACGTGAACGCTCTTGCGAAGTAATCGTTAGGATTATCGCTCGATGCAAAAATATTAGACAATGATGTCTATGTAAGCGCATAGGTCATGTTTATTAATGAACGTTTCGACTATGTCGGTCTTTCGTCTTCTTCAGGGATACACGGATAGATTACGTAAGAGAAGTGTACACGATGTTAGAATAAATTTTTAACAAGGTGGTGCTTAGTTAGATGATGGTTGTTTAACGACACTTAGCGAAGTTTACTTCTTCCTTTCACGCGTGAAACGTGCTTTCAGGGGTTTTCGATCCTCACAAGTACACGAATGCCGACATGTGCAGAATCCACGCGATCACTTACGAGACTTTAATGGAGGACGAGGAGAATCAAGTGCGAGGTTTCGTTCACTTCGCCGACGGGGCTGGCGTCAGTTTTCCACACTTGACGCTTTTCACTCCGAAGGAGGCTGTCCGCATCGTCAAGAACGGCGAGGTACGGTCCTATCGTTCCTCGTGTTTCCGTGCAGCCTAACCGAAAAGTATTATTGCTTACGGTTACAAGACGCTTTCGATTCAAGGCCAGTGATGCAACCACGTTCCATTACGCCTTCAAAATCACTGGATGCTTAACCGGTTTTTGTAGATCCTGTTTCGCAGTTTGTAAATGTCGGGCGACGTTCAAATATCGACTTTTCATCTCAGGATCAATCTTCGGAACTCGATTCGACGCTGTTACCCATCATATGTAACAGAGCAAACAAATGTCCAATTTGCTGGAAAATATATTTTTAGCGAACTTTACGAGGATTCTGCTTTTTTTTTTTTCTAGCGAACTATACCGATGCGACACAAGGAGGTTCACGCGATCAATACTCATCCTTCCGTGAAATTTGCTCTCGATTTCGGCATGTCGTTGATCTCTGAGAAGATTAAAAAGCGAGTCAAGATTTACACGAGTCTCGAAGACGCTATCAATCAGAAAATGGACACGAGCATGCTACCAAAGGAATACGGCGGCACGATGCCTATGAAAGAAATGATCGGTAAGTTGGGATATAGTCTTTCGATAACGTTATTGCGAGAAGAGAACGATCTTACAGTTTAAAACGAATGTTTACGCAGCACTTTGGAGAAAGGAGCTGATGGAAATGGCGCCGATATTGATGAGTCACGACAAAATGAGAGTGTCCTTGGAGTTGTACTCGGAAAAAGCTCGAGAAGGTGCGGTGTCAGCCTTGAAGCAAGGTTTCGGTTGCTCGGATATTGGCTCCAGCGACTCTACCATGTACGGAATCAGCGGTTCGTTCAGAAAGCTCGAAGTGGATTGATCAACGGAAACCGATCGTCGACAGTACCAATTACAACGACTGCGTAAACTGTATCTACCTTGTCGACGAGACAAAGACGATAACATTATTCTTGTAACAAGTTATATTTGATAATCGTTATATAAAAACTGACACGATCTTAATCGTGAACAAGAAAATAGGTTAAAAATTTGATCTCGGTCGCGGAACGTGCTTCTTCTGCTCGACCAATTATTAATATCTACTTACGACTTTAGCGGAGCATTTTTCACAGCTAGCAAAACGCACATACACATGTATATTATATTTTTTACTCTCGAACGTAGCAATGCTACGGATAAGGATAAGTCGCGCAAAATCGGAGGGATTTCAATCGGATTTCTACGTACACTTTAGAAACTAGAATTACGTGTATCTCGAGTGGACATTTCGGAACAGGAACCCTAGAGAAAAGTAGCGAGACAACGTGCATCTAAAAATTCCTTTATTTAATGTACAAATTTGATCATATTTTGGATTAAGGAAATCGTCGATCTGTAAAGAATTTCACGATGTACGTTTAAAACGATAAAATATCGTCTGCTATATGCAGACACAGTTCGCGAGATGTAGATAGATATAAGCTGCACGAAATTCCATTTTGGCACACGATCAATTGTAAATAAGACTTTTTGTCCATGGAAATAAATGCATATTTTTTTACATCTATTTCACTCCTCTTGTTCTTCAAAAACGAAAGCCAAGTTTACTTGGAAGTGATCCATTCGCCGATGAGTTTACGCACGTTTTCCCTGGCATTAACGAGATCTTTGTTGCTCGTGTCACTGTCCGTGTACAGATCCTGGCAGTGCGACGATCCTGCAAGTGACGCGAAACAGTCGATTAAATGTCACACAGCTGTGTTTTGTGTTTACGTGAATTACCTTTGATAAGTATCGCGGGCGAGAATTTGTTTAAATCTCGAAGAACAGAAAGCGCGTGCCAGGGATCGACGTCTCCGTTGGTGAAGATTACATTTCGTAAATCTGGTTTCAAACCTCCGTACATTATGTTTGTTCTCCTAATTCTTTGGTTTAGGAAATTCTTGTCGTAGCTACGAGGAAGAAATGGATAGCGTGAAACGTCGCGAAACATACCTGATTTCTGTGGTACTTACTAACTGCCGTATAAGTCGGTACACATTGTCGTGTAAAAATTCACTGGAAAGAGAGTTCCGAAAATGGATTTTGTCGAGTTCGTCGTTTGGAAATAGCCGTACTCGCTGCACGTTTGATAGTACCATTGTCTCACTAAAACCATTGAAATTGTACAGCGTGACGATAAAATGATACGTTCTATTACAAAGTAATTAGAACTTACTGACATCGGATTGGTTGCTGTATTCGCTGTTAGCGTAATACTTGACAAATACCTCGTAATTAAGATTCAAACATTTGTCTTGTCCCGATATGAGATGCGCCAATCTCTGCAGAGGAGTACCCAGGTTCTGTGAAGTCATGCTCGAGCAGCACGCAGCGATATTCGATTTACCGTTCATCACTGAATTATATTGAACGATACCACCAAATATCTATCAAAGAGAAAATGTGACAATTGCGAAATCACGTAATCAGAGGATAATAAATTTCTCATTTGGTACTGCCAAGCAGGGAAATGCGATGCGCGGTTGTCGTTTCATAACGCACTCCGCAACAAGAGGCAATTGTATGATATAATTCTACTTTCTAAGGAAACTCACCTCTGCCAAAAAGTTCATAAAGTAACTAAGGTCGCTCGGAGAGTCTATATTCGGTGCGTCGCATAAACTGAAATTTGTTTAGATGATAGCACTACGTTACATGATTCTATCGCGGAGAAATGAAGAAAACGACTATTACTTCAAGGAAGATTTCAACATCTCCGGGCCCCCCTTGGTTGACAGCAATTTTTCGATCTCGTCGAATGCGGCTTTGGTGTCATCCACGCATTTCTGACTGTGTTTGCGAAGACTCTCGGTCACGACTTCGTAATACTCTACAAAAAGAACCCGTTTTTTTTTAAACATACAAGGAAAGTTTCAATTGCGAACAGTTCGTTGCACTCACCGTAAAAATCAGCCTTTGCGTAAACTGGAGCGCTGCTAGCCAATGCACCCTAAAGAAAAAGTCATTGGAGATTTCGCGAAGAAGGAAATATCGAGAATCAAGCTACCATAAAAAGAAATTCTAATTACGTAAACGAGATGGGGGTATTTAAGTCTAGCCCAGGTAGCCATGCTTCCAGCGTAAGATCCTCCGAAGACGATGACTTTGCTATTTTGGAATCTAGGATCTCTCTTCTTACATTCGATGAAGTATGCTAAATCGGCCAATGCTTGATCAACGCTCAAGTACTGTAAGTTAGCTGAAGTAATATCTCTAAAAAAGATTCGGTAGTGGAAGATTCGAAGCGTGACACGGAAGTCGATTATGTTGAAATGTTTTTACGCTGAAGTTTTTGTTCTGTTACGCATAATCCGTAACGTTCAGTCCTTTTCAGGGAAGTCTTAGCGATTTTACGAGAGATCAACTTACGGGGTCGGTTTACTTTTGCCATAGTAACGATGCTCGGTATAATACATCATCGCGTTATGAGTACGGCCGATTTCGAACATTTGACCAGCCGTTAAGAAACCTTTGTTTATTTCCCATTCCCCTCCGATCATAATCAAAATTGGCCCGTCTTTTTTGAAAAAGGCTGAATTTAGATAATAGCGCTGTCGGAATAAAATACGACGATGCATAAATTTGATTCCCATTTTTTTTCTAAAATAGTTTTAGTTCGAGCATACCATTGACCATGTACGATTGTCGCGTGCGTTGAAGTGGTCGAGAGGTTGCGTAATCCATTTTTCTTGTACATTATCCGCGCTGAACAACGTTGATTGCGGTTCCTCTAAACCTCGAAAATGAAATCCATGGAAACCAACCCCATCACCAAGGCGAATGGTAAGGCACAACGTCAGTAGAGTACTTAAAAGGATCATGTCGAATTCCCGAAGTAACAGACAATGTTGAACAATTTTGGTCTAGAACAGCGGTCTAGACCGATTTACGAAACACTGATTCGTGAATCCGACCCGGCTACTGTTTTAAAGTACCTCGACGCGATATCAAATGTACCGTTATCAACGTTCGATCGAAATTGAAAGAACTTATCTGATAACGAGATGTAATTATAACATTTCAAAAATTCAATCACAAGTGGCCGATATGTTACTTACGCAAAGAACGATAAGCTTGAAAAAACCAGGATTGTAACATCGATAGATGTTGAACGATTCAACGTTCAATGAACGATTGAAAATATTTGTTTAAGTACAAAACTGATTTTATTGTTAAATGCACTTCAGTATAAAACGGTACTTCTTCGTATCTAATTACATTAATTACACCAGAGTTTTGATAAATTCACAAACAATTTGAACGAATGTCTACTTCGTTACTTCTCTTTGACTTTTTCGTCGCTTTCGGAATCCGTCGTGGCCCATTCGTCGTCGGAATATTCTGTTGAAGTTTTCTTCGATAAGCGCAAACTTCCTTTCTTCTCTTCGGTGCTAGAGTTATCCGTATCGGAAGAGTCCGTACTATTAACACTGATCTCGTCAGAATTTTCTTTATCCCATTTCGACTTTACGTCTCGTACGTTTTTCAAGTAGTCGCTTTCTTCGATGTTCGATACTTCGGAGCTCTTCTTAGACTTCCTTCTCGAAGAGTCATCGGAGAATTCGCGCTGATTTTTCGACTTGTGTCTAACTTTCTCGCGATCCTCTTTCTCTCTCTTGGAGTATCTACTCGGATACCTACGAGCCTTCGAACGATGAGCTTTTTTGTCGTCGCTTTTGGAGTATCTTCTGTGAGAATGCCTCGACGACTTCGACTCATCGTAGTTGTCTTCTTCTTCTCTCCTTCTTTGATATTTTTTGTAATGCCTCCTAGAAGATTCGCGGCCGTTCGAAATTTCGTCGTCATTTTCATCTTCGAAATGTTTTCTAGAGCTCGACCGTCGGCGTTTCACGGGTGTTTCTGCGTGATCGCTGAGCGTATCTTTGGTTGATTGATCGTATCGTTTATCGCGTGCTGATCTCTGCCGAGACTCGGTCTCGTCGGATCGACGATGCCGTTTCTCAGAGTTCCTCGTACGCGAATGAGGCTCGGGTTCGGGGGACTCGGACCATCTCCAGTCTTTCCCATCTTCGGCATCGCTGCCGTCCTCCCATTTGGATTTATTTCTGAAAATGAAGTAACGAAAACCCTTAACAATCTTAAGTATGAATAAAAATTGATCGTGTCTATACCTGTGGTCGCTTCTTCTGGCAGTGGTAGGTTCTTGGGAGGACGAGGCCAACTGCTTAGCCCATCTGGGTGGACTTTTGATATCGTATTCGTCGTGCGGATTTTTAAAGGTATGCAAAAAATTGCAGGCTCTTCCTTTCGGGCACTTGGCCATTCCGCAGACAGCGCTCCTCCAGGACTTGAGGTTGGCAAATTCGCAATTAAGCTGCCGACCAGCGTACCAGCGACCTTTCAACTTTCTCATCGCCCTAGCCGCCTCTCTCTCGGTACAGTATTCGACGTACAGATTACCCCGCAAATGAACCTCGGTATTGCAACAGTACTTGAGCGTTTTTATCCTTCCGAAGGACTCGAGTTCCGGTACGACGTCATTGTAGAACTCGCGAAAGTGTTGCCGCGTTTCCGAACTCTCGAACTCGAGGGCCACGTCCGTGTCGTACTCCGCGGAATTCTTTTCCAGGGAGAAATGCGTGTAAAATCCAGGAACTAGTATCACTTTGCTCAAACATACCCTTCGATGATTCCTCGAGCAAGTATCGCCGTACCTGAAAGAATGTACTTTTTTATGATTTCATACTGTTTTCGTGAACGAAGCAAACGCGCCAGAAATATATTTTCCTCACCTGCAAGCACCAGTTTTTGTGAAAAAGGGACAAAGTTCTTTTCCAGGCTGACTGTTGATGACTTCGCGCAGAGCTTCCGGAGTCTTGATCCCATTATCGATGTAATCATCGATCTCCTTCAACAGCTCTTCCCGCTTTCTAATTTCCTCCTCTCTCTTCCGTTTCTCTTCCTCCTGCTTCTTGCGAATCGCTTCCTGTTTCGTCTCGAATTCCTCCCGAATTTTCATCTCTTGCTCCAGTTGTTGCTGTCGGGCTCTCTGCTTTCGTTCCTGCAGGACTTGCCATTCCTTTTGCGCTTTTACCTAAACGAACCAAACACGGTGTAAACAATTACGCGAAGCTTTCGATATTACGTTCAGCTTGCTCGTGCTTACGGATATCGTATAATAACTAGCAGGTTTCGGTAACCACATATTCGTACTATTTTCATGATTATAATTAAGTTCCGATTGACGTTACTTCTAATCGAACGTGTCCTATCGATCACAAAAACAAAATACTTTTGACAATCAACGAGAGCGACGAGACACGCGATGCATAGGGTGTCGCGAAACGTTAGGGCAAACTGAATCGAGTAAATTTAAATTCTTTTGTAAAACAATGAAGCTGCGTACAAATCAAATCGAAATAATAGACAAATGAAACGTACGAGTCGACTTCCGGGGTGCGGTGTTTGTCTTCCGCATAGGTAACTGTGGCGCAATATTACGTACTTACGTATAGTTACAAGCGAAACTGCTCGTACCGAGTCATAGTCGAGTTCGGTACATTTTTATGGCTTTAAACACATTTATTATGAGATTATATAACCCATCCAAACTCTCAACCATAATGAAAATATCTCTCGAGTGATGTAATTTTAGAGTTAGACATACACGACTTACTTCCGGCAAGTCGACGATTTGTAATACTCGCACAGATTATGTATCGCATCGGCAACGTGTGTAATAGTGCGAACCGGAAAATTAAACTCGGTGAAAATGATTAATAGGGGAATAATGTGCTTTCCAAAGAGTAGAAATTATATTTACCTCTTCTTCCAGCCAAAGTTTCTCCCGTTCATCACGCTCCTCCTCCTCTTTCTTCTCCTTTTCTTTCTCGGCGATTTCGCGGTCTTCGATCCATTTTAAATAGTTGGCGCTTTTCTCTAGTGCTGCCCTCAGTCGTTCGGCATCCGCTTCCCGCTCAGCGGCCGCCTTGCGACGCAGACGTCTGCGACGTTCCTTTTTCGCTGTCCGTCGCCACTCTTTATGGCTTTTCTTCGTCGAGCAACAGCCTTCCATTACCACGCATCTTCCACGAAGACGAACGTCCGTGTTACCTTTGACGATATCGTGAATTGTCCGGAAGTCGCGAGGCGATGATCGTTAGACGTCCGACAATCGATTCCAACGAAGAATCGCAGACGACACGTGCACGCCGCCATGTTACTTTCGAGAGAAGGTTTCGATCGAGATTGTCACCATATTTTGATTAGATTCACGAAGAATGTCACGCTTGGTAAAATTGTTTGTATTCGCCCTTTTACTTAAAATTGTACAAAACGAGGGCTTCGAAGACATTTCGATGACGAGCGAAAGATCGAAGAAGACAATTCGGTTCATCGATAATTCACTGATCGTGCGAGTTCGTCTTATATGTAAATGTAATTTGAATTAGACGACAACAAACGCAACAGAAGCATACTACATGGGTGTTATCAATATTTATATCGTCGTAAAAAGTGCAGGTTATTTTAATATGCATGATACGACCGTCAAAGGGAAGTAAAATCCTAGGGACTTTTACTTTGATGGCATACATCGCCTTCAATGATGGCAGTGATGGGCAAAACCCTAGGCTTCGAATGAATCTGAAGTTTGCTGATATGTTTGTCTCGTTTCCTCTTTTAAACATTTTCCAAAGAAGGAAACGAGACAAACATATCGGCAAACCTCAGATTCATTCGAAATCTAGGGTTTTGCCCATCTCTGAATGATGGAAACTGGTTTACGACCGCAGTTGTAGGTCAAGTTCGGACGAATGCATCGACCCGTATATGTTAAGATTCGTTACATCGGATTTAATAATCCTACTGTAATCGAGTCTTTATATAAACGAAGATTACGAATCAAAGTAATCGGTGAAGTAAATAAAAATAAAGTAAAGTAAATATACTCGAACGAGTAACGCATGACAAAGTAATTGCAAACAAAATGTTCCTCGTTCCTTATTCTCCAAAGGCACACCTATCCTGAACTGAAAATTGTTGCGAAATAATTTGTAAATCATAAAACCCAATAGACAAAATTGCGATGATCGTTTGCGTTAATAAATAGGTAATGATAATAAATAGTTTTGATGTACTCGAAGATGACCGAATAAGGACAAAAACGTTTATATGTTCGATAGCCAATGAATAAACAATATATATCAGGGTCGATCGAATCGAGTGTTGATCGTAAAAAGGATTTCCTCGAATGAAAATCAATGATCGAAAGGCTCGATCGATACCCGTTGTCTTCTGTCTTTTCGTGATCGATAATCCTGATACATTGGAAGATCCACGAGCGATGGCGTATTATTGGTACGGTCCTGCGAAGGTACCGTTAAACCTGACAGAGCGTTGAACCACGTATGGTACGAACCGGCGCGACGGAACCAGCTTCGGTAGTTCCCGAATTCCCATTGAGAAGTACACTCGGGATTACCGTGATCCCGTGAACAAAAGAAAAGTCCTAATAAAAAGAAACAGTCGTGCAAAAAAGTAGTCTACGGATGTTTGCATAAGTTGCGCCACTTGCGACCGGTGCAAACCGCGATACCAGTTCAGACCAGTGACCAAAACGCAAAGGCTTCGTACAGATTGTCCAGTGTGCATCGATACGTTGTCGGTTCGTCGTTATAGTTGGCGAAATTTAAAGACAAACAACGGATCGCTTAAACGTTTCAATTTAACGATCAAAATGATAAATCTGTGATTCAACGTACGATTAGAATATAATGGACGAAACGAAGATGATCCAAAGAAATGGCCAGACCGATGGAAAGGGCCAAAAATCGGTGAAAAAAGAGAAATCGTTGTTTTGGACTTACGTACTGTGGCTATTCGGAGGCCTAGTTGGCGCACACCACGTGTACTTGGAACGGGATGCACAGGCATTCGTATACTTCAGCACTTTCGGTGGATACGTGGGCATTGGATGGCTCCGAGATATCTATAGGATTCCTTCGTACGTGGCAGACGCGAACAATGATCCTCGTTTCCTCGATGACTTCAAACAGACAGTTCGGACCAATCGCAAGGTACTTAAAAAATGACGGATGACCAATTTTTTGAGACACGTATCTGCAGTGGTGCATTGTAAACAAGAAAGATATCTGTCGATCGAGACAACTTAAGTCACTTTATATATTTTGAACGATGCATCTTCTTTAATGCGACGCAAGAATGTTACGAATACGTGAACTGATTATTCCATATATATATTGCGCCACCGCGTATAATGCGGAAATGGAATCGGATCGACGAAATTTGTACACAAATATTCCGCGCAAATCGCACGAATTGTTGGTAATAGAGATCAACGCGTTCGTTGGTGTTCGAGGAGATATAATTGCTAATTTTGTAACTGGTCGAATAGAAACGAGGAGTTAACGTAACGTAACTGCATTCGATATTTCAGCCCCCGTTTTCGACAGCGCGATTCGCTGCCGAAACCGCAGTCGCATATTTATGGGCTGAATTATACCGTAGCGCTATTCCGGAGGACGAGGTCTTCGGCATTAATTTTCGACACCTCTTAATCCTCACGCCTTTCGTCATCGCTTTAGGTAAGGAATCGCATACGTTAGCGAAATATGAAATCGCAATGTAGGTCTCGTTTTCCTCGAAGTTATCAACGCGCTTATTCGTCTACATATAATTAGCTGATAATGGCACTCGTGTCACGTTACAGTGCACGAATTGATGAGGTTCGGTGGGAGTAGGTGAGTCCCTGACGCGTCATCCTGTGCACTAATTTTCGAAGCAACGCGAACAAGTCCGTGGAACGGCCACTTGTGTGCCATTCGACGGAATGGTCCTATGAGAATGTTACGTTGTAATTGTACTATGAATAGCATTGCATCTAAAACAGGACCCGGTAGATAAGGCTTACGGATGAGTTCAACTAGCATAGTCTACATGAAATGCGGTAATATCGTTTGTTGTTACAAAAATCTTTGAAAAGTTCTAGATTTAATTACATTTAATATTATTGTAGTATCCGCGCCTCCCACACCCAACAATAAGGAGTCAAATAAGAACACGAAACGTAGGGTACGGGATTGGTCGCGTTGGTAAAGCGGTCGACTGTGGATCCGAGGATCGTGGGTACGACGAATCCTCGTGCCTTATTTTTCGTTTAGACTCCTACATTATTGAACGAGCATTAATATTTGCTTTCGTTATTAGTGCTCCTTTTGTTCAGTCGTATTAATCTACGTTGTGTATGAAATCGGAGCAGGATGTGACGTTTCGAAAACACACTGGACATTCAGCCTCCTCTTCCACCGAACCTCAATTTCCTCTGCCATGCGACTCAACAATGGCGACGAAACAATGGTCGTTGCCGCGAGGTCGAGTTTATATACACAAATGTTGCTTCCATCAATTTCGTGAACTCGATGCGTGTATTTAGCGCAGCTGAATATTATTTTTATCGTCGATGTGTACGTACATTCAGGTGTGTGGACAGTTGGAAATATCGGTAGAGAGCAGGGATCCATATGGGTCGCTCTTGGGTCTGCGTACTTGCTTTATCCAACTCTACCCTACATCGGCGATGACACCATGTGGATATTCCTGATGGTCGTAGTGTCCAGTTTGAGCTTCGATACGTTCAGCAAGCAATGGAGATTGAAACCAAGAAAGAGGAACAGCCTCGTTCGGAGAGCAATTTATTTAGGTTTAGCTGTCGCGTTGTATCTGTCTTTAATTGGTTGCTATCTGTACTTCAACGCAGTTATTACCGACAGCGAGGGCGAAGAGATCAAACTGTCCGAAGCTATTCAGCATTTCCTGACGTCGCCTATATGGCTCGACCTTAAGGTTAATTCAAACAACACAGAGTACGCTCCGTTGCAACGTTCAAAATTTGATAAAATCTTTCTTTCTTTTCTTAGGCTAGCCTCGAGGCAACCTGGAACCAAGCGATGCATCAAGGTTTCTGGGCAACGTGGGCCCAATTGGTCGATCTCACCGATCCCCGGGGTGAAATAAACGCTTACAAAGTAAGCCTGGAATTTATCCCGCGAAATTTGTTCTTCTTTGAACAGAGATACCGAAACTGTACTTCTTTGCAGGTTTTAGACCTCTCTCAAACAGCCACGCAAACCGAAATAACATCGCGTTGGAGGGCTCTTTCGAGGGATAACCATCCCGACAAGATAAAAGGCACCGAAGAGGAGAGGCGACGGGCTCAGGAGAAATTCATGGAGATTCAGCAGGCGTATGAAATTCTTTCAAAGGCGAAGAATCGTAGACAACGCCGCAACAGAAAGTCGGAATGACCTGGTGACGATAGTGTCCTCGTAAAGGTTTATTATAAAGATGTATTTTTTAATCGATCGGAGATATAGACGGGGGCTCGGAGTCGAAGCGTTCTTTTATCGATCTCATTCTACCTCGTTGTATCTCGTTCTAACAGTACGCACTTTCGTTGGTCGCACTGCCGATTCGTGGAAATTGGTATTGCGTTTGTAAGCAACGAACATAAACGTTTATACGTGTTTGTAAATTTGTTTGTGTAAATAGATAAACAGTGTGAACATACTCCTTAAAATTGTCGTTAACGTAAAAGTGGTCGATGAGTGTCCTAATGAAGATAAAAATTTGTAATATCAAGACGTTTATTTAAAAGTTCTTTCGACGATCATTGCATAGTTACAAAATATCGCGTTGCCTTCGAGCACGCGTGAGCGTCGCTGGTTAAAAAAGAGTCTCGGAGAGAATGTTCGCACTTCGATTCGATGGATGGTCGTTGATAAAGTTTTCAAATTATTCTATCCACTCTTCCCCGGAATTCGATGAGTCACCGCGATTCTAGTCGATTCTTTGGTATTCCTGACTTTCGACACGTTCTACGCGCTGCTACTCGATGGGTACGGTCCATCGGGATCGTAAACCAAAATTAAGTCTGAATTGTTTACACCTTCAACCGCACCATTTACATCGAAAACAATCTAGAGCAACGCTTATAGCATACGATGGCACTTAAATCAAACGCGTTGGAAGAAAAAGGATAATTTATCTGGAACAAAAACTCTGTCTATTTGGTCTTCTTCTTCGATCGCGACGGTTTTACCACCGTGTTCTCGATTTTCTCCGTGAAATTTACGTACTTGTCCTTCGATTGCTCGAGAAAGTCGTGTGACGATACCAGTGTCACTCTGAAAGGTAACAAAAACGATTAAAATCTATCCAGGAGTGATCGAGATCGAAAGAAATTCGAGTCCATACCTCAGTTGTGGAACGCTCAGCGGTCGAAGGAGACTTTTAACCACTGGAGGAACTTCGCTGGCCTTCGGTAAAGCGGGACTGCTCACGCAAAGAGCAGCGCTGGTCAGTTGCGAAACCAACGAATAATTTCGATCTGGTCCAGAGGTTGTACGGAAAACTCTTCTTATCTTTGATTTTAATCCCATAGACGGCGGTGACAAGGGAGTCGTGGGTATGGGTATCAACTGTGTCGATCGTTTTTCTCGTTAAATTATTCCTTTCTTTTCAAATTTATCGGTAATTCGAATAAAGCCAAAATACATTTTGACTACTTACTTTTCCTTGAAGTACTTTTGCCGCTAGTTCGGGTTCGCTACCCCATCTGCACGACGTCGATCTTTCCAGAAGCCGATGCCTGGCGAACCTCTCGATCACTTCAGCGCAAACGTATCTTCCGCAGAATCTGGCCCACTGTTCCGCTCGTAATCCTCTTCCGTGATCTCTCAAAGTTGGATTCGCACCTTTGAATAAACAGCGAATAGCGTGGCCTTTGTTAATAGGTAATGGAACTCGGGGTATCGCAAGCTATTCGGGAATATGGGCGTCGTTGTTCAAATGTTTCGATACGGTGAAAGAAAGAAGAAGCTTCGTAAAAGTTCTGCTTACCAGCGAATAACAAAATTTTCGCGCACTTGGTCCTCCCTTGAAGAGCAGCCTTCATCAACGGAGTGAAGCCTGATGCGTTCCTAGCGTCCACCTCGATGTCCTGACACCTTTGGAGGAGAATGTTCAGGCACTCTGTTTGGCCTGAATCGATGAAAACCGGACGGCCATTAATTCGAGTGTACGAAACTTACTGCTTAACCGGCGCGGCGTCCTTCGAGGATTCGAGTGTCCGCATATTTCGAGCAACGTAATGTTCGGCCCTGTTTTTGGCTCGAAACGTTCGTCGACGATACGTACGTCACCGCAAACCACGCGTGTTTCAAGTACCCAAGTACGTCGGTTATTTCTGGCCGACAGTGACGCGTTGGTACTCTTACGGCATCGCGCGTATACAATTCGACGTGTTACGCTTATATCGACCACCCGATATTAGTTTCTAGCAGCGCGAGAAGTGTTGTGTTTACAAAATTTATGATTGCCACGTGGCCACATTCTTTCGTCGTGTACGAGTGCAAAGACGTACGACGGAAGTGATTATCCTTGAAAGATCCGTAACACGAACCGAAGCAGAATTTTTATTTTCGTAGCAAACGTTTCTTTCGTCGAAAGCGTTCCCCCGCGAATATTCATTAACCGATCCTCCTTTATCAATCCATCGAACCAGCCGAGTGCTATTTCGCGCGGCACGCAATCCGATGAAAAGCAACGCGAAAATAGGGTTTGCGAGCGCGGAACGTTTTCCGAACTTCCCTTTTTAAGGATAATGCGATCGCTTACCGGCCTGCGCGGCAAAATGTAGAGGCGTGTTGCCCTCGTTGTCGGGAATATTCGGATCCACACCCTCGCACGACAGAGCCAGCTCCAACATCGCCGAGGCACCATTCCCAGCCATGTAGCTTATGGCGGTCTGGCATTGCAAACAAACAACATCGATGATGGCTTACTCAGAAGTTTGCTCGAAAACTACGTCGATTACATAAACCCCCTTTTCAAAGAAACCGTTATTCGCTGGCTCGCGTTAAAAACCTTGAACGTCAAACGATCTGTTACCTTTCAATCTTTTCCTCTTTTGTTTACCACGCGTTTGCTAACACTTTGCCTCGACCCTGACGAAACGGTATAAAATCCGTGAAAAAAGACTGCTCGGTAAACGAGGTAGCGAAACAAGGACGACGGATAACGCGTCCTAGAAAGAACGTACACGAAGTTAGATTGGAACACGGAAAAGATTCGTCCGAGCATCGTCTGCGAGGTAGCCTCGCATTCTTTGCTTTAGAAATATGCACAATAGACTGTGCGTCAAGGGTCAATTTATTAAGTGGTTACTGACGTTGAGGCGATAGCTCAAACGCTATTACTTTATCCGCTTGGCTATAGCAAACACGCGTCAAGTTTGCGAGTGCTTCGCGAAACGAACACCGATTCTTCCGGGGATAACGGGAACGACTAAATTTGTTTATCCATTGCACATCGAAAAGCTTCTTCGAAATAATTTTATGGTTCGAGAAAACTATGAAACGTTATCCGCGAGTTGGTCTGTGCAAAAATTCAAAATTACAAACGATGTTACAATGCCTAACTCATTATCGACAGCTAAAACCTAAATAATCCTTCGTTCGACCGAATCAGCGACCGTGACCCAAAACGATTAGAACAGTGATTCCCAAATACTTTAAGCATCGTACGTTTATCTTCCCGTTCGGTACGCTTTGAATGTATTCAAATCATTCGACTTTTTTTTTTTATTCGCTGTGCAAGTGGTTAACGATCATAAATATGGACTATACAAAGCTTGAAATAAATTAATCACAGACGAGGAAGAAAACATCAACGCGATGAATTTTCTCGACCTACTATCGTATCGACAAAAAAAAAGAAACAGCTAAACTGTAAACATAATCCATCCTTCGTAATCGTGTACCGCCCAGAAACTATCTTTTGTATCGTATTGGCACCATCTTTCAATTTGATAACCACTGGTTCCGATTGTGCACGCAACAAGCCTTGAAAGATATTGATGGCGCCTTTTGCCGTGTAAATTTACGCTCTAGTCGTCTACTTTTCAAACTAACTTTAGAACGATAACGATTCCATTTTTTCGAGCGGTGTAATTGTCCTCGTTGCGCGATTAGACAGCCAAACGAATTTAAAGGATCCGTTTAGTTTATAGATCGTGTTACGCATTTCATCTTTCTACTCGTCAGCTCGAATTTTACGCACATGTAGGCGCGTGTCTGAAGGGGTTCGAAGCGATTCGTCCGATACATGCCGTCACGGAATGTTTGCTCATTTTAACGCGGGCCAACTGCATACTCGATTCGAACGAACAACAATTTTGTTTTAATTATAGCCCGATGTCGCCGCATATGGAATGCGATCAGCGGAAGAAATTCTACATACGGAACTCTATCGCGGTAATAATTTGAAACGCGTCGCAACTTTGGAACATATAAGTCGTGTGCGACAGTCGGGAAATCGGAAGTGCTGTCTCTTATTTAGAAGAGCGGTAAACATTATGAACACTTGTGTCAGCAATATCTATGTAAATAAATCTCGATCGATTCCATTGTTTCACTCTATATTAAACCGCGATCGTTTTAGAAGTTTCGCATCGACGAACGGTAATTCTCTTTGCGGGACAACGAGCCGCGTATCTCTGTACCGTTTGTATTGCTGGTAAATAGTTCGAAATGTCTACCGTCCTGTCAACAAACATGGATGGAACTAATCGTTTACTTTGAGGCCGCGAAACTTCATTAGCCCGTGGACGCGTTTTATTTGGAATTCTACGCTTCGGTCCATTTCTCCGGCAACGCGCAATTAAAGCGTTAGCGGTAGTCGTAACGAGGTTTACGATCGTGCGCGTGTTTACGCGATTAAATTTCTAAAGTTCCACGACAAAAGGCCACTTACTCTGCCACTGCTATCGACCACGTTCACGTCCATATCCCCGAATCCGAATTTTCGTACGCGAGTGGCGATTTGATGGAGGGTCGTGTCGTCTGCATCCCTGGCTGCCCTCAGGAGGGCCGATCGGCCCTCGGAGGGTGTTTCCCACGACGGTGGCACTTTTACGACGATCGTATTCTCGAGCACGCTGCGATCTAGAAATGAAACGTAGATACTTGCGTCAGCACAGGGACGTACCACGAACGCAAAGGAACATCAACTTCGGGATGTAGCGTAAAAATCTAGCGCTGTCTTCGTTCTCTCTTAAAATTCAAATTAAACATTTTTAATGTATTTCCCTGCTGGATGTTACAAGTTCAAGAATTTAAAGTTCTCAAGAGTTCGCCTATAGATAGCGTTTGCCTTTCGTGAAAAATTTTAGAAGCGGAAATGGTCCCTCGAACTTCGATGAGTTTAGATCCAACGGCGCGCCAGTTAAAATCATTTTTGCGAACCATTCGCTCGTTCATTTCGTAAGACGTGAAAATAGAAGAACTAACAAATGGACTGTCAGGTTGGCGGTACCACGGATACGTTAGTTTGCGAGTATGACGGACGTCTATATTTTCGTATCGACATTTGATAAAAACGGTAGCGAACGTTTTAAAAGATGTAAATAAAACAAGTTCCTACTGGCATCGTATACCGTAGATTCTTATCTAGAAATAAATTCGCTCACTTTACGAACGATGCCTATAAAATACGGAACATTTATCGAACTTTATTTTTAAAGAACCCAGATTTTATTCCGTTCGGTTCCCGAAGTATCGTATTATTTTTCGCGAATTGGAAGCGTCGTGCATATAGAACTGCCCTCTTGAAGGATTTCCAAAGAAAACAACGACGTTAGGAACGGTGCGCTAATGCTAGCAGTGGTTAGAAAAGGCGTCGAAGCTAAGAAACTACATATATTCCTTCGAGATCGATGACGAGAACGAGGACGATGATACGATAACAACCGCGTAAAGGCTGATTTGCTTCGTAATGTTGTTTTTATTGCCTCTAATCGCGGAACTGCTGACGCGATTAAGAGAAAAACTGACGGAAACGCGCGTAACGTAAGTGCACTCAACTCTGACATTAATCTAGCCGTCGACACTTTCAGTTTACTTTAATGATACGATTGTTAACGGTTTCAAAAACGATTACGTTTTCAATTTTTAGTAAAATATTAATTATAGTCGTACCTTGCAAGACACCCTTGCAATAAACCTTGACGTCGTGAACGGCTGGTCTTCTGTAAGGCGCGCGTTTCTCTTCGAAGCTCGTATCCGAACTGAAGGACACGGATTTCTTCACGCGGGCACTGTTTTTCTTTTTCCGTTCAACTGGTAGCGTTTGAATGCTCGGCGAACGTCGAAGAGACTGGTGTTCACCGGAGACGTTGCTCAGGATCGAAAAGTATCCCTTAAAAGTTGAGTGTTTGGCCGAGGTACCGGTTCCGGAACGATAACCATTCGAACAAGATTTGTCTTGTTTCGAACCGTTGTTTGCTCGCGCCTCTACAATTCTATTCGCGGAATGGGTGAGATTCGCAAAGAAAGCAGAGGACCTTTTCAGAATACCTTCCTCGGTCGGCCTTCGTCCCGTCTTCTCCGCTGCCGAAAGTCCTGAAACGACGCAATTACCCTCGTGGTTCACACTTTTCTAGATATATTCTTTAACGATCACGTTTTACCATATTCTCGAAAACATTCGTAAAATAAAAGTAAAATCGTCTCGATTCGATAAGACACGCGAATAAACGAGTATCGAGAGATCGAAATTTTCTTTTCGAATGTAGCGATAGAAATTTCACGGAAACGTTACTCGGGGAACGTACGTACCTTCCGCGAGATGTAGGGGAGCGGATAACGACTTTCGAATGGCTTTCTGAATCTTCCTGAAGTCGTTCGATCTTGTGGCGTCCTGGGGGAGCTGTTTGCCGAAGAACTCTTCTTTGAGAAAGCTATCCTGGCGTTTGGCGCTGGTGCTCGCGTCGAGGATCGCTCTGTTCTTCTTGTTAACGATGCACGGCGCCGGCGTCTCTCGCGACGCGCAGTTATTTCGAGCAAGCTCTCCCCTAGAGGCAACGATGCTGTAGTTGTTCACCGTGCAGGTACTGCCCTTTGCCGAGGAGTTGCACTTTACGCGCACAGCCTGGAGACCGTTTACCTGCCAGCTGTCTTCGAGAATCCGCCGAGTTTTCTGTTTGAATCATTCGTGCATATCGTATCAATTTTTCGACGCCGAACCGACCTCATACTTTATACATTTCGACCTTCTTTTTAGATCTCCCTCGTTAAAATTTAATTAACGACAGCCGAGGAGGGACTTGACAAACCTTTAAGATGAATTCGTCCGATGTTAAAGTTCGATATATTTTCTACGTAACGTTATCCTTACGATCTTTTAACATGGGTGAAATGAAATTTGAACGAAGAAGACCTGGAAAGAAGGTCGCGTATAAAGAATATACTTTGAATACATTTGCTCGGACTACCGTTGTTTACTTTCTTTCGCAATAGGCAATGAAACGCTTCGCTCATTTGAATTTGCGTTCTCGTAACGTTGCGAAAAGACAGCGTCGATCGAACGAGGCTAAATGAAATATAAAAACTAAATCTCCCAACAGGGATCTCGAATGATTTCAGAAAACAAACACAGCAGAGATCATCCAAAGATTAATCACGATCTGCTTTCGTCAATGATCGCGAGCCACGAATATCGTCGCCGAAAATACATTATTTCGAAAAACGAGTAGATAAATGTTGATCCGCGCGTCTTGGATAGAGATGGAGAAAATTTTATTTTAACGATAAATTACGAAGAAGGCCAGTTTACACGTCATATTCTGAACGTAATTCGAAATTTTCATCCAGATAATAATTGTTCCCGTTACAGATCCCGCGTATGCGTGTCGTGAACCTGAACCATACCGAAGGCTCGAATGTGCGATGCTCGATGGAATAATAAACACGACCGGGACGCTAACGAAACAGAATCGTTTGGACACTTACAATAGAAACACGGAAAATTCGTTAACGAACGAGCTTCCGGGGAAAAGTGGGCGAAAGCGGGTTGAGCTCGAACATTCTCGTGGAAACTCTCGGAAATCACTGACGCGTCGGTGTCGCGAATCGCGGATCGCGGTGCAAACGAGAGTCGGTGTTGCCGGAGTAGGAGAAGTTCCTTGGAAAGCGAGTCGTGTCTTCCGGATCGCCTCGCAAGACGTGCACGCGAGTTCTACCGCATCCGTTTCAACTAAACGCTATTTATATGTCGGTTAAGTCCTCGTGTTGCTCGGCAGGGCGGTAGGTGGCTCGTTTGCGCGTCTACGCGCGCTATTACAACTCTGTATGCGAACGGTACGCGGTTTATTTACCCTCGAGCCAAGTGCTGGGCGAAATTTAATCGAAATAACAATCGTCCATAACGTTTGACGATTGACGATAACGGTAAAGGAGTAGTTGAACCACGGAATTCCAAGAGCTTTCTTCGACACGTTGACCGACGTATGGGTCCGTGTAACAATAGCTACGAGACTGCGAGACTATAAGTGTCGAACCGTTCGTGGACGTGCAAGCATGTCGAAAGAATTCTGAAACCACCGACAGCGATTTGTACGTAAAACGGTTCATAAACGATGGGTAAATTAATCGAGCGACGCCGACGTACGAATTCGCGAAGACGGCAAGCAGCGTCGAGTAAAGCAAAGTACAAAAACGCAAACGACGAGAAACACGAGAAGCGCTTACTTGGCGAGCATTTCGTTGGACAGTCGATGGAAGCGCGTTGTCTCCGATGTCGTGTTTGATTCCACCGGATAAAGACGTCTTCCTGACGGTGATCTCGTTTCCAGGTGTCAGCTTGGCCCCTCGATTCTTCGCCATCGTCGATCCAGACTCCATCGAGGCAAAACGATGTCAAACCGATCGATCGAGTTCTACGCCGCGCAACATCTTGCCGCTATCCTAGAAACGGCTCCTTTCCCTCGGTTTCCTGTCCAAATAGATGAATGAAAACGTCTCTCTATCCGACTCTTATCCAGCTTTGTTTAGAATACGCGTAATTTATCTCTAGATCAAAGTTTGCATCGCGAATCGATCTACTCTCTGACACGTTAGATTCATTTTGTCGGTGTGTACTATCCGGATCCGTAGGCTACGGAGTTACAGGTACTTCCGTCTCGCAGGGCGAAGGAGGTGAAGCTCTAGTAGAGCGAGCCTTACGCGACCGCGTTGACTCGTCTTTTTGCTGGTGCTTATTTTGGCTGCGTTACATTTGCCCGAGAGGCTTGTCGTCCTCGTCTTTGGCGTTAAGCCAATATTTTGAATTCTCTTATGCACGAGAATCTATCGATTATGCCACGTTCGACGAAACTCTCGACAACTGTTTATCGATCTCTCAAAGTCATTGGCGATCACGAGTCGGATGCATCGCAAATCAAACGTGGGAAATATTCTGCAAAAGATAAACAACCGTTGCAAATAAATCGTTGTACAGAGTTTACATTGGTACTTTTTTGCGTACAAAACGATATTTAATCGACAGGTGTAACGCGTAACGAAGAGAAAGAAGTTACCGCCAACGCATATAGATTGGCTTGGAAAAAAGAATTTTAATTTATCGTTCAACGTCTCGTATTTCACGTTATTTCAAATAAAATATGTTCGAATGGGTTTTCTTTGCAAACTCGAATTAGAGAGTGACAGACGTTACGTGGGATGTGTTTAGCATTGGCTTTCGGAACCGAAAATGTATTCCTCGAAACGTCGGCCAAGAAGTAAAGAGTTTAAACTATAGTCGTAAACAAAAACAATTAACGTGTATTTCGCTTGGAGAAATGTGGATTTTTATTGATCTACAAGGAAGTTATCGCATCGCCGAGAGAAGCGTATAACGTTATAAAGAATTTATTTTCATTCGAAACGTCAAGTTTCAGAAAAGTAAGAAATTTGTTACCTTTAAGTGAGAAAACAACGCTCCAGCTCCACCGACGCGATAACGTTGGATTTCTCTCTCTTTAGTTGTAACACAGTCGATAGATACTCGGCGTTGAAAACGATCGTGCTCTTCAGACGATCTGTGAGGTAACGTGACGACTGGAAACTTGGACTACCGAGAAACGCGAGTGCCGCACGAAACGGAAGTTACGTTTGATTAACTTTTAGTTGCGCGTGTTTTCCAACGATGATTGACCGTTCCTCGCGAACAGCCGACGCGTAAATTCTACGTTTCTCCGAATTCTCTTAAAAATAGCATCGATGGGAGAACAGGTAAACGTTTGGTTCGTGTTTGTAAACTTCCTCTCCGCGATCAACGCCTTTAGTGCCCGGAAGAGAACTTGAAACACGGTCTGCAACTAGGAAACGTAGGATAGAATTCGATTTATGCACGAAGCGCGATGTTTCGACATGTTTTCACCCGTGCGCGCGACTCCAATATAAATTCTGGAAACGACAAGCTGTCTGCCGTTATTGTGTTGGCCGGTCGAGTGGGTTTCTTAAAGGTATTACTAACGGGGAACGTTACAAAGCTTGCTTTTCGAATACAATCAACGAAGAATGAAAATTCATAAAAGGACTCGGCGAACCGGTGAAGGTTACCGATGTCAATAGCACGCACGCGGGTTCATCTGGAATAATAATCATGCCTCGGTGATAATCATGTGCGACGTCGTGTCATTGACACATTTCGAGGGCGACAATAACCTCGGTGACGAATTCTCGGTGCGAACCTTGTCGTGTGATTCCGAGCGTCTCGTTTAATGGATCGGTTCTCATTTCCACGTAAGACAGTTCTTTCCTCTCGTGACCAGGTTCGGTTTAATTTTAAACGAGGTCGGCGTCGAGTCGCTGGGATCCGTAAATTTGTCGTTTATTATCTCATGACTGCGACTCGATAGCGGGCCTTTAATCCGTAAACACTTGCTGTAAAATAAATATCGTTTTCTACGTACAGTCCGATTACATCTCTACGAAGAAACAAAAAATTCTGCGATGCATTCGCAAAGCGTAGAATACAATTCGAAAGAGAAACTCGTCGGCAACTTTTTCAACGTAAAGCAAGTTGAATTCTAAAACGATTTACCTGGCTCCGATCAGTCCATCGAAATGCAACATTAACGTCACGAATTATCCTTAGATTTCGAGCGCAAAAATGCAAGCTGTGCAATAGCGTTTTGCCTTCAAGACTTCAAGCTCTGCGAGGACACAGACACGCACACTGTTAAAGAAAACATTCACTGGATACAAACCGGTAACGCGTTTGAAATTTCCAGCCACGTATAGGAAATGTATCGGCGACGAAAATCCAAAGCGTCGATAATTCCATCGAGCACCCGTTCAAACTGGTCTCCTCGTGTAGGGGTTGATTGAATACTGGGCCGAAGTTTAATTCGCACCCTCGCTCTGAAAGTATCACGAGGGTCGTATCGCACGCTCTTCTGTTCGCGCAGCCGCGCACTCGAGCCAGGTGTTACTCCTCGATACCTGGTCAATGGAAAACAAAAGTGATTTTCTTTTCGAACACCGACAAGTTCGTTTGCGAAATAACTCGTATATTCGCATTAAAGACAGCTTGGATATTTATTCGCCATCGAAGCATCGAAGAAAGGTTGAATCGAATCGCTGAGCGTGCTTCAGGTGTAACTCTTCCGATATCAATCCGATCTATTTTCGTGCGGTAACACGCGGCCACCCGATGCGATGTACGCACGTGCTTGGTAGCTTCGATGATTCAAGATCAATTAGAAAATCCGAGCCTACTAAAAATAGTATTTCGAATGCTCCGTATTACCAGCTTCCTAGTCGTTTGTTAAGAGTAATACGCGTCGCATAAACATGATTTGAATGATCAGTGTTTAACTGAAAAACCAGTTGGAAGTATTAAACAAAAATTTAATCAAGATACTGCAGGCACCTTTAAGAAACGTTACATCTTCGACAAGATGATTTATTTGTCGACAGAAACGGTCGATAGCGTACATTTTTAATAACGTACTAAAGATATCTCGAATGTCGGAGCGAAGAGGCGCGAAAGTTTGCGTATCAACGCTCGTGTTTAAAAATCAATGTTGACGGCGTTAACGGTAGACCATGAGCGTTTAAAGGTTCGATTTTGTGCCTTATCGTGACAGCGCAACAACTTTGAAAGAAGAACGATTATATCGGCATGCAATTCACCGAGTGCATGGCTAACGAGAGTCTCTAGCTTTGAAGAAATGATCTGTATTTAAAAAAAAAAAACAAACAAACAAACAAACAAAAACACTATCCATTTCAGAAAAAGACGCACAGAATTTACTAACGTCACGTCCACGCGAACCTCTTAGAAGATTACTTCCCGCAGGAAATAAGTTAATTTCCTCTGCGCGATAAAAGGCTTACGAATTATTCCTTCGTTTCCGGATGTCTCGCAAGAATCCCGCGGATTCTCTACGCACGAACGTAGTTTTTTTGATTAGAAATGGGAACAGAGGAACGGTAAGACGTATTTTCAAAGTGTAATGCTATATTTCGGTAACATACAGAGTTTACATCGAGGATGAACTATTTAATGCAACGCCGACGCGATAGCGCGCATAAATTTTCCTCGCGCTGGCAGCCGTTTAATTATGAAAAAAATAGCGATATCGTGGCAATGCTGATCGAGTGGAAAATACAATAATCGTGAGACACGTCCCACTGTGGATCTAGGTACGATACTTATATTTGGCAACAATCAACAACAATTGGGATCAAAGGTCATCCGTGGTAGCAGCATATCCGTACTCGTCGATTACAATGCCCAGAAATCTCCAGATTGCACTCGATTCTTTCTTAGACGAGGCGATACCATTTGTAATCGTTGATCCCAAAATTACGTAAGAAGTTTGACACGGTTCACGTGTCCTTCCTAATATATCTTTAAACATCGCCACTCACGAATACTCCTCGCTCGTGCGACAATACGCAACAAGATCGGAGTCATTGCAACTGCTTCGTCGTCGCCATCGTCGGACGTCACGAGAAGCTTCTGTCGATTGCAACGTTGGTGGCAGTAAGGATTCTAAGATCACGCATTAAACACAGAGTTGATTCAGGAACAAAGGCGAAACGATTAATTTAATCGCTGGAAAACGAGGCAGCTCGAAAGAGTATTCGACAACCTTTTCTTTCTACCTCTCTCGTCCAAGCGTTGCCGTTATGCCGACAACCAAACCAGCGGAGAACGATTTATATCTAACATAGAAAAATTCTCAAGGTACCAAAACACACTTACGCATGTCTACAGATAGAAAGGCGTGGGTATTGTTTGGGAGTAGTAGTCAACTCGAAATGCATAGAAGAGTAGACGAGAAAATACGAATGCGTTTTACTAAAAAATTTGAAGGAAAGCATCGTCGATCGTAAAGTGTCGTAAGAACGCGCAACGTTTCCAAACACGTTCGATTCTTGCTTCTTCGTGACCTTAATCCAAGCAAAATTTATTGAACCCACGATGCAGGTACCCAGAGCGGTTCCGACTCCACTCGATGAACCGCGTTGACAAGTTGCTCGAATGCCATGGGGAGGTCAGCGTTTACTATCACTTCGTCGAACAGATGAGAGTAGAGAAATTCTATCCTGGCTGCGCTGTGCAGGATTTCGTGAAACTCCTCGTCCTAGAAACGAACAACGGAATAACGTAACGCGATTGACTTTTTCATCGAACAATCGTTCGTTTCCAGGTAGAAATGAACGATTACCGTGAAACCACGCGAATTGCTTTCGTCGAAGGTCGACCTTGCCCTGGCATCGCTCCTTGTTTCCTTCAATATTTCGAATCTCGGTGGTTTGATGTATATTACGTATGGTTTCGTCTGCGGTGTTCGAAGCATCTTAAGGGCTTGATAGTGCGGGTTCAACAGGCACACGTATCCAGCGTTTATCAACGAGCTGACGCTCTCGGAACTGGTACCGTACAAGTTACCCTTGTATTCCCCGTACTCTATAAACTTTCCCGCGATGATTTCCTCCTCCATCTTTTCACGGCTCACGAAATGATACTCTTTGCCGTTGACTTCGCCCGGTCTCGGTGGCCTCGAGGTATCTGAAGACAAGCATCGTAGAGAATAATGGTCGAAACGCGAACGGGGATAAAAACTTACAAGGCACGGGCGTCTTGTACTTGTCGGGATCGGTGGCCATGAGCCGTCTCTTGAGCTCGTTCCTGCCAACTCCCGGTGGCCCGATCAGAACCACGGGTCGATATAGACCCGGCCTCGGGTAGAGCTTCGCGACCTCTTCGTAGGTCGGTATTTCTTCCCGGTCGAAATCGTCGTTCTCTGCAGCGTCATACATGATTTTTTTAGTTTTTACTCCCTGCAAGTTGCACTTTGTAGGCGAGGCGTGCAAAGAGGTACTGGGACGGGGGCACAATGAAGGCAAAGGCACTGGAACAGAACACAAGCCTAACCGACGGTTAGGTCGTCAGGCCATCATACGTTAAGAAGAGCAGCCGTGACCAGCTCACGGAAATCGTCGCGTAATCTCATCGAGCTCATCGAAACCTCGAACCCGAGAGTTGTCGTTCTAGTCCTCTCTTTTATCGTTAGCGTGAACGTTATACGTCGTTAGTTTCGCTCAAAGCGCATAATATGCATGCCGTTAGACTTGTAAATCACGCTAAAACTACAAATTGACATTATGAATCAACGTAAAGACAACCGTAGAGTTGCGTGCCAGAGTTTCCCAAACGGGAAAAGAGTTTCTGTTTTAATGGTCGTAACGGCACAAGATTTTGGCTGAGTACGAAGTACGCTACGTGGAACCGCAAACGACATTAAGGGGTTACTCCCCCAGCGAGCGCGAGCAACCAAGATCTTTCGCCTTTACCAAAGGACAAACGCGTTTAGGAAACGCCGGCGCAACCACTGTACTTTATTTCATCCTACCGCGAGTTGCGCGACTTACTTATATCGTCGTCATCGGTCTTTTCCTTCTGTTGTCTCTCGAGAATAATTCGTCTTTCCTGAAGAGCTCTACTGGGGATCAAGCCAGCTCTCGTATTTCGATCCCCTTCGCGCCTAGCCTGCCACCTATTTCGAAACGAAGGTAATTGGAACGTAATACTGCCTACGTAAAACAACGAATCTAGATATTGGAGTCGTACCAATAAGCGTCATCCTGGCTGACGATGTGGAGGACGTCACCTTTGACAAAGTCTAGTCCAGCTTCTTTGCAAGGCGTGTAAGGATCGTCGGCGGCCTTGTACGAAAAGTGCGATCTCACTCGCACCTATCGCGCAACAAGAGTTTTCTTTAAAACCATTCTTCGAGGACTCGTGCACTATCCTCGTCAAACTGGAGAGGTTTTTGAAGCTAGATTTACAGACGCGTTTACAGTCGCGCTACCCCGACGATGTCAAACGACCCAACATTTTCCTTCAATTTCCCTCTTAAAATGTAGGATCGAGAATCAAAAACATTTCCTTTTGGACGAGTCTCGTTACTTACAATTGGTTCAGAGATTCGGAACATACCTTGCTCTCCCGAATACCGCCCTTACTGTCCGCAGGGACTATTTTAAACGTGATCGTACCCTCGGAATTTTGCTGAAATAGACGCGCCTTTATGTCCATGATCATTCTCGTTTACATGTAGATAATTGCGACGTAAAGGGGAGTGCTGTATCTCTGAACATTAAATACTCGTTTTAACAGTTTTGTTTTTCAACCTTTGAAATGCAAGTAAGCGTTTTCGTTCGATAATTTTTATCCGCATTTATAAGGTACGGAGAGTTTGTAAACGAAGCACTCTCTTCTACGACGTAAATCTCGATCGGGATCAGAGACTAAAACGTTTTAGTGCAAAGTGAAAAGCGCTTCGAAACGGTTTTAGATCGAGATCGATTTACGAAATTGGGCTTTCAAGCGAAAACAAAAGCAGTGACCTACCAGTATTTTAAGAACGCAGTCCGGAGTTTTTCCTTCGACGCTGATGCCGTTGACCTCGCAGACTTCGTCACCGACGTGAATGAGGCCGGATCTATCGGCCGCGCCGCCGTGCATTATTCGCGCAATCATGATCTTGCCGGTGAGCTCGCACGTTTTTATCGTCGCCCCCTATTGTCAACGTGTAAACTAATATTTTCATTGCGGTTGCAAGGTGCGCGTCTATACGGACCGCCTTAGTTTCTCTTAAAAAATAAATGAAAAGAAAGAGAATTCATCGGCGAAGGCGTAAACGCACGCGCTCGATCGTACTTGTCGCGCAACCATATTCATCGATCGTACAGATACCGGTCGATGTTTAAAGACCGAGTTTAAAGTGTCGGGTGCAAAACACTCTTTCGCTTGAAATTTCTCGAATTAAACCAACAGCACCGCGGCATTTATAATATCTCACGTAGTAAAGATTACGCATGAATTTTCACCGTTGCGTTATTTCGAGAGATTTGCAACATTGACACGAGGACATGCGGGACAATAACATAGGATACAATTGTTACGATAGAGAAATCGTTTTATTTACAAGCAAAAATCACAAACAGAAAAACACAAACCAACGGAGGAACGGAATGGGCGCAAGGTGTGTAAAGTAAGATGTAAGCGAAATTAACGAATTAGTGTAAAGGAAAACAAACAGCGTTCTATTTACAGCTCGCTTACGTCCACGCTTTATTTTCATTCCGGTATAGAGGTGAGATCGCAAAGTGGAAAATCAAAAAGTATTCTAATGACTAATAAACAAATTGAACTAATAAATAAATTCCTAATGAACTCAACAAAAGAAAATATAAACAAACAAGGATAACAAATAAACGAAAGAAAAACGAAACGCTAAAAAATCGTACTGCGAATCGATGATACGCATGAAACGTTTACAGGCCTGTACATGTTTTGGCTTGAAGGCGACTTACCACGATCGGTTCAATGCCAGTGCCACACTTCGAAGCAAGTTTGACGATAAAAAAGACACGTGATTACTTGAGAAGTGGTCTGAGCATCGCTCGCGCGATGCTCGAGGATATGTATTCGATACTACTATACTCATTACGGGAAACACGGCGCGTCTAGGTCGGTACAAAGGATTAATCAGGATCAAATCCCATGCAAATCGACGTAATTACGCTAAAACGGTTACGCTATCGCTAGTTATTTCTCTATCCTTGTTACTCCGACGATCGCGAGCGATCAATTTTTACTACGTCGTCTCTTTACCGTGTTAATTACGTGAAAACCTCAAAGACACTCTAAGTACCGAACGTGCGGCCTATCTGACGTACCAAGGGCTCGTTCGACTTGACCAGCTGCACGATCTTCACGGTCTCCTCGTCCTCGTCGACTTCCAGAGGAATTTCCGGCAGTCGGGGATAGTAGTCTTTCTGGGCGACCGAATCGTGGGCACACAGTAAACCCTGCGACAAAGTTTTCAATGTCCTAATCGTCTACAGAAGGAACTCTTTCTTCCTTGTTAACACGACAGAACAACGATATATTTAAAAAATCTTCCATTTGCGTATCAATTCTTTCGAGCGATCGCAACTTTATTTTCCGAAAGTAATTGTAATTGCTATACGTATCTCATCACGGTACCTGTATGTGGGGTTTTTGGAGGAGATGAAAGAGTTCCTTGCACTCCTTCGACAAATGCGTTTTGGTAGACAGCATGTCTAAAACCTCGATGTCAATGTCCATAGAATTCGAGAGCACCGGGAAGAATTTGTCGTCCTTGACATTATTCACAATTTTATTGTGAACGTTCACCAAAGCGTTCAACTCCTTCGACTGCAGCAAATCGCTGAGGAATCCAAATTCCTCTTCGGTACAGCTCGGTATCTCGTTCTTGTTCTCCTGCAGAGAATTCAGGAGCTTCGACAACGCTGAAAAAGGCAATGAAACAAGATCGGAAAATTACGACAGTTCGTAGAGCTTTAAACGAAAGTTTTAATAAGTTGTCTGGCGCATAACGCTGCACATTCGATAAAGGAGCAACAGCATATTTAAGTAGGGTGAGTTTTATGGGCATCGATCTAATCAATATTCATGCTAGTAAGTATTACAACAGAGAGGACGATTGTCGTCGGTGACCTAAGAGGCAACAAAAGAGGAGATAACAATTGAATATGTATTGCTCTATGCATCGTAAGTAAAAATAAAGTGAAACGTATGGAATCAATTCTTGCGAAAAATACAATTAAAATGACGATTTAAACAAAAATAGTCACTCCACTGACCACCCTGTATACAGGGTGTCCCAAAAATGTTGTAACACCTTGAATGGAGTGGTTGGGGAGGTGATTTGAAACAACTTTTTCCTTAGCGAAAATGTTGTCCGAGGCTTCGTTGAGGAGATATTAACGGAAAACACTGACCAATCAGAGCGCGCGGATACCGTTGGAGCGGCCGGGGTAGCGAAGGCTACGAGCTAAGCGGCTGCGTCAATGGCCTTCGATGCACGTTGAGTCATTTATTCGCGTACAAGCGCGGCCGCTTAGCTCGTAGCCTTTGTTACCGCGGCCACTTCACCGGTATCCACGCGTTCTGATTGGTCGACGTTTTCCGTTAATATCTCCTCTATGAAGCCTCGGACAACATTTTCGCTAAGGAAAAAGTTGTTCCAAATCACCTCCCGAACCACCCCTTTCAAGGTGTTACAACATTTTTGGGACACCCTGTATTATCAGAATTGTACCGCAGGAGAATCCTATCGTTACTTGGGCACGGAACACGGTTCGGAAACATCCAGTTCACGACACATTTACCTTCTGATCGATAAATTAATTTCCGGCGACTACTGCGAACCACTCGAGCGAAATTTCGTTTTCGTTTGATAGTGAAGCTACGTTTGCTCAATAATGTTTTAATGTTATTTAAAAATAGTACAAATGTACGCGCGCTCGAGTAGGCAGCTTCGTTACTTTGTTACAATTTCGTGTTTCAACATTTGCGTACAGTTTTCTTGGAACTTAGACCCGATGAAAATAGACGCGACACACCTGGCGAGTACGGTACGTTTAATTTTCCAAAGTTTTTTCATCGAGTTAAACGTCGAACCGGTAAATAATCCACACCTTGGACACACGAGGATGCAGTATTTTTAAATTCGTGACGTTTGAAAGCGTCGGGGGTATGTTCGATTTTAAATTGTTTCTCTACACAATCGATATTTGGTTATCGAATCGACCTGTCAATTTCCGTTTCAAGAGAATGTTTAATATGTGAATTTACGGCGTAATTTTGGTTAATTTTTAAATAAATTTAAATTAAGAAACATAGAGGGTAGGAATACTATGGGGCTGACTGCGTATGCGAAATGTGGTTAGCGAGTAAAAAATCGAATCTATTTACGTCACTTCGATTCGATATCGATTCCAGAATCAAACATCCTCAATGGCTCGTACCGGCAGTTAAAGAATAATCGACGAAACGAAGTGACGCCTTAGAAGAAAAAAGCGTAAGCAGTGCATCTTAGGAAGATCAGTGTTACTCACCAGGATCCCAATTCACGTTTTCCATGACGAGCACCGCTGTCATAATTTCATTTGACCGAGAAAAGCTACGATATGGTTTTCCGGCGAGTTCGAGACAAAGATAACAGAGAGCCCAACGTCGAAGAGTGGCGTGGTACGCGATATCGCGACAAGAGACAGTGGAAAATTCAGGTCAGTCGCGATGCTTATTTCTAGCGGATTGTTGGCCAGCGCCGCGTATAACCCGGTAAAATAGTTTCTTGTTTCGCGTCCGCGGCTGGAATATCGTTATCATAGCGAGAATAATCCGTTACGTAAGCAACTGTCACTCGAGACCGAGTAGAATGACGAACACCGCTAGATTCGTCTGCTCTCTCTTCATCACGCCGAGATCCCTTCTCGTGCTCAATCGGCCGAATATTCGGCAACCACAAACATTCTTTTAGCGACTCGCGAGAACACACCGCGTCGAGCAGTTTTCTCGATAACACCGTGTATATCTCACGATTTATCCGACACTGGCCGCTTCGTAAGGGTTTTCGATCATTTTTCGGCTTGGACACGACACAGCGCTGCTATGCACGGAAGCCATCTTTAAAGGCGCCACTGTTTCCTCCAGGGGGTCCAAACTCACGTTGTAGCGCCGCGTGGGAAAAATTTACCCAATTAAAATGTGGAGCGAATGCGCGTAAATGCATACATATTGTTAAATTATTTAAAAGAAAGTAAACTAGAGAAAGTGCAGACGCAGTTTGAAGAATTTCCGTCATTTCAAAAATTATATTTTTTGAAACAACGAAAATCCTTTGAAAATCCTTTGGTTTACTTTCTTTTAAATAATTTAAAGCATTTAAAAAAAACCCGCTACCGTATATATATGCATACACGCGCTTCGCTCCACATTTTAGTTGGGTGAATTTTTCCCACGGGGCGCTACAAACATTGTACCAACTTTTAATACGTGAGTTTTGACCCCCTGGTTTCCTCGCCGCCGTCGGTACCATCCCTTCCACTTGGTCCACCCTTGTTCCTGTTCCGTCGTTCGATATACATATCGACTTCTGCCCGTTTCGTTTATTTCGTGGTTCTTGCTTCCCATCGAATACGTCTCATACTTTTACTATGTCAATTTCCCCGTTCCTCTCTACGGTTTTCCCTTCAAAACTTCTGGCAATATCCCCTTTCTCTTTCATGGTGTTGCCATCAGTATTAGGGACAGAATAAATTACCCACTGGTAGAGTGGACTAATTTTAAATGCAATTCTACTTTTAGTTATAATTTTTCTTCAATATTAATAGCCTTCTTTGTGGAATTTCATTTCATTTATGTTATGTCGTGTGTGTTATCGGTTCGATGGAAATATCCAGAAAAACGATTTCGAAATTGCGCGGGTTCGATTCTGTTTCGCGTTGTTGCCATCGCGAGACGCGGCAGCACTATTGGCTATGTATACATGCAGTTGTCTACCCGAAACATCTCGCCGCTAGGTTCGGAGTAATTTGTGAATTTTGTGTTGTTTTCCTTGTGAAATTTTTATTGGTGATTGTTACAAGGAGTTCGTAATCCCCCTCTTTGTTCAGTTTCGGTAAGATCGTCGTCTTCTTTTTACTTTTCCCGAGCAATGCTGGTCAAAATTTGACATGGCGTTGACACACACGGACTTGTGTCGAAATTTCGACGAAAACTTGCGACCGTTTTCAATCGTTCGGTTTCTGTTTCTCTAAATTTGGCGTGCCGTTTCGCGACGACGCTATACTCGCGTTCAAAGTTTCCCTTCGCCGCTTTTCTCGCGAAAAATAACGTGTTCACCGACGTTGGTACGAGTATTTCTGTTGCCTACGCTCCACAAGTGGTTGTGTAGCGCGAGTTGTGTATATAAACTTGATCTTTCCAAGTTTTCCGGTAACTAATTCGCACCAAATTTCTTCGCGACGGATAATAACTTACCAACAGTCGCTGACTCGTTCGGTGTTTTCGCTTACCCGACTCTACACGTAGATGTGTGAAAACAACGATGTTTGTTGTGTTTGTAACTTTTATTTGTCGAGTAAAAAAGTCAAAATAGTTGCGTTCAGCGCTCCATCTCGTTAACGCGCCAAACGCGAAAACATGTTGGCGTTGCGTAGACTATGTATTTTATTTATTTACGTGGCAAGATTGTAAATTAAATCACGTACGCTTATCGTTGGAAATGATTTTCCTTTTCAACGATAGAACGATGAATTTACTGGCAATAAAAACTATGATACACAGAAAGTTGACGTTTTGTGTTTATTGAATAACTCTCATTGTGTATCGTTTACTCTGTATTTGAAGTACACTTTTTCGTTTGTTGCAGTTACTCCCGTTACCCCCCGTTTATTTTTCATTCGTCATTTTGGTAAGTTTCTTGATTTTACGTTCTTGTATCCATATTTTTTCCTTCCTGTCTTTCGTCTACTTTATTTTCAAATGTACCTGTTTACTGATAAATAAGCGACAATGCTTGACCGATACATCTAACGGTATATCGGTTATCTGTATTATCGACTCTAACCTAAAGTTTGAACTTAACTTTCTCCGCTAGATGGCGAGAACTGCTCCGTGTCCGTACGTTCGAAGCTATACGATTCGCGTGCATTTTTTAACGGGACCCGGGAATCGCAAATTTGATCATTTCGTAAATGGGAAAAAATGGGAAAGTTCGATCGGCATATTCGGAATGCGAAAATAAAAATCCGAATAAACGAGCTCGCGTTGCTCGAATTAACGGCGGGTGATCTAACGTTGAGAATTTAGGCTTAAAAACTCAAACATTGTTACGGGTGAAATTTTTAACGGCATTATTTTCGAGGCTCCGACGGATTTAGTAGAGCCTCGATGTAAAAGGCGCAGTTATCGAAATTGCCTGTTGCCTATAACAGTGCGACAGAAATACGAATAAAGGGGCGTTAGGTTCGTAACGACGCATTCTAAATCCAATCCCGTTTCTAGAAACGTTTACATTCACAGAAAGAACCGCGGGGCCGCGACAAAGAGCCAGGAAAAATTCTAACAGAGCTGTTAAACCATTTCGCGTGAAACGTCGTTATCTTTAATCAAACGTGTGTAATTTCTTTCGTAAATCGAAATCCGCCCATTGTTATCATACTTTCGTCGATATTCGATTACCTGGGTCATGATTAATTCGATAAAGGTCGGAAATTCCGAAGATTAAGAATTAACGCTACTTTCTCCACTGTTGAATATATATTTTTTCCTTCGTTTGCACCGCAGCACACCGATCGATTCCTAAGGAGGAATCGCTTGAAATATCTCGATGATTCACGCTCTAAAGTCGGCATTGTTAAATTGCATACTGGGTAACTTTTTAAAACCAATCGTACACACGTGCGTTGAAACGAATTCATTTGCCGTCGAAATCGCGTACAATGATTTATTCATTTTTTACTTATTTGACATTTTCGTACCGTAGCGCTGCGATGAACAATATTTTTTCGCTATCGATGTAACGTATTCATTCGAAGGCTTATCAAGTTATCATCGAGTCTCATCTGAGACCTACGTCGTGCGTTGGTGATTCGAGTAAAATGTCTTCGCCGTGAAATACCTATTCTATAAATATGGTATACGGTTCGTAGACAGTAGTTTAACGGAAGAAAGTGAGCTTGTAGTTTTCGGTGGCGTTGTTTCGGACCATACGTTCCGCGAAGGCTGATAAATATAAAAAAGAGAAGTTATCGATGTGGTGGGAGAGGGCATCCGTTTCGTCGAACGTTACGTTCGCGAGACAGAAGGGCAGCGGCAGGGGCAAAGGGGGTAGTAGGTGTGCAGGAAGGGCGGGGGACGCACGAGGTGTCAGGAAAGTGTTTTACTAGCCTTAATTTCGTGTGCTTTCGCAGCCAATATGTCGGGCAGTAAATTCCAAACTTTCCGCCGGGTTTCGCGTTTCGGTGTTGCGCGTTTTAGCGGATCCGCGGTTTTAACGACCCCGTTCGTCCTCTCTCCGCATCCTCCGCATCCTCAAGGAACGCCCGGCGGATATTAATTTTGTAAACAACCGAGCATCTTGCCAGGCGCGCGTAACGAACGATTTATTTTTCTAAATCGCTCCTCGTCGTCTTCTCGCGGTGCTCGAGAACCCCTAGGAGTCGAGAAACATCCCCGAGGGAGTGATTCGAACCCGACGGGAGTGAGCGGTACGAATAGAATTCGATTCTTTTTAATTAGGGATCGAACGATACGTAAAATAGAATAGCGTGCGATCGAGGATCGACGTAGAAAAATATACGATACTCGGAGATGCCTAGGCGGTCGAGGGGCATCGTCGACGACGTCCACGGACCGACGGGGTACCGAAAGAAGAGAAACGCAAACAAAAGAGGGGCAAGAAGAGAAACGAGAGCGACGAATCGATGGAGCCAACATTGAGCGCTGAAGAACTAATAGGAAAAAACATAGTAATTTAGTTAGTAAAACATAAAGCCACGTCGGTGGCCGGAGAAGGAAGGCAAACACATTAAACATTTAGAGGGCATAATAACCTGTGGCATACGTAATACGGCTGGCGCCCTTTTCACCGATGGCTATGAATAATGTACATACGCCAAGGTATGACGTAGGCTCGCCGAGCTGTGTGTATTTCACGGTGGGGTAGATCGACCTGACTATTTCCAATAACCGCCGCGTAACGTTATCGCGAAGTCGCGCGGCCGCGCGCGAGCGATCGAACGAGACCTCGACAGTCCTTTTGTCTTCTTCGATCTTCGCTTTGGTCACCTCCTATAGGACCCCTCTCGACCGATGCGTTTCAGCTCTGCGGGCCTCAACGCAAAATTGAACGCAGAAACCCCATCCGAAGAGACAACTTTGGAGACGCTCGTTCCTCGTATGTTCGAAAAGAATAACAACGACATGTTTTCGAAATATCGATTTTTAAGGGGTCCCTTTCGAACGAACCAAAATCGTGCTCGGTTTTCTCCACCTCTCCCCAATTCTCGTTTCGGAAAGGCGTTCGTTTCGCGGAACCGACTCACCTCGCTGTAGTCGACGCCTTTCCTCGTTCTATTCGTTCCTATTAATTTCGAATGGCAAACATTAAAATTTACGATTGCTCTAATTGCGCGCTCGAAGGGGTATACTGCAGCTTTAACGTTGCAAGTATACGGATGAGACGGTAAAAGTTTTACGACCAGAAAGTACGCTGAACGAACGGTATCGAGGATACCGTGCCGCGAGAAAAGAAGCGCGCGTATCTACTCTTCTAAAATTACCGTAAACAGAGCAAATTTTGGGGGCGTGACGAAAAAAAAGCTGGCAACGTCGTGGTCGACTTTCTAAGTATTGGTTCGGAACGTATATTTTCTCGCCTTTAACACTCGAAAAATACGAAGAAAAAATGACCCTATCTTATTATCTTCCCCTTCACTGATTAAATTGCTTTAAAAATCGATGGCTTCTACATAGAAGCCACCGTACCAATTCTATTTTCCGATAAGCTACGTCTGCAATAATTTCATCAGACTGATACAACAGACCTAAGTCCACGACCACCGCTTCTCCGAGACATGGAAGAATCGTCTTCATCCGAGTATCACTTCCGAGGCACTACTCTGAAGAGGGTCACCTTGATTATTAAAAATTTAACGTAGAAAACCTTTTATAAATAGAATCTCATTATTTTTGGAACGGACTCGGTACATACACAGACTGGGTCAGATGCTCTGTTCGCCTGAAGCATTCCCGTTACTTTTAGACGTAGAAAAAAAATGTTTTGTGGAAAAATAATAACGAAGGAGACGACGCACGCATTACGGTTAGTTTTACCGAGAACGAAGCAAGGGAATTTTTTGGTCGAACTTTATTCTTTTCGAATGTATACGCGAATCCTCATCGAATATGTTACCATTCGATAAGAAACGGGAAAGTAAAATTGTTCGCAACGACGAACTTTTCTATCGTGAACATCGCGGGCGTTTTCGACGTCGTTGAAACGCTATGAAAAGGCTGAACCGGCTGAAAAACTGAAAGACGTTTCAGCGGTCCGTTCGAAAACGCGGGATCGTTAGGCGGGCTAAACGCGCTTCGAGTGCGACGAATTTCTGGGAAACGATGAAAGAAACGTTTATTCTCCGCGCGATGCAACGAGTCGTGCGCGGAATACAACAGCAAAAAACGGAACGTTGTTTTCGCTTGGCGGACAATACGAGCGGAATTCCAGCGACACGAAACAAATGCGCGATCGCGTATATTATTCAAAATCGCCGCGGGCCCGAGGATGTTGACAAAATACCGGTGCCATGGTTCGCGATAAAGACTACCGAAGAAACACGAGGATTGATTTCTTGGTCGTCGTTGAACGATCGAGAAATCTTTTACGTCCATTCGGTTCGGTGAGTCATGCCAAGAAGCGAGCACGTTTATGGAGCCAAAAATCCGCTGCTTTTCAAGTCCCGACTCTGAGCACACGTACGTCTTTCTAGGAGTATCGATACTTCAGCGTAACGTAGTTAAATCGTAAACGAAATTCGGACACCGAATCACTTGGAGGACTCGACGATACGTGAATCGCTGGATACCTTGACCGATCGACGCCAGATCGCGGCGAATTTCCGTGTAATTTCGGCGAACGATGATCGAAACGCGTCGATAGGAGTGTTTCGGTCGCGACTCGTCGAAACTGTCGCGAAACCGTCCAGGCTCTGACGGCCGCGGGAATAGTAGCCTCCGGGCTTTGGAGCCGCGACGAAAAGTCAGAGCAAACGTCACGGGCATCGTTGACGGGCTATGACCGAACGAAAAACCGGCAGGACACGCGTTCGCTGTCCGATAAATCTACTAGAGGTGTCTAGGGCGAGGACGAAGGGCGGTGGAGCCGGGGGAAGGCGGGGAGTAGCACGTTCGCGCAACGAATATCGCCATAAAGGCCAGCTGAAAAGTCAATCAAGCGGGCCGAATTACGTCGAAAAGCGTAGCGCGCGCGGCCGACGCCGATATACAACAAAATGAAAGCTATCAGAGGTGACAATCCGCGGACGACAAATCAGCGTGTATATTTAATGCCCGTGGTGCCACCCTCGGCCCCCTGAAAACCTCCCGACGCTCCAAGTGGAACACGCTCGCACCCTCTGTCCCTCTCTTTGTTGCTCCCCTCTCTCGCCTGTCCACCCTCGTTTCTCGTTTTCGTTTCGGGTGTTCCCTGCCTGCTCGGTTTCTTCGTTCCTCTCTTTCTATCGGACAGCCCTCCCCCGCGGCCCTCTGCCATCCGCGAATCGTTCTTCTCTCTCGCGCGACTCGTGTCATCGCCTCGTTGCTCTCGGATATGTCACTATGCTACCGGACATAACCCAGAGCCACCCCTGTTCACGGACCCTCCCTGCCCCGACGACCCCCTCGTTTCTCGCCGCGACCATCTCTGCCCGTCGCGTTATTTGCAACGCGTTGTTTCCTCGCCCGTACCCACCCGTCGCGATCTAGCGCAATCAGTGCTATTATATTAATATTTATGTCCCCTACCCGTTCCTTCCTCCCCCCCTCGGTTCATTCCCCTTCTCCGCGGCGCTGCCGATATTTCGCCGGAAAGTCAATCGAAAACGACCCCGTATCCCCATCCAGCCTACTCGACTTTCACCTTGTTGCCCACCTGTCGACTCCTCTGGCTCCGCGACAAAGACCATCCGGATCGATCGAGTTTTGTCCCCCTACCCGTCTAGTTTTTCTACTTATTGGAATCGATCGAAAAAATATTAGTCCTGTTATTTCTTGCTTGGAAAAAAATGTCGAGTTCGCGGCGACTCAAGACAAGCGTTGAAACGGATTATTTCCAGTTTCTCGTTTACTTTTTTCCAGAAAACACGCGAGTCGAGCCTATTACTGTAACGATTAATATGGTTTTTGTAATAAAACGAGCGCTTAATAATCATTTATGTCAAGACCTCGGATTTGATGCATTTATGGCGTTTACTAATATGGAAATCGTATGCAAAACGTACATAGAACACATTTTATAAATTAGTGTATTAATATTAATACTTTGCTTAGCATAAGTATACATGGTGTGTTAGCATAAGTAACATGTGTTCAACAATACGTTTTGCATATACCTATGCGGCAAAAATAAATAAAATCCGCAGTCTATCTGTGACACGAGCTCGACGAAAAAGCGGTTTGCCGTTTTCGCGTTGCTCAACCCTCGCGATATCGAGGGGGGGATTCGGTCTTTGGTTTCGTCCTCTCAACCCTTTGGACGAACGACTTCGAGGCAATTTTCAAGTGTCGTTACGCCGAACGATCGATCAACGATCTCGCATACGAGCGAAAGTCGGGAGATTGCCGCGATAATATTTTATATAATATATTCGTTAGCCTTGCTCGAAGACGACCTACTTTCGCGGTATGTAAATTTATGCGCGATAGACTCGATTGTATGTAAATAGTAATAGGAACTCCGGTGTTTTGCGCAACGTGGAGTGTTGGCAAGCTTCTTCTGTTTTTCATGCGCGAACGAGACTATTATTTAGCGAGGTATTCCGTCGAAAGCGATCCGACACGCGTCACGACCTTTGGGCGCGAAATTCTGTCACTATGCTCGCGACGTTCCGCGAGAGTCTTTTCCGACGAAGAGGGCCAAGATCTTGCTCGAATAACGACAACGAATTAATCGTCAAGTCTGCTCGACCGAGAGTTAAATATGTATCGAGAAGTTCGTTGCACTTCTCGGAGCGATATCGGAATAATCGCGAAGTAATAATGTAGAAATATCTACTCAATTAATTAAGTAGTTTGCGATAGTACGTAACGAGGGAGAGATCTTTCTTTTTTTTCTTTTTAAAGACTTTTTTCGTTATTCGATATTTATTATCGGATAAGAATTTCGGTGATGTTGGTTCGAAAGCCAGCCGAGCCGACTGGTCGAGCGATTTTCACGACTCAACGAGCCCGAAGGGAACGGTAAACCTCGGTTTACGGACGATTGCGCGTCTTCAGATTTGTCCCGCCGCGTGATCCGACCACCCGTCCGTGTAGCCGTGACATTTTTCCATCGCCGCATCTCGAATCTAATTTATGCGAACCGCGTCGGTGCGCCGACGTGCGTCCCGACTACTTTTTTGGACTTTCTATCGGTCGCTGGATCGAGGATGGACTTTGTAATCGGGGCCTCTTAACCGAGTAATCGCGTTTTCCTCTTATCCACCGGGGTTCTAACCACCCGTGGCCTCGCTCCCTACGGAGACTCATCCTCGAGGGTATTACCAGAAACACTACTCCGCGTGGCGATAGTCGCTAATGGCAACTGCGTCCCGTCGACCACCGTTCTCGATCTCCCGTTTGTCGCGACGACTTTCAACTATACGCATCGGCAGTCGCGAACGTCCGAGTAAATCTATGGAATATAATCTTATCGAGGCGAAGAATTAAAAATTGACGCTATCTAATTGCCGTAGACGACAACATAGTCGCACGCTGAGTTGTGGAAAAACGGGGACGGTATATGAATATTTTTATGTATGTGATAACGTCCCGCATTCTTGTATAAAATACTCATCGATTAAATCGCACGTCCTTCGCTCCTTGCGAAGGTAAACGAAGTGCTCCGATTAGAAAGCTCAGCGATTTTCCGGTTTTGATATCAGGTTCGCTCACCTTCGAGCACGTGGCCACGTCGAACCGGTTTTCGGGAGCGTGTTAGTTGGAAAGTAATTCGAAAAAAGGGAACTTTTTGGTGGATCGCGACCGTTTTTATTGTTTCGATCGAAACGGTCTGGAGTTTTTGCCGGATGTTCTAAATGCATTTTATTTACATATTAAGGGGTGCATTCCGTATAAATGAATAAATAAATAAATAAATAATTATCTAACACGTGATGTGTCGCGTAGGTCATACATACACGATTGCGACGTTTAATGTTGTCGGAACCGTCGAGCATTTATATATTTAAATTTTGTCACGTTACACGTTCTAATCGTTAGGTTCATAACGAAACAACTTTTTTCATCAAACTCATTGTTTACTATCAACGCGTACAATCGATTTTACCCTTCCGGTTAATTAAGGATAGCAGATCGATAGAATATTCAAAGCTTTAAATTACGTAAATACTTTTTCATCCGTGCAAAAAGGATAGCGAATTGGTAATTCGCGAAGAATAGAAGACCGAAGTACACGACAGCGAAAGAGGACAAATTTGCCGATCGTGGGGTTCGCAACAACCCTGGATCGTCGGGTTTGTACTCGAGCAGCGGTGTCCCGCGGAGCAAAAATTGGTGCCTAATGCGAATTGTAGGTTAGATTTCTTCGGGCGGTGACGAGGCTCTTTCGTCGTTCGAAATTTCATTTCCGATCGTCCGAATAGGCCGCCCGGGGTTCCTACCCCATTCGGCGCGCTCTCTGTTCCTTTGAAATTAGATTGTAGCCGGTATTCGAAAGATAACCGGGGATTTTATTGTACGCGTAATAAACACAAGTACCGTAGAGGGTCCTTCCCCCTGCGGGAGCTCGTGAAAATTGTCGAGACGGCCCCTAGACTCGCTTTATACAAGAAAAATCATCCTGTCGCGTGTTTCGTGTATTTCCAAAGCTAGTCGAATCATACGAATTTTTGGTATCTATATTTCCGATCGGATGCAGCAAGGATCAATTCCTTTATAATTTACACCGAATGAACTGGCTTTATCTTTAACGAAGTCATGGATGAATATTTCTGCGATCGAAAAATAAACTGTGAAAGATGGTGAAAAGGTTTTCGAGTCCAAGTAGACGGACGGCGTAACCGAAGACTCGCCGAGGGGAAGAGGCAAGGGAAAGGGAAGACTGGTCCGGTCGAAGAGTAGATGATTTTCATGATTTCATGATTCGCGATATCGAGGGGGATCGTCGGTAACGAGCCGATCGTGACTCGCCGCTTTTGTACGGTAGCTTATTCGCGAGCTGTTGCGGCAACGAACAACGGCTCGACAACAGGCAGCACGAGCACGAGCACGTTGGTATCGCGTTGGTGGGGTACATTCGATCCTTCCGCGAGCAGAGGAACTGCCACTTATCCATTGGCTCGCCTCTAAATCGTTCGAACGATAGACCCAAAGCGGTTTTAATGCTATCTACGTACACCAAAGCCGCAGGAGAACTCTAGGAACGAGTCGGAGAGCCCCGTTCTCGCTGTTTCTCTTTCCTCGAGTTCTTCTCGTATACTCCCTCGTTCGTCTCCCGAGCGTGAACGCGATGTTCCCCTCTGTGTCCTCTTTTCTGCCTGTTTACACACTGCAAAGCAAACGCGAGAGGCCTCGTCGACCAACGATGCCTACGATCGATCGATCCTCGAGCATCGCGGAGGATGGAAAGAACCGATGTATAACCAGCGGTTCAACGTCGACGGAATTTATCGTCGATGTCACCGACCATTATTTCCCACGAAACCAAAGTCCCGGCACTCGTCGATTCCAACTAATACGAGCGACGATATCGTTGACGGTTTAGGCTACCGATAGATTCAAGAAGAAATTGATTCAAGAAACAATTTCCATTCCCTTTGTAAAAGAACAATTTACACCTTATCGTCGTACTTGACACTTGTTAACGCAACCTGTTCGCAACCGATACTCCGATCTAAACGCTCCTTCGATTCCCTTCGCTTCGACCCAAACGCTCAGCCGTGCTATCCACCAAATATTTCTCACTCGTACGATGTGGCATCCGATAGCTGTTGTTCGTTTAAGTAAAAAAAATGATCGTGGCATTTTTACGCTAGGCCTTTTTCCCGTTCCACGTTGGCGTTTCCGCGAAGGGAACGGGAACGAAGGCAGGAGGAACGATTGTTTCTTCTAGATCGGCCGGGTTGATGATACGTTGTTCGGGAAGGCATCGGTAGGGAGAGCAGGAAATCGGATCGCATGTCTGCCTCGAATCTTTCCGCCATCTTGCGAGAATTCTTTCCACGGTAGCGAGCGACGAGCGGCGAAAACCGAGCTCTGCGATTACATTCCCTTATAAATATGCAAATATGGCGGCACGGTGCACGTAGGGAGAAGAAACGGCGGAGAAAGAGGAGGGGTGGAGGAGGGCGAAGGGAGCAGGAGGGGGCGGAGGTGGGTTCGCGGGTCTCCGGCAAACGAAGGCTTCGCCGGCAACGCGAAAGGGGCCAGGACGCAAAAATAGAGAGTATCGCGGTAATAATTATTGATTAGGTATTCGTGACCGACTCGCAATTGCTGGAACAGTACGGTGCACAAGACGGCCTAAGTACACCTACCGCGATCTTTCCCTCCTTCGTTCTCGTTTACAGTCATACCCCGGGTTACGGATCCTCTTGCGGACATTTTGAATCACCACACGTTCCAGAAACACCGACACGATCCGCGTCTACCAAATATATCGATACAGAGTCCCATTACACGACGTTTCCAAAAATTTGTCTATAAAAGCCCAAGTACGTTACGTTCAAAGGTAGAAACGAGAAGATCCACGTTCGAAAGCTGTCGAATCTGACGATACGAGAAATCTCTCAGGATCGGTTGGCCCGATTTTTTTGCATTACCGTCCTTAAACGGTCTCTAAGAGGGTGATGGTAAAAAGGGCAACAGAAATCGGGGCGCGCATAATACGCCTCTCGCGTTGCTGCTGCCCATAATTTTCGTAATTCTGGGTTTTGGAGGATCCCTCGGCCGTATTCCTGCTACCAGTCTTTGCTCGGCCGGTTTTATTGCTCGCAGCCCTTGGATTTGGGTGCGTATCCAAGTACACCAAGGACGCGCGCAGGACCGTGCTCGATCTCGATGACGAAACTTGTTTGCTCGCCAAAAGATGCGCGTTCCAAACACCCTGGGGACCAGTGGTTTCCAAATTCTTTGGGATACGCAGAGATGTTCGAGTTGTTAGCATTTTTCCGCGTGTCTCGTACGTTGCTGTCGGCTAAACGGGTTAATGATATTTTCGAGTCGACCCCGTGAAGATGGTCGACGATCGGTGAAACCACGATTTTTCCGCGACTGGAAACGCATCTGGTCGCGGCCAATTCGCGCGGCTCGTACGTTATTCTTCCGCGTCGGTGCGCCGTTTTTTATCGTTTCAATTATCGACGCGATTCCTCGCCGAGCAAATTATTTTTTCGGCGCGCAAGGTATGGCGTGTGTGCAACGGGTTGAATTTGCAGGCGATAAATCGCGCGATCGACCGTTTCGGCAAATCGATCGCATAGATTCACCCCGTGCCGGGTTATTTACGAATTAGCAGCGAAAGCGACGATTTCGGGCAATTTTCCGAATCGCGTCGCTCGTGCCGCGAAACGTCGATACCTTATAAATCGCTGGCGTAATTATTACGTATCGTCGCGCAATTATCCCCGGCGTAAACCGGGACCACGGGACACGGGTGCAGAAACGTGTATACTCGTTCGGTTTGTTCGGTTAGTCCCGGATTATCGCGATAATTATCGTCGGAGGAGCACGAAGATACAGAGCCGGGACCGCGGGCTCTGGAAGTAAACTAGGATGCCGGGTGGGTCTCTCATTGTCGAGGAACAGAAACGGTAGCGAGAGATAACGCTGTTCATCTTTCTCGCGTACAAACCGAGGTAAGTACCGACGCGACGGGGGGGGGGTTTGGCTGCTGAAGCACGCGCGCGCGCGCTCGTAAATCGCGAATGATTCCGCTAAATTTCCATCTCGTCGAAAGGGGATAGCAGGGACCACTGGTGGGTAGGATAGGGGTTGGGTCGTCGATGGTGCCGTTGGATGGATAATGGGCAGGGTGAATGATAATGCCGCGCGCACATTGTACCTTCCTACGCCGCGCGTTTCTCTGCGTCAGTGTTTCTCAAACTTTGCTTCGCGAACCTCCGAGGATTCCCGGACCGGTCGTTGGGATCGATGGCGCTTAAAATCTTCGATAAAAAAATGATAAAAAGAAGAGGCAGCGTGAAATTTCAGATATTTTCCTCGCGTCGTTTGTATTTCGTTCGCGGCTCAAGTACCTATTTTTCGCGACGGCAAAGTAGAAGCCCCTTTAAGCGTTGGACCGCGAGTAATTAAAGTTGCGGAATTCGTCCGATCGCGCGCAAAGCTTAAAAGCCGCGAACTATTCCGCCTGAACTTCCTCTGGCGCATATCGAAATAAACAAACGCCTAGCAGCGGACTTTGACTTTCGTTTCCTCGCCGTGCTTCTGCCGTTAATGAGAAAAACAATCGTCGTCTCTCGTTTGCTCGCTCTTGGTCTTTGACGCGAACGAGACACAGAGGCCAAAAGTGTAAATTAACGTAACGTAACGCAACGTAACGCGTTGCGCTGTGAAAAGTGCCGCCCGACCTCTCCTGCTTGTGCTTCCGCGTTTTATCATGCGTTGAGGCCCGCGCGCGCGCGCGCGCGCGGAATGCAAACACACCGATGGATCGCACCTATTGCCGGGGCACGGTTGTTAAATTTAATTTGCCCGCTTATTTGTGTACAACTTTATATTTCCCATTAGCGGGATAAACTGACCTAATTCTGGCGGCATCGTTGCTCGGGCATCGCGTGGCTAGAGCAGCGACGCGGGTCGCCAGGGAGTACCGAGGCGAGTTCGAACAACAGAGAGCATACCTCAGTGGAAAAAGATGGAAAGAGAACCATCGCCTGCACGCTAAGACTATTCGAACAGTTTAATCGAGTACTCGTCGAGTAGCCGAATACCGCGAATAAACTTCGAATATACCTCGTTCTCCTACCTTTGCTATAAATTCTAGCCGAGCGTACGACTTTTAACGTTTGGCGCCGCAAAATTTTCCCCCGCGTTTTTTATGAATTTGCAAAATGTACGAACTTATAAATTTTGATAGCCTCGTCGTAGGTTCGTTGTAAACTTGCAAAATTTATGATCGCGAAATTCGCGAAGGATCGCTGTTTTTCAGCGGTGGGAGAGCAGCGAGAATAGGAAACGTTGGTACGAAGTTAACACCTGTATGCGTCTATGGTCGCGAAAATGGACGAGCTTCGATTTCTTAAGAGTAACAAAACTAGGGACGGCATTCTCACGTATAAATTACGTAAACGGATATTTTTAAAGACGAGGAGAATTGATCGACCGGATATGATCGTAGTCGTGGCGAGTTCTCTCTGCTTTAAATTCATGAAAGAGAGAAACGTTGATTGCGTTGTTCTCGTGGGGTTTCCCGGGGACATCTTTTACGTGCCGTATATTTCCAACGAAATTACAATATCGCAATTAAAGAAAGTAAAGATAATCGTTTTATTCGAGTATAATTTTAAGCAAAGGTCAAACATAAACGTCCGCGAGGTACCGCTAGATGGCGATTAACACGTTACTATCAGCTGCCGCCGCCACCTGACTCGCGCGTGACAGAAAAAAATATCGCGATAATCATCGGTGTGACATGTTTATAGAAATTGCTGTAGCTATCAAATCTTTCATCGTCAACTAGTACGTACGAAGCTACACTGTCGAGAGATGTTGCGTATATTATTCGGAACTCTGCTCGAGACACGGTTTAAGATCCGAACGAAGAACGACCGTTGAATACGTTTTACCTACCTACCCGTAGGTTTTACGCCGAGAATGCATCCATCGGTGGAGATTTCGTCCGCGGGAAATTTAAAAGACAAATCATCAGCTGGAAATGGCAACGAGGTTGGTCAGGAATGCCTTGGAGGTGGACGCATCGGTCCGAGCTTTTTAGTAGATGACAGTCTCCCGGGAGTCGAACATCCGGTATACAGAGTACGTGGAAAATATCTTAAAAGGTAGCATGCGCGGTACGGTTTTTGCGCTTCAACAGATATCGAACGCATCCTTTCCATTGGCAAAAAAACCTGTCGAGTATCGCGCACGAGAACAAACGAGACGAGACTCGTATTTCATAGATGATTAATCCCCGCTGGATTGTGGAGTAACGAGAAACGGGCGATGGTAATTACGCCACGAGTAAAACACCGTTCACGCATAAAAGTAGCCAGCTGCGTTACTCGGTTCGCCTTCGGAAAAGATTCACGGCTCGCGCGGGTGCGTGCACGCGCGTAGGTGTACGTGACCGTGTGGCCGGCACAAAGTGTGAGGTAATTAGTTTACGTCGTGCGAATCGTGTAAACTTCGCTACGCATCGATTAAATGCCGGTGCTGGTGGCGCTGTCGCAGCCACGGCGTATATCGTTCGAATAGATTTGCTCCGATCGACCTCGCCAGCACGTTTCACCTTTGCGCGCCGATAGAAATTGGCAGCCCGAGCGACGCTCGAAACCGCCTCTCGATACCGCGTCGTTGCGCTCCTATTCGTGGACCCGACACTTGTCGCGATCGCTGTACGCGCTCGTTGCAAACTTTCGGTACATTTTCTTGCGAACAAGCATCGTATATAGCGTAGAAACATTTCGTCGAGACGCTTTATCGACGGTAAGCGTCGATCGAGTCTAGGTCGATCTAGGATAGCCTTTCCATGGGTACTCGTCGTCGAAAAAATCTGGGCTCCGGCAGGGTTGCGAGTCGTTGGAATCTCCGCTAAAGCGACCATTTTTATTTACCGTGCAGGCACAAGATTTTTTTTTCATCGTTGCGTAAAAACGCGTTCCCGCGAATCCGGGAGCGACTTTCGTTTCCTCCTTCCAGCATGAAATTGACTTCAAAGAACTTCGGATGCCGGAAAGTCCATCATTTTTCAGCCCTCGCGGAAGATAAAGGCCGACGACTGCACAGAGGGGGATATAGACGTAGACGCGTACACGCGTGCACGTGTAAAAGGGTGCGAACGAGCGAGCAGGAATAGGCGGGGCTGCAGATGCATACTCGTGTACATGGCTCGCTTCCTAATCAGGCATAGTAGTTCTCGGAATCCCTCTGCCTATAATCGATCAGCCGGGTTATACATTTTTCCGGTGAAACATCCTGAGCCTCCTCCGCTCCTCTCCTCTTCCTCTTTCGACTCGTTCGACCGATCGATTCGCGTACTCGCCGCGCTCGAATCGATACCGTCGATACCTGTTACGCGGTATGGAAGATCCGCGATGCTCGAGGCTGCTGACTCGCGCGGCGATTCCTCCATTTGCGTTTTAATCGCTTTCTCACGGTCGAATGGAAGGGATACTTAATTTAACCTCTTTAGAAACAGTGGTATACGAACGACCCCTGAATCCTAATATCGTGTCTTTATCTTTCCAACCCTTCCAAGTACAATTCCCTTAACGGACGTTTGCTTCTCTTCCTACGCTAGTTTACACGGTGTTCGAAACCGCGATGGCGGCTGAAGGATCGCACACTCCGCTCCGCTCGGCTCAGCTTCGCTCCGCTCCAGCCTATCCGTCGGTTCGTTTTCCACTCTTAGTTATAACCCTGTGACGTTCCCATGGCATAAACAAAGCGCAACCACCAATTCCGACGATGAAATATTATAAGTAATAACATATACCTATAGGGAGTGCAGGCTACGTGTTCTTGACCGCGGCCCCGCGCGGGACTCGAAGAGAACGGGATAATAACACGGCACTAAACTATACGCTCGATACGCCGTACCTACATATAATTGTATAATTATTATTAATGATATCGGGTCCCTTACCGGCTTAAACGCGCCAACGTACCCGAGGTACCGATCGAACCGTACTTGTACTCGCTCGCGTCTTACTTTACTCCTCGTCCCGCCTCCTCTTTCTCCCCTTCTCGTCTATCCATCGTTCAGCTTCTATTTACTCGTTCGACCGAGTCTTGCCCTGTCTCTATCTCTTCGACCGTTTCGTTCATCGACTTCTCGCTCGTGCTCCGAGTAACGTACGTTGAACACTTTGACTTTCGACGTGTTCCACCTACAATTTTCCAATGACTCGTGTCCCGGGGTTGTCTTGCACCGTTGGTATATATCCTTTTTCTTTCTCGTCGAGCATCAGGGACGTTGTCCGATTTTTCGCGGCGCGAGCAGCCTGGATAAGATTTCGAGACGATATTACAGGCTGATTCGCCGACGAATCGCCGCATCGACGCGTACTCGAGCGAGCAACCAATCTCGTAATTTCTCCAGTTATTTATTGCCATCGTTCTCCTCGTTGTGCACGTTTTTTCGACGATCGCGAACACCTCGACCCTGAGCTAATCGTGGGAGGCGATATAATGGACCCACGATGTAACGCGACTCTGATTTCTTTTCTTTTTTTTTTTTTTTTGTTTTTTTTTAAATTAAATTGTCACGATTATCCATTTCTACAAAACAAATAACGCTTGGAAAGTTGTTCGTATTTGATTCGCTATTTAAATCGATATCCGGTTAAGAAATTCGAGGGTGGCGGCCGCACGAGAGGGAGACGCGTAACTCGCTGTCATCGCGGCGATTAACGACGGCTTCGGAATAAAGAGATCGTCGACCGAAAGCTCGTAACCGTCGCGCGACCAGTTTGCGCTCGGCGCGGGGATTAATTTTCAAGCGTAATAGCAAACATTACCGTAACCTGTCGCGCTGAGAGCCGAAAAAGAGAAGCGTCCGGGCCAGGAGAAAAAAGGAAGCGACGAACGAGCGCGTGAGTTAGGGGCCGATGGAGCGACGGAGAAAAGGAGCGGACGAAGCGGGACGGTCCGAGTGTAGAGAAAAAAGCATAAACGCCAAGAACGAAGACGAAGACGAAGACGGACGAAGCCAGGAGAGGAGCGTGCGCGTGGAATATTAAGGAGCGATTAACATAAGGGGACAGAAGCGTGCGTGTCTTCGCGATCGTGACGACGTTATCGATTGTCGTCGAGTTCTAGGTTCAGGCACGTATCGCATACACGCACTCGCGAACCGACAATGAACACAGGACGAGGTTAAAGACACGCGCTCGCGACGAGTCGGCCTTACGACCAGGGGAACGGGGGACACGGTAGGCTGAACAAAAAGAGAATCGCGCGCGGAAAAGAATGGGAGAAAGAACGACGAACGAAAGAAGAGGAGACGCTCGGGGACCGCGCGGAGAACTCGCGGTATTGTCAACCGCGAGGCCGTATACCGACGGTGTCCCCGCGTTACTGGTAACCATAACTGTACCTGCATTCCGATCTTCTGAATAACGCCGGAATAATACGCCTGGATAAAGGATGCCCCTACACGAGTTTCTACGCGAACTCTCTTCGATCGGGGTTTCGTCGACGTTAACCTTCCACGTTTTTTATCCGACGTCAACGGTTTACGCATATCCCCACACGTTGCGTCGGAGCAGCGAGAAAAATTTGAAAACCGACAGTCGCGTCGCGAGAGTGCTGCGTAAATACAGAGAGAGAGAAGGGGGGTCTCGAGGACGAGGGGAATCATAAGCGCGGAATCGTTTTATTCGTAGGTTTGTTTTGGTGCGATCGGTATTAGAGAGCGGAACGGAACGGGACGGGACGGGACCACCGGGCAGGGTGCTCGAGGCATCATTAAGACGGATTTTCCGGCACGCAGTCTCCTGATTGCCTCACGTACGACGGTTACGCGCGATCATTCGGTTCAATGATAATCCCTCGGGTAGCTTGGCGTGGCACGTCTGTCGGGACGAAGCGAGACGTACGAAGGAAACGAACAGACCAGACGGATACGCGGACCAAGGGAACGATCTCCGCTACGATCATACGCAATTACATGCTGAATCTTTAATGGAACGTTTCGAGCCTGGAATTACTCGAACGCCGTGGAAAGCTATCGCCGAGTAATGCAAGTTCTGAGAGCGCGCGGGTCCCGCGCTTTCTTCCGCTCTGTGTCCGCGTCCACGCTCCCGTGTCTCTCCTTCGATGGCCCCGCGAATATCTTCTTCTCGGAGCAGATGCTATCGTCGATGGGAACCGAGACGTCAGGCTAGCCTTTACGATCTTGCTTGATCGAATCGTAATTTGTCTACTTCTCCCGCGCCCGGACCACCAGACGGGATAAGGGAAACGTCGATTAGAGACGATCGCGACGCGATTTCTTTCGAGAGAATATAGAACGGTTCGGGATCGCTGTAGGTTTTCATTTCGTAAATGATCGAAACCGCGCGGCTTCTTTCCTGCCGCATCCCGTCGCGGATAGACACGGTGGATCGTCCGTGGGTGGGGGAGGGGAAGAGCCCGAAGCGAACGTAAAATGACTTTCCAAAATTCGAAATTCCAGACGAGAGCCGAGCGATAAAGCGGCCCGTTTCCAGCGGGCACTTAGATACCACAATTTGCTAGATGGTCGCCCAGGGCGAGCCATCCACTCGGGCAACCTTTGCTTTGTGTCTCCGCCGGACAGGACAGCAAGAGAATTCGATTTAACTACCACGCGTCCAGGGACGCTTCGTGTGCGTGAGCACAGGTCTTGCCACGATACGCTCCAGTTCTACAGGGTGCTTGCAGAATCCCAAAACTTTCCCTGGAGTTCGTTGTTCGACATGTGTAGCGGGCGAACCTGATTGTTCCCTCGTATCGCTAATCGCCGTTAAAATCGACAATTTTGGGGATAAACTGGCTCGGCGGTTGCTGGGTACTCGACCGTTTGCACCGCGACTCGTTCGCGGTCGTTCGATGGGGAATACGAGAGGAGACACGCTTCGACATCGGTCTTAGCCGACGGGGAAACGCGTCCGACTCGAGGAAATAGATGAAAACGGCTAGAGTTTGCGAGGGTACACCCGTTACGCGATTTTGGCGCAGCCTGTCGGACAAAGGAACGGTATGCATATGCACCGCGTCCCTCGTCTATTCGCCATGGAAATGCGATGTAATTTAATGCAGGACTTTTGACGTTGGTACTCGATGTCTTTGCGACGGTTGTGCAGGGTACGCGCGCGTTCGTTCGTCCGTCGGTTGCGCCGCGAGGAGTTCTCAAAGGATCCTCCGTGGATCGAAATTGCGTCAAGTCGCGGCAAAAAGGTAGCGTGCCGGTTGGCTCGAAACGGAGGGATCGCTCGAAGGTTCCGAAGGAGTAAGTCGTTGGTCCATCCGAGGAACAGGCTTCGCGAGGGAAGAGGGAGCTCGGGAGGCGCGACCAAAGCAGCGCTCGAATTTATAAAATATCATTAATCTTCGGAGCGTTCGGACTGGCAACGTACCGGGCCCGATCGCAACGTGTGTTTATGCCATCTCGCGGGCCGTTTAGACGTGATTTATCGTAAGAAATTATCGGAATGCTAGAAATACCGTATCATTATCGTGCATCTCGCATCGTTCGCGCGTACACGGACAATTTACAGCTAGGAGAAGAACGATCCACGGATCGAGCGTGACGAATTAACGTTGCGAGACGCGGTCTTTTTTACCAGGTTCCGAATCTCCTAGCCTCCGGTCTCTCTGGCTGTTCGTCCGTGTAAAAAGTATCTGTTTGTTCGAGTATGAGCGATAAAGTTAAAATACGCAAAAATACGGTGACTCGGTTTTTCAACGAGACGACCTTCTTCCTTCCACCGGAGCCGTTTACCGTGAAAAGAACGCGCAGCGGACCGATTAATTCCGGGGGCGTTTAGACGTTGAATCGCGGTCGGCTTTCCCACCGGAGAGCCCGTATCGCCGTGTAAAATTAACAGTTCCCCGGGATATTTCTAAAGGTATCGCCGAGACCGTTTCGTGAAAGGCGCGGGTCCGTTCGTACTTGCGTTTCGTTGATTTATCGCGTGCGTCCAACGACGGCTCGAAAAGAGCGAAAAGTTAATTTGCAATTTTAATGTTGGACTTTTTGTTTCGACAAAATGGTAGCGGTAGTCGGTCGAAGATTTAATGAAACGATGTTGCGTTAGGAGAAACGGGGCCCGGCTCTGCGATAGGGTACAATGCTTCGCCGTTGTCGCAATTGTCTCGTTACAAGTTACAATACACCTCGGCTGACCTAGAATTCCTCCCGGTGTCTATTGAAATCTGCATTCGCGAATCGAGCCGCAATCGCGACAACATGCAAATGTTCTGCCGACGAGGTTGCGAAATTCCTATGATCGCAATTAAGGCTGTCCGCGTTATTGCTCGCCAGTAGCCGCTATCGCGTCGCGCGAACGTTACGATTCAAGAAAACCGTGTCCATTCCCGTGAGAAAATATTCGATCGATATCGACTCGATCGATTTCGTTTAACCGATGTTCGACGTTGAGCTTCGATCGCGCGATTTCTCACCGCGTAGTCGACTCGGTCGATTCGTCGACGCAACGTCTAGATGAATTTACAAAGTGTCTGTATTATTTTTTTTTTTTTTTTTTAAGAAACGATCGATATCGATCGTCGATGTTTCGAGCGTAATCTGCTCGGTTTTCGTCGAATCGGTGGCTCATTTCGCGGGACATCGGAGAATTCTGTAGCTGGAATTCGTGGCAAAAGTTGGCCGTCCCTCGCACGAAGGACGATTCTCTTTCCTTCTTCGAGACACCGTTCGCGCTTCGTCTTTTCCGCGACTGCACCGTGCGCGCGTATCGATTCGTGGCCGCAGGTGAGAGACCGATGATTATATCGATCGAGTCTTAGGTCTTTGGAGGATAGAGCGTGTACAGTAGAAAGAAGGAACGAAAAAGCAAATCGGGGTGGGGCGATGGAAGAAAAAGGAGGCTCGCGGGAGAGAGGGCCAGGGGGATAATTTTGATATTCGGTGATTCGGTACCCGGTAGCATGATCGGCATAACGCTTATACACAGGGCCAGGATGGTGGTTGCCTCGAGGCACTGATATTACCTAACCCCATGATCAGCGCCTACGTCGAAAATCGCTGCGTTCCACAGAGAAAGAACGCGTTTTATTCCGAGAGTCGACGTCGACATTTTTTGCGTCTAGCCGGTAGTAAATGCAGGGTGTGTGCCCTTACACGCTGAACGTAGCGGGAAGGGGACGGAGGATAGAATCGAAGAGAGCTACCTATCGTTCGCTGGTGAAATTCGGAACGTTGAAAAAAGGGGCGAAAACGCACGAAATTGCACGCTTCGAATGCAAATGTTTAGAGGGCCTCTCGGTCCTCCTTCGGCCGCAACGTTTCGCCGGTGCGTCCTCGCGACTCGTGTCTGCGCCGATTTCGACGCTTCCTCCGCTCGGGGAAGAACGCTGCTGGGATATCCGCCGAGGAGACGGAGGATAACGCCGCTCGTATATCATCTCGGTAGCTATCCCCCTCGCTAGAAGGATGTAACACAGTCATTAATTCTCTGCTGGGTCCATCGGGCTCGGGGAGCGATCGAGCCTCTCGAAAATTTCGGCTGCAACGCTGGCCCGCTTTTTCGATCCTCTTCGTTTTCGCGCGATTCGCGCACGCGACCTTGGAAAGAGTCGAATATAAATGCGCGGCTGGATATATAAATTCCGTGACGCGGAGGTGCACAGTCGCTTATACGGTTAAATACGAACGAATACGTGCGCGGACCCGAGGTGTACGCGCTCCACCATGTGCTTGTATATGTAAATATGTATATAGGTATAAATATATATTCGTTCAGCGGAGGCACGGAGGGTAGGTAATGCAACAAGTGGCGGTTTTCACGGGTTTTCCCGGGGATGAAACGGAACGGGCCGGCGGTGGATGGAGTCCCACGCCACTTCCACTTCCACGGCAAAACCGCCGACACCGTTTCCACCCCCTCTGTACCCATACCACCCCTTAACGGCCACAAAGCTTCTGTCTGGTATTTAAGGGTGGAAGCCCTTACGGCGCCTCGTCCCTTCGCTGCTCGCGTCACGAATTGAGATAGGTCGAGCCACGATCGAACCTCTCGACCTTGCGATTAGGGGATCATCCGTGCACCGTCGAGAAAAAAAGGGACGAGAAGATCGAAATCGAGCGAAAAAGAGGGGAAACAGCTGAAAGAAGGATGGAACGAACGGACGACCGGACGTAATTTTAAAGGGGTTGCCTCGAATATGTTTCTCCGAGCGACAACTTACCGCTCGTGTTTACCGCGCTCGCGTCGAGAGCTTATATACGGTTTGGTCCGCTAACGGACGATGGTCTTTTGCGAATTTTTTTGTTCCATTATGTACAATAGATATAAAAAGAAAATAGATTGCAAGTACGACGTCGCTAATTTTATTTCGCATACGAATGGTCTCGGTGTTAAATTCATTCCGTAATACGAGAGACGAGCGATAGTTTGCGAATCTGCATCGTGGAAAGAGCATCGAGATCGTTTCAACGAAAGCGAATCGAATCGAATCGAACCGAATCCGAAGGTTTACTCGCAAAAAGCAACCCGGTCGACCCACGTAATTATCTCGGAACAGGTCGAGAACTCGGCGAAAGGATGGCAGCGTTACCGCTAGTCGACGAATCTTACAGTTTCTCGTTCGTTCTCCGACGAGAACGCGGTGGCACGATATTTCCGAGTTTAGCGCAGCGCCGGTGGAAACCATTATTCGAAATCAGCCGACGCGATTGGCCGGCACGAAGGCACGGAGAGCCGTTCGCATGATTAAGATCATCCAATGATTCCTTCTCTATAATGATAGGCTCTGGTATGCCTGCTGCTGGTTTCTGGGTGGTGGGGCAGCTCGCGGGCGGAAGGGGAGGCTTTGCGCGAGATTACTAAAAGAATCTTATGCTAATGAAAATGCTCCCTCCCCCTGTCGGCCCCTACTCGCGAATCCCGAGACGTCGTCGTCCCTCGTTTCGCTATTTTTTCTCTTCGTCGATTCGCCTACGAAATGACAACCTTCGAGATTGCATTCCGCGCCCCCCCTTTGGAAAAATTAGTACCTGTCGTTACGCGGAGAAATCAGCATCGAAGGCTCGCCGTTTCCTCGTACGAGGTACTCCTCGAAAGTGGACGAATTCGTCGCCATGCAAAACCCCCGTTTCGGTCGATCCGATTCTCCTTCTTTTCCCTCTGTCGCGGAAAGCAATTCTTTCCCGCAATTATTTTAATCGGCGCGTAACAACGCTTCTTGGAAATTCGAGCAATTCGTTCCGATTCACGTACTCGTGACTCTGGATGGGAGACGAGCTTAAATAATTTCGTAAAATTGTGTTCCGCGGTTCGACGCGCAGAGGATTAGGAAAATCGTTTGCTGTTACGGGCGTAGTCGCGCGTGGGAGGTGGTAGGCGAAAGAAGGAAGAGGAACGAGAAGAGACGGTACGCAGCGGACTCGGACAAATGGTCCTTCTTATTATTTTCATTACGCAGCTATAATGAAGCATTAACGGGGAAGCAGCTAGACGCTGACCGACGGTTAGGGCAGGAAGGAGAAGCAAAAGGTAGATACGACCGATGATGCGGACGGAGTTGGACGGATTGAAAAAACCATTTAGCAACTGGCCATTATAATAATACGTGATTCGTTTATCTCATCTTCGTACAGTCGTGCTCGGTCGAATCGGTATTCCCCCGGATCTACCAGGGGGTTTCTGTCTCGTAGATCGACTCGATCCGGTGGATCGCGAGCCTCGAACACGACGCGATTTTTCGGATTTCGTTTCGTGGGGGTCAGCATTGTTTCGGGTTTCCAAGTGAAAAAGAAACCGAGCAAGGAAAAAATGTGACGTTGCAGACGGCGAGCAACTGGTGTCCGCGAAGGTAAGCACGACGGAGATTTAAAAGTTGGCAGCCCGAGGGGGTGTCGAACCGAGTATACGGACTACGTGTAGTATATCGTTCGCTGTCACCGAGCAGATCGAGGAGGCTTCCGTAGGTAGCGAGTAGGTTTCGTGCTGGAAAGCATGATCACGGAAGTACCGTGTTGCTGTCGCGGACTGTACGATAATGCAGCAGGATGGATACCTTCGCATTACAATATGAACCTGGATCGCCTCGGTCACGTTCGCTCGATGTGTGTGTGGTCCACCTCTGGTCCCGTCCTTTCTTTCGGCCTTTTTTCTCCCTGTTCCCTCTCCCCTTCGGTTGTTTCCTCTTCTGCCGGTGGTATCTTCCCCGAGTTGACCCTCCTCCTCTTCTTCTCCAAGTTCGTCCCTGTTGGTCTTCGCTGCACCGCAAAAAGACGGAAACTCATTATCCATACGAGATTTTACGGCCGACGAATTCGCATAGCGGTTTCGAACGACACGAAGAAAACCTTTAAGCTCCGAGACAAGGTTTCTTCGGTGCCGTTCCTCTAGACTCTAGAGTCTTCCGCTAGCGAGACCTGTGTCCAGTTAGGAGTTGGAAGACCGCGGATGTGTTTAAAGCGTCGCGTAACCACGATTTTATTCGAATCATTCATTTATCTCGACGCTTTCATCGAACGATTCTCGAATCTAACGTACGCGACTGGTGGTTCTTCTTGTACACGTTTCCTTACGAAAACCTCTTCCGAGTTTCTCTTGGTCGCGCAAGAAGGCGAATGGGAAGTCTCGCCGGGACAGGCATGAATTTTTGTTCGTGCGTGCCTTGGAATTTACGTAAGACGCACCAGTTGCGTCGTGGCATTATCGCGAAGCGGTCAGGATGCATCGGTCTAACGAGCGCGAGCATTCAAGGATGTTTACCTTTAATATTATAGAATCCGAGTTGTACGTAGCACGCGAACGCGATTACGCTCCGTTGGTCGTATTTTCAATACGCGTATCGGAAACCGCGTAATTTTCGACGCGATTGCCGGTCGAGCGAGCACGAACCGCTCCGCGTTTGCATTTGCGACCGGGACTGCGTTTTCTAAGCGCACGTACGCCAGAAATGGCAACATTTTAATTGAGTTTTATTCGATCGAACGCCGTATCTTGATCCGTTCTACGCGTAATATACCTTTCAAATTTTTATATTTCGGCCACCACGTTTTCGAACAAGATGGCTCGTTTATTTCCACCTTTTTCCCTTAATCGACAGATTAACGAATATTAATATTATTCTCGTTTATCGATTCGCTGTATTAATTTTGTGCAACGGCGCCTCATATTTTTTCTTGACGCGAAACGGTTTAAATATTCAAGCCTGACGCCATTGCTACATTATTTGCCTGAAAACTCGACGGCTGTCACGTCAATATAAATTATGAAATGCCCAAAGAGGTCGCAACCCGATGGGAAAGGCCGACCGGCTATGTAGAAAAACATTCATTATATGAACAATCTAATAGCGCTAAACTGCTGAGCAACATCCGCCCGCTTCCAAGTTCGAATGGAAATAGCTCGGTATTATATTATGTTGATTTGATTTATTTATCTACGAGAATGTTCTCGATATGACCAGGAAGAAATAGTTTGACGTGCGCGGTAGCGGTATGAGGAATATAAAGCGAAAGTATTTTAGTTTGTTACTCGTTTACTGTCGTCGCCTGGTTCAGTCGCGACGAATCGGTTTTCTGGAGTTTGGCGCTAATGGTCATTGCGCTTCTACCTATGCCGGGAGTAACGTCGCGACGGGCTTTTCTTTTTTTTCGGGACCGACTCGATAAACAACTGCGAGAACCCGCGAGTTTTTTCTCCTGTTGCACCGGGCGTTCCTACTCCGAATATCGAAACTTAATCGAGATTTACGACGGTGAACCGGAGACAGATCGAGCGGTAGGAAAAATGTAATCGCGTAATGACGGTTCGTCGCGGCTGACACTTGGTGATTGGCGACCCTCCGCTATTTTCACGCGCGTCATTGCTTCCCAGTTCGCTGGATGGTCGGTCGGTTTCACCGCGACGTCCAGCCGTCGGTCAACGACATCGACAAGTTTTAGCGTACCGTTTGTTTGTCGCCTCGACTCGACCATTTTCAACTAGACGCGACCATTCAAGGGCTCTTTCGGACGAGACGCTCAATAGCCGGTCACCGATGCTCGAGAAATTGTCGCCAGGCAGCCGTACCGTTTCCTGCTTTTGCATTTAGTTTGCTTCTCTGTCTGTATCGAGTAAAATGCTCGAGGCTTTCACGAGTCGATTCTTCGTACTTTATACTAATCGAGCAAGCGAAGGTTCCTTTATCGAGATATAGCGATAAAAGATCGATACGAACGAAGATCGTACGGGATATAATTCGATCGGATCTCGAGGGAGTCGAAGGAGCAGGGCTGAACAAATGGTCGCGAGCTCGTAAATACGGGAGCGTGTAAGAGTATGGTAGGGTACGGGGCGGATTAAAACACGCGTGCTGGGTTTCGCTGGGGTGGTCTGAACCCCGTCGCGAGTAATGTCGATGAATTATACCCATAAGTCTGTGCCAATGCGCGTGACGTGTCCTGCGGGGAGAGTACCGAGCCGTCGGTGATGTCGATTCGTCCAATCAGAGCGCGTCCTGTAAATGGAAATTCAAAAGTTCGTCCTCGTATCGGAATCGCAACGGTGTCGAATCTGGCGCGCGTTTTGTGTTCGAATCGGTGACCGTTCTCTACCGACATTTACATTCGAAATGATATTTCGAAGATGGACAGCCCCGATTTACCGGTATCTCGCGGTCGTTCGTAAAACTGCCTTCCAGAGTTTCGACTCTCGGGTGTACCGATCTCGTTTCGCGATTGCAACGCGATCGCTCGGATCTTTGAGAAGATCTGATCATTTTTTACGCAGATTTGTCCCGCGCCCTGAATAAATAAAACGAATCGTTCGTGTATATTAACGAAAACGTTTCGAAAGCGTTTCATCTCCGTCGAGTAGTCGAGCGCGTCAAGTTTTACGGTGAAACGCGCGGAGAACGATACTCTCTGGTAAATTTAGCAGCGCGAGAAGTATCGCGTCGGGAGGGGCTGAAAGAAAGAGAGAATTCGAGGAGGGTGTACGCACCCGGTAACCCAGTCCCGTGACCCACCGCTGAAAACGCCGAAACCCTCTCGTGTTTGCGATTGATTCGTCCGAGGGCTACCCCCTCGGTTTTTCATCCCTCGGTCCTTGGGGTGCGGCGGTTCGAAAGGGGAGTGCAAACTCTCGTATATTATTGCGGTAGCGGGCAGGAGAAACGCGACTCGATGAAGTCATAAAAGGTTTCGCGACCGGTCCAAGAATTTTTACGAGTAGCTCGTCGATGTTGCCCGCTCGTTTTCTCGCGAACAGACGACAGATCACCGTTACGAACTGTTTGTCCCCGTTCGTACAGCATCCCGACGGGGGTGCGTTTCTTCGATTCGACCAAGTTCTCGGCCGCCTGCGGTCAACGAAACGGAAATCCGTTCGAAGACGAGAGCTTAAAGGGTTGATCCGGTTCGAAGAGATATACGAGATTATGAGACTTTAAGTTTACCGGTATTTTTCCACTCGCAACAATGCACCGTTTCGCTCTGGTATTTGATTTCATTTACACGTTTCGAGGTTACGAGTCGTGTTCAAAATTGTGGTTATTCGCATTAATGCAATAATGAAGTCTCATAATAAATAATTTATATGCATTTTCTATTTCCTGCGGCGTAATTGAAGCACATGCTGCAGTAATTCTTTGCCTCGTATCCTCTGGATACGCGGCTCATGAAACGCAGTAGCTACAACGCAAATTGCATTTTCTTCGTACGTTACGTCCTTCGTCTGTTACGTTTTTTAGCGTCCATGCGCCACGGGTTTGATTATACTGTTTTATAATAACAGAAAATGCATGGAACGAGGGAACGGACACAGGTTGGACATCTTTCGCCGTATAAACGGATCGCTTGTCGCGGTGTACGACACTTGAATAAACAGAAGTTTCTCCTTACTTCCGACATCTTCGCCGATTAGTAAAGAGGACTACTCCAATTCCGGATAAACTTGGACGTTGTTCGGTCGTCCACAAGTTTTCGTAAATGATCGAAAGAGTTGGCACTAGGTCGAAACTAGGCACGGTATCGGCATTGAAAAATCATCGACGGCAATCGAGTGACGGCAGAGGCTATAGCGGTTGCAACGGCACGACCCAGCCGTCCCGTGTCGAAAGGATTAATAAAAAAACATCGATTTTTCATCGAATCGAGTCGGGGTGGTCGGGCTTAACGGCTCGACGTCGGATCATTCGCAGGTGGTCGCGCGGGTGGATAGAAGCGATTAGCGTTACAGTATCGCGAGGACAATGAAGACGCTTGGAACTCATTGCCCTTTATGATTTCCCACGCGCGGAAACAATCGATGCAATGACGTGTGCGCGCACTACTGGCTTCGGTTATCAGATTAGAGACCGACCGGGAATAATTCGTCGGATCTTTGTCCCTAATCACAATTGATACACCAACAACGTGGCAGAATGGAGGCGGTACACCCGGTATACATACATTTTACCATTCGCCGCGTGACACGTCGGGACCCGGTTGTTTATCGCTCAAATAGCCGCCTATAGGCGTGATCCCACACGGTGGCTAGTATATTTAGGCTTTCGTTAGGTGTGTGCATATAATATAAACATTCGATATGCGTTATACGCGCGCACCCCGTCGTTCGGTTTTGTACGCACACAATGCCGCTACGCAAATACCCGTACGAGAGCACTACGTGGCCAAATAGCTACGTACGCGTATCATGCGCTTGCCTGTTACCAGCGCGCCTACACCGATATCGATGGACACCGTGCTCGAAATCGATGGGCGCTTTATTACGACGAACGATGTATAAGCGGTATTCCAACGCTGAATCCTATTATTATACCGGACAATTATAATAATTATTTGCCTTTCTCGTCGTAACAATTAATACCGCGCGGACTGGTACGCGATATCGCGTGCGTATGTGCCGCAGACGGTGTGGATGTATTATACGACTGTACGTGTACGTATCGCTCCCTACGATCGCAACCCCTGTCTACTAGCCGAACACACATAAGCGGGCGCCAGCCCTTCTAACTACGAATAGACGCGAGAATACGTGTATATAAGCCTGGTTTAGAGCGTTTCCGCTGCTTCTATTTCTCTACGAGCCCGTGTTTACGTAAAATGTGTGTGGGTGAGAGGACGCGTACACTCGCGCGCATGGACACACACACACACGAGTACGAATAGTTTGGAGCGCGCGCGACTACGCCGTGGCTGGCGCTAATCAACTGACGCAGGATCTGCGCCGCGCACGGTCGTTTGTTTAGATGGAGTTCCAATATTATCGACAGTATTAATTAATATTACCGAGCCGTCGGTAATTAGCATAAATCGACGAAGCATCGTAACAAATTTCCTGGTTACACGGGGGAAAAAAGTCACCGCGGCAATTAGGATTTCAATTAGATTTCAACGATGCGGACGCGCCGCGGCGATTTACGTTGACAAATTTGCCCGCGGTCGTCTGAAAGGGCCGAATTTTAGAGGCGCGCGCGTACTAAACGGCTCGTTTATTTACCGTTATTTACGAAGTAAATTTGACCGGTGTCGGTATTAAATTATACGTTGTAATTTCAGCGATCGACTCGTTAAGTAAATACCGGCGCACATTAACCGGAGTATCCTCGTCGAGGTTTTTTTTTTTTTTTTTTGTAGGTACTCCTCGTTCAGCGCAAGGGTGGACGGACTTTTTTGACAAAGAGTATCGCTATCCGATAAACGATGCACTTAACTCTTTGCACTCTACCGGCTCGGCGACGGCCACGTTTAGCTACTCTCTGTATCCGTCCACCCTGGACGTGTAATGAATTTTACGTACGTCGATAATTTCAAAGCTAGAATTACGCGTTCTAATTCGGTTTAACGCAAAGGTTTCTCAAATGCCTCGACGAATCTTCCCGTTGATAGGGGAAACCCGAGCGTTACCCTTTGCCAGAGATCCGAATACGCGAAAATAAGCAAAGATCCACCGGACCCAGGTGCCACGCGAGGGTTACGGAATGAAACGAGTTCGGTACAATTGGGCCGAGTGAAAACATCGATGGTATTAGGGACGATAAGCTAGGAAGAAACGTTCGCGACTGGTATACGAGGTAAGTGGTGGCGAATTTAATAGTAAAACGCGAAGCGGCGGAGACGGTGGCAGGAGGAAAGAGGCAAGGCGGGGTACTAGAAACGGGTAGCAGCGCCGAAGCAGGCGTGTAAATAATTTCTGATATAATACGGTTAAAAATTACCAAGTTTAAAATTAAATAATTCATTTTAATACTGGCTGGCGGCTGGTCGGGGGTGGAGACTGCCGTCGTGGAGACGGCAAAGCTCGGGGGGTAGCGAGGGCGGAGGGCGGTTGCGGAGGCGGAGGCAGCTCCAAGGGGTCCGGGGCAGGAGCGTACCTACTCGCAGGGGGTTGACGGGGCCCGCGCCCAGGAGGCATCTATAAATTTCTAAACTTAATAAATACCTAATGGGCAGACCTGCTTTGTAGCATAGCGCGCTGTAGATTTAACTTTACTGTAAAGGTAGCGGACTCTTCCACCTCTACGGTTGCCACCCCCTGCGTCCTCTTCCTTCCTTCTTTCATCCCCTCTCTCTGTTTCCCTCTGCTCTTCGTCGCTCCTCGACCCACCCTCCTCCGTTTTCTCGCCCGACGCTGGATCTCTCGATCTCATAAAATTCTCACGAACGAAATTTCGGCCGTGCGTGCCTTCCGCTTCCTCGTCCGTCTATCGTCCTTGAAAAGAAAATTCCGTCCTCGCGACGCGACGCCTTGTTGACCACGGTGCCGTTTAACCCTACGCGCTTCAGTGGCACAGTTGCGACAACACGCGCGCGAGACGCTCCGCGAATCAATTCAAGTTTTACGCCAAAGTACTCGTGACCGACCGAAATTATTTGGTCGAAACATATTTAACGTTTGTTTCGAAGATTTTTCCATCGTTGAAAATAATTCTGGAACTCTTTAACGAGAAAACTTTCAACCTTCGCGAGTTATACCGCGAAATTGTCTTAGTCGTCGATCGCGACTGGAAGGGGTTGAATCGCGCCGCGACGACCGTGGGCACTCGTAAAGAAATCTGTTGCGACGACTCCAAGAACGTCGCCGTACTTCCGCGAGAGGTTTCTCGTTAGAAAAAGCGGAAAAACGCCGGCCACGCCAAGGTTTCCGTTTCCGTTTCCGAACGTAACAGTCTCCCGCAACAACGACGGAACGAGAGGGTCAATAAAAATCAGGCGAGCGCGAATGGAAGAAGAAAAGAAACATTAGTTGGCATTATCGTATCAACCGAGGCACGGTCGAATTCCTGGAAAAAGAATGCAAGCACCGTAGCATGTATTACGATACTACACGGTACACGCCGCTGGACTTCCATTGTTGCCCCGAGTAATATAAACAATTGGCCCTGTCCATCTCTTGGTTTCCGGCCGTCACTCGGAAGCCCCGACATTTTTATGGATCGCGGCACCGTGCCCACCCGCTTACCTACCTACCGTCGTCCTCCTTCTTTGCCTGCTTGCCCGCCAGCCTGACTGAATGCCTGACTGCTTGCTCGACTGCTTGCCTGCCTGCCTGCCTGCCTGCCTGCCCGACTGCCTGCCTGCCTGCCTGCCTACTGCGAGTTTCTCCTTCCTCAAGACCTCCGCGAGCCTGAATATTAATGCGATTCTCAGTTTACATATTCCCCTCCACTCGCACGATGTATTCCTATCCGAACCGCACGACAAAATCCTTCGAGATTTCGAACTTCTCGATCCGCTTCCTTCGTTAGTCGAATGTCTTTATTTATTATTCACCGATGCCCAAAAACCTCCGGGAAATTAGTCGAGGGAGTAGTCAACGTTCGTTCGTCGACCGACGACGCGGCCTTTCCGGAAATTCCGTTCTCTTACTCGATCAACCTCTCGGACGAGCAAAAATTTACACGAAAAATTATCCGTATTGTTCGCAATTTATGGATCTAAGCCGTCTCGCCGATCCGAGGACCCGATGAGGACGTCGCGTCCACTCGTGATTCACGGTTACATTTTGTATTCGCTCGTTGCGAAATATTGCACTTTATAAGACTAGCGAAAGAGTAGTTGTTTATATTTTATCCGAATAATTAGCATGTAACGTTGATTCTATCTTACGAGGGGTGAAAAGTTTCGATAAAAACAATAAGGCTTGCGTCACTCGAGGTGCAAAAAAAAAAAAGAAAGAAAGTTGCAAACGTTTACTTCCTGGTTTGAATTTCACGTTGTTCTTTCCGCTATTTCAATATTTTGTATCATGCTCGCGCAGCTTCGAGAAACACCGTGTTAAACTGGCACCAAGCTTATAAATACGTGATGTCCACGGTAATCTAGTCCGTTCCGATTGTAACCTCTGAATAACGATTTTATCGCAATTATTTACACTTGCGAGTATCGAGAAAAAAATTGAATATTTAATTCCATGGTTAACACACGGGGTGTAATCGCGTGAAGAAAAACATGGTTGTCGATCGATTGAACGAGTCTGTATTTTTTTGTTTTTTATTATTTATTTATAGTAACGCCAACCACTCGGATCGGCTATTAACGAGTCGGTAAAAACTTGCCTATGTCAATTTTATTTTTCTACTACTTTTCTTCATATATTTTTTTCCCGAACTAAACTAGTTCGCGCGACTTCTTAGAATAATGGATTGTTTACGTCGGTGTATCATTTGTGTCGAGTCTTCGTTTTCGATCGTCGCGTTTTATATATTTTAAGCTTCCGCGTGTTACGTTTTTTTTTGCGGAGTCTCGATATCACCGCGCGATCTATTGTTCGATTAAAAAGAAATGCCATTAACGTTGCACGGTTGATCTCGATGCGCTGTTTTAATGCGCGATACGAAACGAGAGGTTTTAATTTCTTGGTACATACGTTACACGAGCGCCGATGTAAACGCATGTTTCTCGATAATTAATTCCTGCTTGCTGGTTGAAATCTATTGGAGGACACGCAACGCCCGGCAACCCGATACGCAAAGATCTTCTCGGCCATCGCGAATCGAAGCTGCGGTATCGATCTACGAATACGCGCTCCCGGAGCCTCGAAGGTTTCCACTCTGACAGCCTAAAATACAGAATGCGCGAACGCTTCGACGGACAAGGTATGTAATCCACGGTCTCTGAATTCAAACGTACCGGGTGTACCCACTGGCTACCGATTCCACGCCGTCCTCTCGATCAAATTTCGGATGGTTGCGATATAGGCGCCGTCGGATATTAACAGTCGCCGCTGAAATTTTTGTTACGTTCCTCGAAACATTCCTTACTCGTGGAAAAACGTACTCGAGATATTTCTATGTACTTTACGGTGAAATATATGCGTTTCGCGTATCAGGAATCAGACATCGCGCGTGGGGAACGAGGCTACCTGTCGAGATAGCGGCTCGAAGCGGGCCTCTTCGACGTTGACTAGAGGTTGCTCTTCGTATGCGTGCACCGGGGGATTAATTTACCCCCGATCTAACGGAGATAGGAAGAAGTAAGTTTCACCGGTCGATCTCGGTCTCTGTTTTCTTTCAGTCTCCGTTGCTGGCGCGGCTGCGAGTCAATCACGGAGTATGCACGAACCTCGCGCATTGCCGTGAAACAAGCTGCGGCATACATTAATCACTGATGCTAATGGTATCATAGCCAGCATAGCTGGTTCGTACTCGCGCGCACCCTCTGCTCGTCGGAATGAAGAGGACGCGAGAGAAAGAGAGACAGCCCGACCCATATAAAACGCGTACATGCGCCTAGGCCCTGGATTTCAATCTTGACTCCCTAGCTACGGTTTCCTTCGCGCGCGCACATGGATCTCGACGAGCGTCACCGAATCTGAACGGTTAGCCGATGCGACGCAAAATACCAACGAAAGTCGCGTCTTCGTTATTTCGAGCCAAGGCTGCGATTCTTTTTCCCATGTATCGTGAAAAGAAGAGCCGTCGACCGTTTCTTCCGCATTTATTATCCGTTCGTAGCCAATTTCGTTTCTTGTCGATCGCGCGACGCCGTAATTGCCGTAATTACAGCGTGTACATTACGCGGAACAATAACAAATTCAACTGCGTTAACGTTTTTTCTTGCGCTTCGGTTGAACGAATATCCGTTGTATCGCGGGCACGACGATTTACGAGAACGAATACTTTCTATTAAAAAACTTTATATTCATTCGTCGTGCTAGAAGGGATTTCCGTACCGAACGTTCGTTCGCGGAATCCTGGTTTCCTTAGGACATCGATACGATTTCGATCGGCGAGCGTGTCTTTCCGTCCTCTTGGCCTGTTTCTCAGACGAACGATCAAACGTTTTGTCGGGCGTGCGTAGGAACGCGGCGCATACGAGAAAATGCGAAGATGCACGGGATAGAGAGCGAAACGAGGAAAGGGGGAGGCTGGGGGTAGGGAAGTGGGAGGGAAAAGAGAATGGACAAGAGAAAGTCAGAAGGGCGCAATGGCCGCTCTCTCGAGGGGTGGAACGTTCCACGGGTGTTTCGAGGAAGCAGAGGTGGATGCGGAGGCGGTGGTGGCGGTGGCGGTAGAGGTAGAGGTAGAGGTAGAGGTAGAGGAACAGGTAGAGGTAGGGGTTCGGGGGCAGAGGGTAGGAGGTAGGGAGGTTGTACGAGGAGGCAGAGATGGTGGTGGAGGCGAACGAAGAGAAGGGACGAGGTTCGTCCTATCAATCACGGTATTATTATCGAGTCCGTGATTAGCAAGGCATGCTAACGATATCTCTGGCCGGAGGCAGAGGGCAACGCTAGGCCGTTGTGCTCTCGCGCATGCACGTGTATGTACGCATCGTTCGGCGAGTTGCTCCCGTGGATGGATGTGCGCGAACCGTACGTATTTCTCTGACTGTACGTGTGTCGTCGAGCCGGACTCTCTGTGTTGTGTGCGGATCGGTGTTGGCCGCAATGCAACTGGAGTGGCCACGATGCGATTTCAGAGTAGTACCAGAGTGTACCGTGTATACGGTGCTGCTGATGGTCCCGACGATGGTGGTGGTGATTTCAACGACGATGGTAGAGAAGGTTGATGAAGAGGGACGAAGGCAGGGAGAGGCAGGGAGAAAGATAGGTAGCTAGTAGGTAGATAGGTCGGGAAGCACGGAGGAAGGCAAATGGAGAACGAGGCGGAGGAAGCCACTGTTACCGGTGCTCGGCTGCTGGCTAGCGGCTACCAACTACGAGCCGTCGTTGCTGGCTACCTCTGTTCGACCGCTGGCACTCTCCCGTCGACGTCGCAGCCGTTGTACGTTCTACCGCTTTCCTCCCTCGGCATTGCCGTTGTTGGCTAGCAGCTATCCGTTGCTGAATGTTTCGCGGAGGGGACGGAGCCGGTTCTAGTCGAATAGGTCGCTGGTATGTAGGTAGGTAGTTAGTTCGATGCGCGTGCATTGATTTAAAGCAACCCTTACCGCGGACCGCGATGGTATCGATGCTCTCGAGCGTCCTCGGTACCAAGCCCCGACGAGGATCGACGATCGAACCCAGCTGCTCGGACGACGACGCGACGAGACCGATATTTTCTGGTTTCCAGAGTCGGAGGTTACGCACCTTCTTCCTTGTTTGTCGTTGGTAGGAAAGATCGATCGTCCGAGTGGTTCGCAAAGTCTCTGATCGCCGGGTGTAATGATCGTTCCTGGACGTATCCCTCGATCGGTCGCTCGGTCCTATCTCTGGCGTGCGGCCGATATTCGGGTTATACGGATCGCTCGCAATGCGATTCGCGGCTAAACGCGTTACGGGGAACGTAATTTAGTCCCGGTTGCATAGTCCGTCGTGCACCGTGTTCGCGCGCGTCCGTGTGCAAGCTCGACCAATGTGTTTTTCGCTATACGTACACGCGCGACACGAGTCCTCTCGCTCAGTCGTTGGTCTCTTTCCTTCTCGCTCGCCTCCCATGTTTGCGTCCGTCTCTTCTCCACGGATCCTCTCCCTCTCTCGGCTCTCCTCTCCTCTTCTCTCGGAGTTTCTCTCTGTGCTGGTAATATTCGCGATGCGGAGAGTCACCGGCGGCGAATTCACGAGGGATGGAGGAACGAGGGGCGCGTGGGGTGCGCCGGAGTGGCGGAGGGTGTCACACAGGCGGCAGGTAATGATATTTCGCGCCCATTATGAAATATTCGAAATGATTTGCCGGGATTGTGCATTTTGATTTGACGTAGATCCGCGCGCAACACACGGCTCTGTGTGCGCGAGTTAGCGACATCGCATCGGGATGCCTCTGCCGATCGCTCGACCGCCGCGACCATATCTCTCTTTTCTCGTTCGACGTCTCCTCCTCCGGTTTCTTTCGTTCCGCGGAACCGACGCCGACGCTCGACTCCCGGCGAACGTCGAACACGGAACAGGAAACTCGCGATCGTAAAGCAATATTCCGAACGTTCGACCAAGTTTGCTGAAATACGGATCCCATGGGTGTCGTTAATACCGTATTCGATGCGCAATAACAAGCCAATAAATATTTAATAAACTACCGAAACGTATAATAATAATGTAATTACGCGATGATGTTCGCGTCGTAGTAATACTAATTTAAATTGTATTTCGGCCGGGAAGCGATACGGTTCTCGTTTGCTTTTTCGTCGTCAGCGGTAATGCTCGTCGCTCCGAGATTCGACGTCGATCGAGTCGAGAAACATTTCGTTGGGCACCGACTTTCTCGAGATCTCGATCGAAGAATCCTATCGTATCGTTGGTTCGGGTTGGATCGATAATTGGCGGTCCCGATTTTCAAACGCTAAACGATACGCTATCACGATGGTAATCGGCGCCCTACGCGCATTTCCAAAAGCGTCGATTCGAGGGAAGGAGGTTCGGGCTCGGTTGACCGCGATACATACAATTGGAAAGGCCGCGGGTCGGTGCGACAGGAAATAGGGATAATTGGAATTAGAGGTTGCTCGAGAACGAACGGACGAAGGAGGACGGACGCCCGGGTGGATAGATCGAAGGTAGCCGGTTTAAATTCTCTTCTGCTACCGCAAACATGCATAATGCAGTCAGGCGACGCGTGTAAACGCGTAAACGCCGAGCGGTGCCAACCGCTAAATACAAAAATCCCCAACCACCTGTGAAGCACGCCGCACCGTCCGGTACTACCGTTCTGTGTGCGTGCTTGCCCGTTCCTGTGTTTTTGTCCCTGGCGCGCGCATTTCCGCAACGTATCCGAGAGAGAGCTGCACGTGGCTGCGCGTGTGTACGTTTCCAAGTTAATTACAGCATAATTGCGGTCGACATTTTGTTGTTCGTCGTTCGTCGCAGTTGTCGGCCGGCTGACCCACGGATCGTTTTCGGATTTTCTCGCTGCGAAATTCTTGCGATATCATGCACGCTTATTAGCATTGCCCGTCGTGGGGCTCGAATTTCATCCTCGTTGCGCCGAATTACATTCGTTCGCGAATTATTCGCGCCATTCGAAGCTCGCGCCCCACTCGCGTTCTTTTCGGTCTGCTGTCCGTGATGGAAAATAATCATATTCGGACGCGTTGCCGTTCGACGTTGACGTCCGACATTTAATTTTTCCCAATCTCGTTGTTCGAAATTTCTATCTAGGAACACCCTCCCCGCGTAACCGTGAAAGTCGAGGTTTCGCGGGTTTCGTTCGAACAATCAACTCTTTCGTGAAGCGATACATGACGATAAAGAGAGAGAAGAGAGAAGCAGGGGAGAGAAAGCATACGCGAGAAGATAATAGGTGAACGGGGCGAAGAGGGATGCGCGGTAGCAAGGTTAGGCGAGGCGAGGCGAGAGCGACGGAGGTTCGTCGAGAGAAAGACGAGCAGAGATGGAAACGAGGAGGTGTAGATGGGCACAAAAGCACGAGATATTCAACCCTATCGGATCGTATATATCTGGTGCACCCTCCCACCCCATAAATTGATGCCAATGTACCTACGAGGCCCCGGCACGTTATACGTCTGAATATTACGCACACTCGGTCCTATGGACATCAGGGGCGGCAGGGAACAGAGGGAGGTCGGACGGTGGGTGCGTGGGTGTAGGGTGGGGTGGGGTTGGGAACGGGTGCTTCGAAGGGTGGCCAAAGCGGCGAGGAACGGTAAGAGGGGCGTAGGCAGCCGCGTACCTACACGAGTCGCACACCATACCTCGGTTATACCGTATAGAACACAATTAAGTAAATGAGCACGGGTTGCGCGCGCTATAGATACCCTCTATTATGTGTATTGATCTCTAGCACGGACTCCGGTTACACGTAATACGTGTTTTGTCATTTACGCGTTCGTACGTACCTGCCGATCCTCTCTGTGTACGCAACAGGGCGTATGTGCAAGTGCGTGGAATAGATATCCTCGCGGAGAAAGAGGGACGTTCGGATGGAATCGCGTGGAAGCAACTGGAATCGGAGAGGCTTCGGGCTACGTCGAGGCGTCCACGCTTCTCGATGTTTCCGGACAAAATTTCAAAATGTAACGTCTACGAGTGGGTCGACCGCGACGTCGACCTACGACCTACGGGACTCCTTGAAAACTTTCGTTCGTTGTCTTTCCAGAGTCTGTAACGCGCCGTACGAACTCGAATGCATACATTTTTTTGCCTTCCTAGATCAACGAACCATCGAGCAACCTTTACACTTTGTTTTCGGACGCGATTAAGCGAGTCCTCGCTACCGCTGGCTTTTACGACTTCCGAGATCTCTCGCGCAGAAATAATTTACCTCGGTTCTCGCTTAACTGGCAGGAAAGCCGGATACACGGTCTCCGTAGCATCTTCCGGTTCTTCGACACTTTCCACATCTATACCAGACGTTCCGCGCCGATTATTCGACTTTGTATTTTCTACCAGTTTTAGAAGGCAGTTGTTTTTGGTCTGCGCTGTAAACCTGACAGACTCGTCGGGACCAGCGACGAAAAAATAAATGCTTGCCTTAACGTTAAACATAGGTGCTACACGGTGCCATTCCAGGCAACCATTCCGAGAAACGTTTCTTTGTGAAATTTCAACCGGGGCCTTGTGGTAAGTAATATTGCATGCGACCTCGATAAATATGAAAACAGTAAAAGTATTGTTACAATGGGTTTTCCTGGAAGGTAAGAAATGGCCGCGTACGACAGACCCGTGGTTAGCCTGCTAGGGTTAAAATTATTCCAATCGTAATCGTCGGTGCATTTTCCCAGAAGGAGGCTTTTGTTCGAAGCTTTACCGCGGCGTGTCTCGCCGTATTTCTTTCTCCATCGATAAGGACGTATACGCTTGTCATTTGTCCGTTTATGCAATATAGATGAAACGAGTAGAGGAACGCTATAGCTTCAGGAAACGTCGAACTTGATATTATAGTTTTCGAGCGCGAGAACGATAAGCACCATCGTGCACTTAAATCTCGTTCGGTTCGTAGTGTTTTCCCCCCTGTTTCTCGGACAAGACCGATAATGTCTGCGATCCAGTACTTATTTTTCCCTTGGCCGTTACAGTTTCTTATTCTTCGCGTATCAACGGTACGTTGTTCTCGATAAATCGTTCGTCGATGCGCTTTTCTATCGTTGGGAAATTGTTTGGAAATCCTCGTCGACGATACATTTTTTCACATCGTTGGTACCACGAATAAGATAACACCCGTTAGTTTACGATATTTATATTTACAAAGCGGACAAATTTGACAAAAAACGTGGATACAGTCCAAATCGTTTTCTTGATCGAGAAATGTTTAAAAATACTCGAGCGTTAGCCACACAAAAATAAATTGAATTTGACGCAGGGTCGAAGCGCACCGGCTCTCGCTGGCCAGGGGGCCATACCTGCTATTGTTGCACAGGGATATGCGACCGCTGCAGGTCTCGAACAAGAATCAACGGTAATCCCCGGCAATAAAAATTCCTTATAATATGCTCGATAGATATCGAGAGCCCACCCTTGTCAATGGCATTAATCGTTGAAAACATTTTTCCATCCTTAGCCTCGTTCCGGACCATCGTACGATTCTTTGATTCGTAGACGTATTCAGGCTTTTGAAACGACCGTTCGTCGGAATACAAAACGAGACAAGTCTTTAAGTATCGCGAGCCCTTCGCGATTGCTGTTTGCGCTTTGTAGTCATTCTACGATTCGAGTGTCCTGATCTAGCGTATCGAAAGAATTAGACTCGAGTACTCGCGACACAGTTAACTTTAGCGTGTTTAAAAAGGTGGGATGATTATTACCGTGTCATCTTATTATTTACGCGACAAGTAGCTTCGACGCATCGTGGAAAATTACTCTCGACGCTACGAACGTAACTAATAGTAACTCGCAGCGTGGACGTAGTTGAGAGGAGAACAAAAGATCCGTGCATACACGAATTAGATGGATAAATAGACGAATCGGAAAGGTTTTTTCGCCAGCGCGAAGCAAAGACACGATAGCGTTTCTAGATTCCTCGAACAAATTGCACGGCGTACGCACGAACGCGTAGTTACCGCGACCCGTCAACAGGAAACGGAAAGATAGTTATCTAGCGGCTGGGTAAAAAGAGTGAGAGGAACGGAGAGAGGCTACCAGGTAGACGCGATAGTTATTTATTTTCCCGAGGCTGATTATAATATTACGTAAGCCGACGGTACGCGGCGGTCTCGTAATGCGGATGCAAATGCGACAGACATTTAGTTATACCGATGCAACTCGGCAAATCTTCGGCTGGAAACTGTTTTATTCATACTGTCGTCCACCTGCGGAAAAGACATGAGCGCATTCCCGCGGCGAGCACGTTCGGGCCGTGTCCCTTCGCGCACGGACCGAAAGCTATCTTTTAACGGAGTAACGATACATTTACAATTTAAACGTTTCGCTACCGACTCGAAACGGAATCACGCCGAAGGTGAGAGGACAGTGGACGGGAAACAGAGATACCCGCGACGAAGAGAGGGAATCCGTGCCACCACGTTGCCAGACACGTGAGAATTAAAAGGCATTATGCGTTCCGGGATTTGTCACGAACCTCGTTTCTAATCGGGTTTAATCGCGCTCGCAAGCCTAACGGACAAACTCGATGCGTTTTCGATCGCGGCAGACGTCGCCAAGGATATTTTTAACGATGCTCTTCGCTTCGACCCCTTCGCCTCTGCTTTGGCGCGGATCGCTCGTTAAATGCATTTTTTAGAAAGCAGTCGGAAAGTATGCTACGAAACTAACAACTCCATCGTATTCCAGGTGATCGAAAAGTTTTCCGCATCGAGGGGGTTCCACGCGAAGCCGAAGCTTGAGAAACACCGCCGCGGCGAATATAAAGTTTCGCAAAATCAATTTTCTACTTTTAAGTGCGGACAAGAGTGTGTAAATTGAAAAACTTGTTTTTTATTTCTTCGGTTGTCGTTTTCGCGAACGATCGAACGGTACAGAACGCGGTGAAGAAACGGGGCGACGAGAAGCGCGAGATCGAGGAGAGCGGGGATCGCGAGCACGTGTCGTTCGTACCTAGCGTAAACGGGAACGCTGAAGTCCACGCGATACGCGAAAGAAAAAGAATTAGCGCCGTGGGTCGCGGAAATATCCCACAGCGAACATTTATGTAAATTTTGTCTGGCATTCGAGGCGATGCAGCCAAGGAGGCGGCGAGCTAATAACGGAAACGTAGCCTCGTAAAAGAATCTTAATTTATGCGTTCGACGGAATAGCAATTACATCGCGACGAATTATTCTTCTTCGCGTACACATGTGCCACCGTTATTCCACAATACGTATCGTGAGAATGTTGCGCACCGATTTTCTTCGTTACGGAAACGTTCCCGTGGCTCGATTTTATTTAATTCGAACTCGTACAGCGACACGTGCATCGATAAAGATATTATTCTTTCCGGCAACGTCGATTTCTTTAACGACGGAAACTCCGCGTCACGAAAATAAGCTATTTAATTCGTACGTCGCATGGAAACCCGACTGTAACGATAAAGACATTATAGTTACCACGCATTCGTGCGGACTGCATCGCGAGAACGCTATCGTATACCGATTCCCTCTTGGGTTGTGTGCGAGACAGACATATTCGCGTACGTGTATATACGCTGTCGTTCACGGGATGCGCTTACGTAATCCGATGCAAAAGACACGTGCATCGGACACGGACCAGTCTCTTCTCTCCTCGCTACCCGCTTATGCGCTCTTTCGCATAACGATATATTATTTATATAAGCGGAGCTCTTCCAGCAAATCGTCCTACTCTTGCAAATTACCACGAATATAGACCGCTAACGCGAATAATGACTATCGTTCGAGCCGAGTCAAACCGCGGGACTCGAAATTTTCCAAAGACCACGATCTCCGACTCGACCTTTTTCTTTCGCCGTGTTCAACGGGACGTTAGCCGACTATGCGAAATCGCCGAGACACGCTGCACGACGATTCGCTACAAATGAAATCTTTCTGTACTTCAATTTTATCTCCAGTCCAAAGACGAGACTATCTTCGAAAGAGGCGAAGGAGACGATCGCGTTAGCTTCGACGTCCGCTCGAGCGGTTCGCGGGCACATTCCCCCGTGTATGTACGAGCTGTCCCTACCGGAAGTGCGCGGCCTCGCACGGCGTAACGTTATTTTCTGATTTCCCATTCATGGTCTACCGTTTAGTTTCGATTTGCCGCTTCGTTACGACGCTCGGAGATTTACACGCTCAGATAGAATTGTTCCAGGCTAGCATCCCCCTGCCGCCTCGATCTCCTCTTCCTCTTTTCCTACCCGCTAATACTCTCTTCCTTTGCGTTGGTTCGTCCCTTCTCCTCGACGGGTATCACCACGCGCCTACACTTCTGTCTTTTATGTAACCCTCTTTCGTCACTGCGTGCGATCTCTCTGGATTGGATATCTCTCCACGAAATCACTCTTTTTTTTCCTGCTTCTCGACCGATCTTTCCTGCCGGATAATTTGCTCGGTGCGTATTTTGCATTTCAAATACGTCGGTCGAGCCGAGCTCCTTCCATCGAAAACACGAAGACCCACCGATGATTTTTATACTTGTCGTCGGCGAATATCCACCCTACTCTAAATAATTTCTTCTTTTTTTTGTTTGTTTCCATTCTCGTAGAGCGTTGATAGTTGCGTACTTAGAAAATTCTTGAAAGTATTCTGTGGTCGAAGGCTGCGTGTCGATATTTACCTGGTTTTGGGTGGGCGTATACAATTTCGGCGAGGTCGCCGATTTGTCTGCTACATTAAATTTAAGGAGATACACCATCCACAGTGGATTACGAATAACCTAGGGATAGCGAGGGAAATTGTGGAGCGACCCACAAGCGGCTCACGCAAAGGCCCGATTGTCCCGTTCTAATGACCGTAGCGAGTAATAAACTCGAGGAACCTCTCGACTGCTAATAAAACGTGTGGAAAACACAAAGCATTAATATCGAAAATTTGACGAGTCTCGGTTTCCCGATCCTTTATTGCTGCTACGGAGAAATGGGTGTTGAAGGTACTGTTAAACAATAAATTTGTCGCTACGCGACGTGAAATTGTTTTACGCGATAAGATGGCGGAGGGAACTAAACGAAAGAAATCGCCGTCTGAATTTGCCGGTAATTCGCGAGTCCGTGTATGTAGGTGTACGCGTATAGATACGTTCCCGCGACGCGGAATGGAAATTTTTATCGAGAAGCTCGTACTGGAAAAGCTGGCCGAGGGGTGGTAGGAGTGGTCGGAAAAGCGAAGCGAAAGAGAGAGGGTGAGCGATAGAGAGGGCTCGACGAAGGGGAGGCGAGCGAAGGAAAAAGGGAAAAAAGGTAGAGAGCGTGGCGCACCGTGCCCAGCGAGTAATAAGTTAGTAATAATATTTTCACAATATCTCTCCTGGATTGGATGTTATTTCATTATATTTTATTGCCTCTTACTATTACTCTTGTCGGTGCGGACCCCCGGCTTCCCTCGGCAGCCCTCGTCGACCAACACTACCGCAACTACCGTTACTACCACCGTCGCTCGGTCGCGTCCCAGTCGCTCTGTTTTATTATCTCGAGCCTCTCCGCACCGAGGGAATTCACTCGCGGAACTCATTATTGAGGGGTTTATTCTGCTGTAACCGTTGCTACCCTTACCCCCTGTTTCTTCCCTCTGACTCCTGCCTCCCGTCTTTCGTTCTCCTTTCTCCGCTTCGGTTTGTCTTTCGAACTCGAAACTTTTTGGAAATAAAACTCGTTCCCTCGCTCGCTCCCCCGGCCACCGTCCGTTGCTATACTCTCTCGTCTATTGGCGTCTCTGTAAATCCATGATTCTGATAAATCCGTTCAGGGATGATTTTCTCGTGTGTGCGTAAAATCAAGGAAAACGATCGCTCGGACAGCAGGAGATAGATACGGGTAGAAGGATATAGAAAATCTTTGAAATGCATCGTCATCCGTCCGATAAATCGTACTTCCGTTTCCGTCGGCCATTCGATTCGCGCGTTTCTCGCTGGTCTCGCGACTCGTTTCCGAGTTAACGCGGCCGGAGGAAATTCAAGAGTGAAAATCGCGTCCATGAATATGGGCCAGCTTCTTCCGCGCGTCGCAGCATCGTTCGCGGAGAACGACCGCCCGTAAAGCCAGTTATTGAATTCGTATCCGGCCGTTCTACGATCCGACTCCTTCCTTTTTTATTTCTCGCAAAACTTTATGAATTTTACTTTTTTTTACGGGCGTATGCGTTCGAATTAGGGAGACCGTTACCGTCCGCGGACGGTGCCAATGGTCGCCGAACCTCGGAGGATCGCACGAATAACTCGCCCCTTTCCCGACACTTTTTAACCCAACAACGAGAGAAAGTAATCGTGGATCTTCCGTTTTGCAGCAGGTCATCGAGGAGAAGCAGCGTGGCACGTGGACTCGGAGGAGAGCAATGTACCTCGCATGGAGAAAACGCGAGCTCCACTATCAACGGTATCGACGACGCCCGAGAACGCGTAACGTATAGGTAAGTCGTCGCGACGCTTGTACCATTTCGAGGAAAAACACCGGTCGTTTAACGAGGCAAGTTCGGAGGCAATCTTAAAAACTGTAATCGATCGATGTCTCGCAATATAGAAGGAGAACAAATTCGTGGATTTTTAGAATATCTCCTGGGAGGAAAGTTCGTTTTCGCGCGGTCAAAGCTCGTGTTTCGCGTCGCGCGCCGTCACGTGAAAACAATTCGATGCGTCGTAAAAGCAAGAAACGGATACGTTACGCGCGTCTACGATGCACACACGATACCCATTGCCCGTACAGCGACGTTCATTAGACATAGACTCGACGACAGAAATAGCGTGTGTTGTCACCGAGAAATTGCAGCCAGCGATCATAAAAGTATTACATCAGAGGCTTGTAATGCCGCGCGAACGAACGCATATTATATACATTACCGTCGTGGCACTGTACCGACGCAATTTCGATTTGTCGCAATCTCGATTTGTCGCAACGCCACGATTAAACGCTCGAATCGTGCGGACTGCCAACATCCTGCTCGATCGCGAGTTTCTCGAAAAAAGGTAGGCCGAACGGAGAGGTCAGGCTCTGTTGAAAATATCGACGGTTAGGAATAGAGACGAACGGATCCATCCGTGACTCGACGACGGCGCAAGCTATTGGAAGAGGAATGCTCGAACGTGTTAATATAAACTTGCCGTGACTAATACAACAATTTATCCAACCACGGGAATTTAAATGGTTATGACCCGGACCGGCCCGGCCGTCCGAGTGTTCAGCCGCGGCGCGCGATGATTTTGTCGCGCGTTAACTCGCACGCGTTTAATTCGTCTCGCTGCTTTCGCGAATTAACTCCCTCTCGCCAACGCTCCTCTTCGCTCTCCTCCGATTATCGACGGTTCCTCTCGTTTTCTCTTACACGCGCGTACTCCCTTTTAATTCGATTCGACCCATTTTAATTTAATTCAATCTAGTTTAACTCGATTCGATCTAATTTAACGTAATCTTCGTCGTCCTCGTTACGCCACCCACCACGCACGATGATACGTAGCGTTTTCCAAAAAAATTCACGGATGCCAGGGTACGGCACGCCTGGACAATATATTTTATTCGAATAATAAACAACGATAAAACTAACATCGTTATTAAATCGTTGTATTATATCGCGCTACAGCTATGGCTAGTTAAAATGGTGCGAGCTTTTTTGTTCATTTTTCGTCGAACAAAAGTGACTACGTTGCCTTTCGCAAACGCATCGGCACCGAAATTAAATTTCTTCTCGAAACAAAGGACTCTTTCCCGTCGAAAAGAGAGACAAGTTGTAATAATAAGGGCCGTTAATTGCATTTTTGTTCGAATCGGTTACGAGAACACGTACCGCTCGTTAATAGTAACAGAAATTTCGCGCCAAAGTTTTCTAGCGGGAAACTCGGTCGGGCGTAACGCAATTTTTATGAAACGCGAATCTCGTTCTTTCCGATGCGGTGGTCGGTCCAAGCCCCGTACAATCGCATCTCCCCTTTCTATTTGACGTTGTATAAGATATATTCGCGCTGATCGTTCCAACAGTCGTGCACACGCTCTTTCTCTCCCGATTTCTACCCCTTCCTCTGTTCACTTCCATCCTTTTCGCTCTGGCGTCGCGACCCTCGTACGTTTAATTGTTATATTTATAAAAGGGGAGAACCGACGTTGGCAGTGATACGTCGGAGCGGTGTTTTTTTGTCCGAGAGACGCGCGACCCCTCGCTTTTGCGAATCGATATTAACTCGAAACGAGTGTTACTCCATTTTGTATGCTTTGCCCATTATTCGACGATCTCGAGTAACAAGACGTTAGCGTTAATCGACGTTTGGACGATCAACGGAGAAAGTAAAGTTGTTGTTTGGTTGGTCGAGAAAGTATAGTCGAGGGTTGCCAGGATTCCGCGAGTTGGAAAGGACGAAGCTAAATAGCTAGAACGATTCGATGACCAGGAACGGTCGAGCGGGGAACGAGGGCAAGTTCGAAGGTAGGATGGGTCGAATATTGGACAACTAATTACCTAATCACTCATTATCTACCACAGGCCCGGAGACTGGTAGATCGGTGCTACACACGCAGCTAGAGGTTGCTAGGTCGTAGAATAGGTTGCCCAGAGGGCCATTGTGATACGCGAAGCAGAATCATGCAGGATCGTATATTATCGATGGGGGAAGGGGCCAAGGGCGGTGGACCCTCTCGACCCTTAACACCCCTTCTCCAGGTAGCCCTGCCGATATCGTTTGCTAGATCCGCCGATGGTCGTCGTTCGACGTCGAACAACGAGCATCGATGTGCCGAGCCACCAACGATCAAACAGACACGCGAACGGACCAATCCCAATGATCTATTCTTATTCGTTTCGCCAATTTTTCCTCTCTCGGGACTCGCCTTTTATCCTTCTTTCCATCTTCGAACACAAGAAGAAACGTTTTTCTCTTTAATTGGCGGAATACGTTCACCCCAAAAACCTCCGTTACCAGAATAATTACCAACACGAGCGTCCGCTTACCTAGCATTCGGAATGCGAAGACGCATTTTTAATTGGCTATTAAATCACACAACAGGGGTAGATTTATCAATGCGGTAGACGATTCCGTCTACTGAAAATACTTAACCGCGGATCTATTTTCACGCCAGACAAATCGAGTATGTAAACGGTCGTTCCGAAATACAGCCGTGTTTCAGGAATAGATAAACGTCCCATTCGCATCACGTTCTCCCTATTTTAATCTGTCTCGTCGAAATACGAGCGTATGACAACGCTCGAACGAGCACTGGCTGTCTTCCTAGCGTTCAATTTTTTAACAACCGGTGGAATGTTTTTCTAGGATCCATCGGCTCGTAGCTTCGTCAAATCCCTCCGAATCTGCGACACGGAACCAAAGTGTCTCGAATATCGTTCGATACCGGAAAAATCTCGATAGTCAATTGATTCGTTCGCGAAGAATCGTTGATATCGAACATGTGTTAATCTCATTTTAAAAATTAAAAATTAACGGAAATCTTTACGAATCGATAAATTCGTTTATTTATTTATGCGAAACATTCAAGACTCGTTAAAAGTTTCAAGCCTCGTCAAAACTTGAAGACGAATCTAGACTTTCAAGAGCTTCCGGCATCGAGAAGTGTTCGAAGCGATTCGAAACTTGCCAGTCTCGAAAGTTTCGAATCTCTTTCGAAATACAGATTCGTACGGTTACGATTACGTTTTGGTTTTCAAGTTTTCGAACCCCAAAACTCTGCGAAATGGAGAATCGGTGGAGCGTTTCTCGAGTGTAGCGCGATTTGTATCCCGTGACAGCGACACGAGCACGAGGCATCGGACCGAAGCAACCGTGATCGGAGACACGTTTGGAGCGCGTATACGTCGAATAGGAGTCCTCGTTGCTATTTCGAGTAACGTCCAGCCTTCGCTCCGCGTGTCATAGCTGTTCTTGGCTGATACAGCTCCGCGACGGACCTTAATCCTCTCAAGTGCCGCGTGGCGCGACTAATATCAATCACGATTCCCATCGATTGCTGTTTCCACGTCCACGAGTCCTCGGCTAGCAAGGTGCCGCGACACCATGGGAGATTCCCTCTGCCCTAGATCAAAGTGTTAAAACTCGGAATAATATTCTTGTCGTCAACGTTTGAGATTCTCGTTGCCGTGCGTCCAACGCTCGGCCGTTTCGAGTCCAATGCCCGAGACTTATCGGTTTGGTAATTGTATCTGCAAGTGTAGGGTAGGCTGACGAAACGGCGAGCAGACGAAAAGCAAACAGCGCGTTGGGCTCGAGGAGGGTAGGGTTTAAGGTCCCCGGCGGAACAAAGGGCCTATTTAAGCAGTTATACGGTTCTCGAGCGTCGCTGGACGACGGATCCCTCCGCGTATTTTGCAACGTAGTCGTTCACGCGATCGGTTAACTTGTTTTCAACGATGGATACGATCGAATCGGACGCACCGTTTTGTCGACAATCAGGAAACGGAAATCCATTCCCTGCGCGTAAACTTTGCCACAACGACGAAATTATATATGGGAGGAAATATGGGAAAGGGAGAACGGGTCGCGAGAAAAGGAAAGAGGACAAGAGCGAATAGAATAGACGGTCGAGTGTTCGGAAATAAGTGGTACGATCGGGCTTTCGAGCTTTCTAGTCGCGCGTTTCACCCCCGACGCGGGGATGACAGCCGCTGAATAATAGAAGGAGCCACGTCGAGGTTAGATATTCTTACGATCACCGAGAACCCTTCCTTTCCGACGATACACAGCTAAATCATCAATTATTCAACGTTTGGCTCGAACATTTTTCCTGTTCCCGATTGCGTACAACTATATACGTATACCAGACTGTGCGTTCTCGTTTAAACTTCACCGATCCTTGAAAAACGTACAATTCGCGCGAGTACTTTTTACTTGTTCGATCGAGCTAACCGCTAACCCTCGGCTTTCGCCTTCTCTCAACCTCGAGTCGCGTGACTACCACGCAAAGTACGATTCAACGCGTATTGCGATATGTACTTGAAAAATTATACACCGGTTAAAAATAAGGAAAAAGTATCGTTTTTCTAACGACCCTATCCCTGAACGTTAAGGGGTGAATTCACCCTCCACAGTTTCAGCCTATTCGATACTCCAAAAGTACTGAATGGAAAAGATAATTAAACTCTTCTTCGCGGGACGATAGGAATTGGGATGTAAGGGACGTTCGATCTTTGCTATCAACGGTTGATATTTGCTTCGAGTTACGGAAGAATCGTTCCGGTTGCACGGTAGCGCTGTCCGGACGAGCGGGTTAACAAGATCGGCGGACATTTTAAAAGGACAGAGCACCGCTGCCGAGTGGTGGTCCCCTTCAATTATTCAGGCGCAATTAACACGTCAATAGGACCGTTGCACCTGGCTGCCGGGGCTGGTCCGTCTTCCGCCAAATATGTACGTACGTTCGTGAAATGGCACGGGCTACCGACTTCTAGCTCCTGTCTCTTATCTCGCTTCACCCCTTCCGCCTTCTTCTTTTCCTTCTTCCGGTTTCTCGAGTACACCGGACTGGAGTGCCTCGGCGCGTTCCGTTCTCGTTGCCCCATGACCCTTTCGGTATTTTGCGAAATTATCTCGACAACATCCGGAAAATCTGGAACCTCGATGAAACAACATTCGTATGCATTCCGAATGCAAAAGCTCTAGATTTAGAGATGGATGACGAATTAAAAGTATTTGGCCGGAAGAAGAAGATTCCTCGAGAAGCCATCTCGAACGAAAAAGCCGATTACGCGTAAGTGTACTCGCATCGATAGCCTTGTTGCGCAGCCGTTTAGGTATATTCGCGTACCTAACAAACGTAGACGCGTAGGTATAGTATCGATGCAGGTATATGTATAGAGAATGGCGCAGAAGAGAACGAGGAGGAGAGAGGAGAGACGGGGGATGAAATGCGGGGTCGCAAGTCGGTATTGTCGTCGGTTACAAATCAAATAACCGATATCATTGTTTGGTACAAGCCAGGCACACGGCCACCCACCCACTCCCCTTTTATGCCACCCCATTCTGCAACGTTAACCTCGCGCGCAACCTGCACGCCCTGCTGCCGCCGCTACAACTAATGACTGCTGCCAGAACCTTCTCTTTCGAGTAGGCCCAAGTATCGCTTGCATCGCGATCGCTGAATCGTCTGCTTTTTCATCGAAAAAGCCGCGCGCTTAAATTATATTTTCGGGTAAAAGGGTAAATCAGGAGAAATTTCGGCGGCGAGAAAGGAGCGTTAAAGGGTAACGGCGAAAAGACTCGAAGCGAGGGCGGAAAGATTCGGCCGCGGACGGGAAACTCGTCCGAATTTCATCGCATCGTTTACTCGAGAAAATGGCGCAGGCTAGACTCGGCGGATGTTTCGCAGCCGAGAGAAAGCTCGCGCCTTGCGCCCTCGAGATCTCGAGGCGTCGAGGCTACGGTTGTCCGGGGAAGGGTTAGCGAGGATTTGACTATCGCTGGTACTCTTAATCGTAGAATCGAGCCGCGGTAATTAATCAGGGAGTTAATTACAGCTTAGTCGACGAGTCTATTCGTACGTTGGCGGGGACTCGAAATATTCAGGCGCGGGGTAGCATTCCAATCCGAGGAGCGAAAGCAAAAGGTAAAGCAGAGGGGTGCGGGCAGAGGCGCGAACAGAGATAGAGTGTAAGGGGTACGAGGGCGTAAGGGGCGGTAAAAGTAGAGGGCGAGGGCGAGACCGAGACCGAGAAATGGGAAGGAGAAGGAGGGTAGGTGGAGAAGAGGGAGGGAGGAGGAGGAGGCTCGCCTCGGCTAGGCACCGCAGGGGTAGGCGATTAATGATTCAGGGGCAGAATTTCGCGATGCTGAAATATTAAGCATACAACTCTCTTCCTCTTAACCGTTCTTCTTCTCCTTCTATCCCTTTGCCCTAGCCCGTTCTTCCTGTACGGCCCCTCTTCCATCTTTCTCTACGTCATCCCGGTACCCTCCGTCTTTCCCTCCTTTTCACCCGGTCGCTGCGTGTACCCTCTCGCGTTCCGCTTTCTCTTCATCTTTCTTCCTCTCTCGTCTACCAGCTCGGTGTACACGCATGGTCCTTTCACGCTGCACGCGCGTACACACGCACACCCGCCAATTCTCGTTCGTCCGCTCTCGTTCTCGCTCTTGCTCTCGCTCTCGCGCTTAGCCACACGGCAGCAGCAGCATCATCAATATTTCTCTTTGCTCATTGTTCTTGTACAATACGTACAACGGCTGCTGCCGTCTCTGTAATTCCGGGGGGAGCGGCCAGAGCCAGACCAGGTAACGGTTACCCTGGAAATGGCTAATTTCGTGCCATCCCGTCTACTTACGCGACGCGCGTCGTACCGCTTCTCTCAAGACGTTCCGCGCCGATTTTTTCGTAGACTCGAGAAGTCGACGGGTTCGGTTGCGTCGCTGATCGTAACTTCGGAGCAAAGTTGGACGTTGGAATTCCTCGAGGAAGCAGCGAAAACTCCTCTCAACGTTCGAGACGTGTCGTCGTTTTTCGTTGCGTTTAAAATGCTTGTTCTTTGGACCAAGTCCCAAATTTCATCTCGTTCTCGACAACGTAGGCGCAATGCACCGCTACGGCAAGGAATCGCGGGTCGAAATCCCGACACCGATGGTTTACGATTTTATTTCGTAGCACGGTACGCTCGGCGCCGACCGTTTCCGTCCATTTTTCTCATCTCGTATTTTTTCATAACTGGCCCCCGAGAATGCGCGTTCCCGTCGCGAAAGTACTGTCGGCGAGCGGAAGGCCTCGTCTCCCCGAATCGCGACCACCGTTCGATATATTTCCAAGTTTGCCGACAGGCCTCCCGAGGCTAATTTCCTCGCGTTCTTTTCCATCGCGAGCAAACCAAGTCGACGAGCGCTCTAGTTTTCTTCGTTCCGTTCGACGCGACGATCTTTCTCCTCGCCTCGCCTCGCCTTGCCTCTCCTCGCTGGTCGCGTCGAAATTTTTCCATTTCGCCAGGACGTAGGGCGTTAGTATACTGTTTGCAGTTAAACAATATTACGTAGTAAAATTTATAGCCGCGGCCCCTTCCCGAGTCGGAGCTGGCGGCCTCGCACCGCGCACCCTTACAATGGTGCTCGCTCGCTCTCTCGGCCTGCACGGCTGAAACTTTCAACGATATGAGAAATACGAGCGTTATAGCCAGTGCCACCCCTGCGTAGCTGGGCTGCTATGATCCACGGCTTAACGGATACCACCCTAAACCTGGTTCGCGTTCGCGCGCGCCTCCGTTCCCGTTCCTTGTTTTTCCAAAACGCAAAAGTCAGCATTTGCCGCGAACTTTGCACGATTCTCGTATCTTTACCATCGCGATGGAAAATAAATTCAGCGCCAGACATCTTTCACGCAAAATCTAGATATAAACGTGATAAAATAGATAATTTTGCATACGCGGTTCGTCTACGACGTCCATACGTACATTTATTTAGAGCAAGAACTTGCTGCATTCGCGACAAACGACTAGTCGTAGGTAAATAATGCTCGTGACTTAAGGAACGACTTAACGTTGCCTGGTGCACGACTTTAAACACAAATTAACGATAAACCAGAACGTACGAGTCGTTCGTTAATTACGCGATATTTGCGTAAAACCGATAATTTCTCGATAGTTATGGTAACTAGTTTGGTTATTGCAATTAGAACGGCGATAGATATATAAGAAGAGGGACTCGCCACTTACTGGCGTATCGGAAAGTCGTGCCCTCCGCGTCGACGGTAACCTCCCGATTCAACCGTGACCATTTCCTTGGCGCATTCGGCGCCGAACGGAGGGAAACTCGGCCTCCGAAGCCGAAATCGTGGAGACGTTCCGGGGACACCGCGAACGACGCTCGAGCCACGGGAAAATAACGCCCGTTCGCGCTTTTATCGCGACGCAATCTCGCGTACCGTTTACGCGACGTGACCCGTAAAAACCGAGCAATATTCCTTCGTCGGAAATCCCGCGAGCGTCGTTATTCGGATACAAGTTCAACGACTCGTTCGTCGTTTGCCATTTCTACGCTCGATTCGCGCTTTTACGATTCTAATATCGCGCCTATCCTCGCGCGACGATTCTTCTCGTTGTTCGAGGCGAGCGAAAACGTAATTGCCATCGCGTCCCGTAGATATTTCGCGGTGAATTTTCTTCGACTTATGGATCGTAGATGCTATGGAAATTAAAAGAAACAATCGCGCTCGACGAGTTTTCGTTGAGGTCGCCGTTCGAGGGGTAAGAAATGATCGAACTCGCAAGTTGATCGTGCGCAAACATAAGAGGAAGGGCACGAACTCCCAGGCGTTCGGTCGACGTACGCGCAGGGAAAGGAAGAGGGGCGATGCTTGCTAGTCTCAAAATTCGCGTTAATAGCCATTTAGGAGTGTCTGCCGGAGTCGGAGGGACAGACGCGAACCGTCTCTTTGTACCCTTAATTTCATTAGGACGGCCATCTCTCCTTTCTACCGGCGTGCCGTAATTCTGTTATCGGGAAGCACGAGTCCCTAAATACGATCGTTAATATTCTTGCTTGTCTCGAGAAAACGGCAGGCTGCGAATCGTCGTTGTCGTTAAATAATCGTTTCCCTCCATCCTCGCGATTCGATTAGTCCGTCGCGAAGCGTGGACAACGAGGAGCCCGTCGACTCTGCATTCTTTGATACGTTTCAAGGTATCGGTCGGTCCGCGTTAGACATTTTCGAAAGCTATCGTCGCCCGCCGCGAGAAGAAACGTGCCCGGCTCAAAAGTTACCGCCGCTACCTCGTTGAACTCACTTCTCGCGACAACTCCGCTCGAAGAAATCGTTTCGCTCTATACTCTCTATGCTATCACTCGAAGCTTCTCGAGGCTAGCGCTAACAAATTTTGCTCTACTCGAGCTGCACGGCTATCTTTTTTTGTTTTTATTGATTCGATCCATCGACAACACGCTTCGAGACAGCGAATCGCGAACCGAGTTTGTTTGATGTCGGGAAACAATTGATACCAAACGCGTTTATCGAGTTTTCGCACATTTCCGATCGCGCAGAGACAATTCCTTGTCCCTGCCTTTAAGTTTCCCACGGTCTTTGTTGGTTTTGCGTAGAATCGATATAAATCCGATTCTGTCTGTTTTCACAGAAGATCCTCCTATTTGCGGACCTTGGAGCGTCTCATCTTCGGCTAAAAGTTGCGAATTAAATTTACGCTTCGCGATCGCTGCGGACATACTCCGCGAACGCGCCATGCATATTTTTATCTTCGTTTCGCTCCGATCGCGTTATCGTCGCTTTCATTTGGCCCGTTACCTGTACGCTAGTTTCTTCGCATTCGTAACTTTGTACCGCTCTTCGGTATCGTGGCTTAACGCTCTTAATGTTCGCTACGTGGACTGTTTAAACACGGGTGGACATCTTTCTGGGGGATGATTTCGCAGACCAAGCGTAGACGAAAATCTTTCAGCTACGCTTTGGAGTCGATACTAGAAAATTTTTCATTCGGAGTACGAGTTGAAAGCGAACCTTTTATTGTAATTTCGTTACTCTTGATTTTCGTTTCGTTTTGTCCCAGAAAAATCATCCCCTGAAAGGACGACCTGCCATGGTTAAAGAATCCGTTCGTAAACGCACCTTAACGCGTTTCAAAGACTCGACGGATGCAACCCCCAGGGATCAGGGTCCCCTCGCGAACGGTACCGACACGCGACGTCTACTTTTACGAGAACGTTGGTGCTAACGTCGCGATCAGCTCCGAACCGAACGCGAGTCGTTCTCGGCGTTCGGAAGCGGAACGGTCCGGCGGACTAGAAGCAGCATACGAGACGACGGGCGAGGGGCAGGGGGAGAGGAGGGAAGGACACGGACGCGGGAGGACCGCGAGAGGACCGGTGACCACCACCACCGGCATCGGCTTGGCTCGCCTCTCGTGGTCGTGATCGGTGGATCGGAGTTTCGGGAGGCCGATCGACGAGCCTCCTCTCCGATCTGCCGCGGGAGAATTCTCTTCTTCTCGGTGCGCGTAAGCGAGAGACCGATCGCGAGAGGGAGAAAGAAGGAGAGGCGGTATGAGGCGGTCTCCAGGGGCGGCGCCTGTCGGCGCGTCCGATCGGAAGGCAAGCCTCCCGATTGGCCGCCACGAGAACTGAGCGAGGGGTACGCGAGGACGCGCGAGCTACGTACGCTTCCTCCACCCGCGCTCGTTCGTTCTCTTTGCGATCGGTCGTCTCGCTCGCTCCGCGTCGACCCCTCCGTCGCACTCGTTCCATTTGGTTCTCTCGCTCGCGACGTCTCCCTCCCACTCACGATTCGCCTTGGTCGCTCGCCGTCTCCGTCGCACCCGCACCCCCGCGAGCCGACGCGACGCCGACGCTGGCACCGCCGCGAGCACACGGTGTATATCGGCGCTCGACCGGCCTGCCTCACGGCCTCTCTACAGCCGCTCGAGCGAACCGTCGCCGCGCCGCGCCGCGGCGAGCCTCTCAGTTGCGACGCGCTCGTCACGGGGTGCAGATCGTGCGTCGTCCGTCCTGTGTCGTTTGTAGCCCCATTCGGTCCGTTGAACGCGCGCGTGCACACGCGCTCCACGTATTATCGCGCGCACGTTTTTACTCTCCCGATCGTCCGAGACATCGGGGGCTCGAACACGCTTCCACGGTGTTGGTGCTCAGTTGGTGGTGGTGTTTTGGAGTCGATGGTGATTTTCGACACGGTCGGTGCTACGTATTCCGACATCCGAGCAACGAGTTTCTCGGATTGGAGCAGCCGTCACCGAGAAGCGCAGAGAGACAGAGACTGACGGACACGGTGCTAGGGAGTTAAGGACAAATCTACAGAGAGAGAGAGAGAGAGAGAGAGAGTAGGACAGTCGCTCGCGGAAAGGACGAGGTGCGTTCGGCTGCGTTTCGGAGCGTTTAGATCGGGCGCGTGTGATCGAGATTATCGATCGATTGCGCGAGCCGTCGTCGGGAAGAATGCGTTCGGGACACGAGGCGCGCTAGGACATTGACGGGGACGAAAGGACGGAGGACGAATTCGATCGGTCGCGTTCGCATCGTAGAGTGTCGCGAAGGAAAGGGACGGACAGACGAAAAGAAAAGGTGATCGAAAAGTAGTCGGGTGGAAAAGGATGCTCGTCCGCGACGTCCTCGGGACAAGGATTCCCGAGGTCGCGCACGTCTGACGGATCGGCGCGCGTTGCCACGAGGAGGCGCGCACGAGTTCGCGCGTATTTCGAGTTTGGCGCGTGGCTGGTGTACCTATGTGTTGCAGATGCGGCCTGGCTGTTGATTCGGTCGCGATCGGTCAGTGAAGCGACCATACGTTCGTTCGCGTGAACATTCCGTCGATCGAAACGGACCGCGGAGAGGAAACGAGGAAGGAAGGCGTCAAGGAGCGCGCCGGTGCGAAGGAGGAGGAGGAGGAGGAGGAGGAGGAGGAGGAGGAGGAGACGGTGGCGGCGGAGGCGGAGGCGGTGGAGAGAAGCGGAAAAGGAAACGATCGAGACTCGAAATCCCCCGAAACCATGACGCAACAGAGCGGCGCTGGGTCGCCCCAGCAATTTTGTCTGAGGTGGAACAACTATCAGACCAATTTGACCAACGTGTTCGATCAGCTTCTCCAAAGCGAGAGCTTCGTCGACGTGACCCTCGCCTGCGACGGGCACAGCGTCAAGGCGCACAAGATGGTCCTATCCGCGTGTAGCCCGTACTTCCAGGCTCTCTTCTTCGACAATCCCTGCCAGCATCCGATCGTCATCATGAAGGACATCAAGTGGCCGGAATTGAAGGCCGCGGTAGAGTTCATGTACAAGGGCGAGATAAACGTGTCGCAGGAGCAAATCGGTCCGTTGCTCAAAGTCGCCGAGAGCCTCAAGATCCGAGGCCTCGCGGACGTCAACAGCGAGCAAGAGCTAACCTCTAGGCCGAGCCTCGAAGAGGTGGCAGCAAACGCTGCGGCGATGCACAGGAAGAAACGACGTCGAATATCGGGAGAAAGATCGCCACCGGGAAGCAGCCCTGATCGCCTGGCTCCCGGAAGCCTCCCCGACGATCAGGACCCTAACTCCGCCGGGGCAGGCGTGATCGTGCCCGACATTCACGGCATGCTGACCAGCAGCTCCACTCCGAGATCCCTCGGATCTCCGGGAACTCCCAACGTCTCCGTCACGCCGCAGATCAATCTTCAAGAACTCCCGGTATCGCTGCCTCTACCACCGCCCCCGCCGCCGCCCCAACAGGGCCAGCAGAGCTCGCACTCCATCTCCGCTCACCATGTGCCCGGCCACGTGACTTCCGGTCCACACGGCTCCGTCAACCACCTGACCGCTCACGGCCAACAACTCGCCGTTCAGCAGCAGCAGCAGCAACAACAACAGCAGCAACAACAACAGCAGCAGCAACAACAACAGCAACAGCAGCAGCAGCAGCACCATCAGCAAGGTCAGCAAGGACAACAGACGCCCGGAGACGATCTGGAGATCAAGCCCGGCATCGCCGAGATGATCCGCGAGGAGGAAAGGGTGAGTCGATCTTTTGCTTTTCTTTCCATCTGTCTTTCCGCCATTTTTCTCTCGATCGACTCCGTTAGCCGTTGGTCCACGCGAGGTATCCGATCGATCGATAGAATCTACTCGGATACGAAGGAAAAGGAATGTATTCGGGGTAATCGATTTATCCTGCTGGCTTTCGAATTGCAAAATCTCCTCCGATAGAGCTAAACTGTTACTTGAGCATAAGATACGAATTTCAAGACTTGGTACTTATCTCGCCTCTTACGTTTCGTACGAATCTGTTGACAAACTACGTTACGAGTTCCCTCCGTAGCTTCGATAGTAACGGTTACTTGGACGCACGACTCAAACCGAATTCTACACGTGGTTGTATTATTTTTTCATCCGAGTGTTGACGCCTTGGAAGGACGAAAGTGCTTTCCATGTAAATAATACATGTTGCCGCGCGAAACGATTGTTCGCGGTTCGAAAGGTGACGAACGAAACGAAAGAAGGACGAATGGTCCTGAAAAGGGCTGGGGACAAAAAAAAAATCCACGGAGCATGAAACCGTTTTCGAAAGTTGATAATTAGGTTCCCGGCGTTAACGAGATCCCGTCACGGTTTTCTCTTCTCGTGGAAGTTTGGCGGCGGTCGGTACGTCGGAGAGGCGTCTCGACGCCGCCGCAAATTCGCGGAAAATGACTTTGGCGAAGCGAGAAGGCCGGTGGCCGGCAAAGGCGTGGGAGAAGGCGACGCGTTTTTTAATTGGAGGGTTTGGTCGGCCTCGTTTGAATGTTTTTACGCGAAACGTCGTGCAACGAAAGACCACGTACGAACGGCGGCGGTCCATCGTGCCTTTGCCGGAAAGGTCCAATTACCCGGCGATCGGCTTCGACGGTGTGCACTAATTGAGAGTATCAATGAACGTCAATGAGCACGGTCAATATTTGGACGCGGAGCATCCGACCGTTTTGTAACGTTCTTTTTGTTAAAACGAATGACAAATATTGACTACGCGCTCGTTCGCGCATACGTGACACACACCGGGTATCGACTGTTCTCGTTAATTACATCGGGACGACGGTGTCTCCTGCATTATTTATCGTCCGCCACCGGCGCAAGTTATTAAACGAACAGCTACCGACCGCGCTTCGTTTCGCAACCCCGCGCCCGCGTCTACCGCTCGACGCGGCTCGAAACCTTCTTCGAGCCGGATCCAGGATCGACGACCCTCTTGAGCGATTTCAGAGTCACGGCACTATAGTACGCCAACGGCCTTTTCCGATTTAGAACGCCGAGAAGAGCCGCGTTTTCGCCAATTATTTCTCTAAACATCGTGATACTTTTAGAAAATGTATAAAAGTCAATTTTTTTTTTTACAAGTATCAAATCAAAGACAGCTCTGCTCTTACTCACATGTTGCATCATCGGTCGAACCAGCGAGATGTTGCGTGACTTACAGATCGGGTGTTCGGTTTCGAATGTGTCGAGAATCTCTGCCGAGTCGAAAGAGACTGGTTCGAAAACCGAATGGAGAAATGTACGCGGAGGTATGCATCTCAGTTTCGAGCGCAATCTAGAAAATTAAAGAGAGTCGGTCGTCGGAGGCCGTGTATTATTTTTCTATCGCGAGTATATATCGGTCCGATGATGCAATCGGCTATGTATAATGGGCATAACATTCCGCGGAATTCCATTATGTTAACGCAACCACGTTCCAATTCTCCGGGCATGCCTGCTCGTATCGTAATACGCTAGTATATCGCAACTATTCCGCGGTAGCGGCGCGCGAGGCCTTTCCGATTAAAATGCCTAATTGATGCGGGCGAACGTAATAGGAGGTGCGTTGATTCTGGTATTTCGAGTAGCGCGAATGGTGCACCGCGAAAATCCGACAAAGGACCGTTCCGCGGACAAAACTGTGGAAACTTACGCGCGACGTACTAAAACTAATAACGGCGATCGCCGCGCTTCCGAGCATGCTACGTCGCGAAAAATACTCCCCGGCGAGAAGCGCGCCACTCGAGGATGGATTATTAAAGATTTAGTCGCCGCAAAGGATCGTTTTCACCGCGAGAGGCGGATTTCCTTCGGATTAAGAGCTTTAATGAAACGGGATTTAAATATAAATTGTCTTTTAACTCGCCGATCGTTTGGCGATGGTTTCACGACCGGCGCCCTTCGAAGCGCCCAAAGATTCTCCCCGTTGTAAAGTGGAAACTTGGGAGATGGAATGGCTAGCGGTGCTCGCAGTGCATACCCGACGATGAAATTTTCCAGACTCGACTTTATCGTAACGTGTGTTAATACTTTATTCCTCGCGAGTAGTAGCTCCGCGTGGAAGCTTCAACGACAAGAGTATTTTTCGTATAAACATTGCGAAACTCGATCGAAACGAGATAATCTAAACGGTATCGCGGAACCTTGTAGACGAATATTACTAGAGCAAGCTCTAGATGGTAAGATGCAGCGATAAACGTATCCTAACTCGACGTTATTATAGAGACGCGAGCAACGAAGGTCGGACAAACAGGATATCGCGAGGTGATATAAAGTGAAATAAAATGGAAATCTAAGAAGGAAAAGTTAACTATAGTTGATCGAGGAACCTCACCGCGATGCTATCGTTGATAGAGATAGATCGAGTTACTTTCATTCGACGAGCAATAGATACGCATTTTTATTCTTTTTTCCGATGCTCGACATTTTTATTCGGTTAAAGATTTTGCCAATCTCCATCGGGCGAGAAAAAAGGTGCGAAAAGGGATAGAGCATGGTTCGCAAAAAGGTACGCAATGTACAACGCGAGAAGCAGCAAAACGCGATCACGCGGTCGGTGAAGCTTGAAAGGGCGGATCGAAAAAAAATTTAATCTTCCCTCGCGTTATCCTTTTTGGTAATAGCGGCTTTGCCTGCCGAATCCCTCTACTCTTAGCATTCCTCCTCTGTTCATCTCCTCTCGTCGTTGGCGGCAGGACAGGATCACCTGTCGCGTCGAGTGTTTCGTTATTCGTAGAATCGGATATTTTATTTCTATACTTAAACTCTTGTCGAACCCCCTTGTCCAGCCCTGTTTGGTCGTTGTATTTGTTAACTTGCAAATAAATGTTGAAACGTACAGTGGTAAACCGACGCAAACAAAAGCGACAATTTTTCATCGACCGAATCGGGATAAAATTTTAATCGGCCCGTTCTATTTTTGAACAATTCTCGACGCCTCTGTGAAAATTAAAAAGCCACGAGATATAACAACGAAACGTCCAACTATATTAACGGAGAACATTTATTTTCAAACAATGACATCATTCCATATGGTTTATTCTTCGGAAGAAAGACCTTGAACGCGTTTACTTACAAGTACAAGTCCCGATGTTATCGTATTTTATCTTCTACTTGCAACGTTTTAGAAAGCGAAAGGTTTCCACGTCGAACTCTGTGTTTTCTATGTTCCGTACACTTTCGACATTGGAATATTAAATTATACGAATAATCCCAGTCGTAGGGTTGTCCGAACGAAGAGGAACGAGGTATCGAGAAGGGGAACAGGCGGAGACGAGCGAAAAAACGGGCAAAATGGTAAATCGTGAATCGTAGTAACCGAGCGGAGCCCCATTCATCCTGATACACAGCGGATACGACTACATATTTCCTTCGTTCCGTTTAAATTAGTGTTTTTGCCGTACGGTCTTGATTGTGTTTTCGCGCGCGCTTCCGAGCGTTCTCTCGGACTCGGAGCGCTAGCCTAGCCCCTGCCCTGCTCCGTCCTGTCGTGTCGTGTCCGCTCGGCGCAATCGTCTACGCAAACGGAACGCGCGCGTATCGATTCCGCGTTGATGAACGCGTAACGGGCCACCTAAGCGATATATCAGGAGTCGTCGTTTCGACGGGCAGTTGTTCGTCGCGATACCAGCCCGCGGGAAAATTGAAAAGCTTGATGTATTAAAATGCGTGACGCCGAACCCTTCTTCGCAAAAGCGCGGAGAGAAAAAGTTCACCGTCTGCGCGGCCGTGGTGCTCGCGAGTCGATTACGCGACCCGTCACACGATGATCGAGAGTATTCGTCTATCGCAGCTGCGATCTTAAGTCGCCCCTCCGCTTCGCTTCGCTTCCATCCGATGTTCCCGCGCGCAATTCGGATACCAATATCGATACTTCCGTCGATGCTTTCTCGCGTTTCGAACGATCTATTTTTTTTATTTTTTTTTTTTTTATTTTTTTGTTCGTGACGAACGGTATCTCGACTCGTGTACGCTTTATTTGCACACAGTCTGTATTATGCTTGTCGAAAGATAACGCGTCTTTCGACCGACTAATTATACGTCTACTTAAATAACTCATATCGGCGACGGTACAACAGTTTTTCCGTATTACGATTTCTTACAATTCATCGTAGAAACTCGCAAGAAAATTAGGTCCGAGACCAACGATACTTAACCAATCGAAGGAAATTTCGGGTTAGCGTCACTTTTACCGATTACCGTAGATTTATCGAAACAAGAATCCTGGTTAAAAATCGAGGCCGCGGTCCGGTCGTTTCTTTCGTGGCGCGGGTGCGAGATACACATGCAACGCAAAGCGGCCGACGCGTACGCGCGAAGTCGAGGCTCGAGGGTACGCGTCGGTATCCATACGTATACCTTCTGGCTACGAGAGGCAGGTAGAGTTAGTTTTTGCCGAGATTCGAGGCAGCCGCGCGCGTCTTCACGGTTAAAGCCGCAAGGACGGAGCCGGAAGAAATTGGTAGGTATCTGCGCGCGCGTCCAACGGTTGTAATTTCGTCGTGCGATCACGGCGGAAGGAAGGTGAAAAGGAGGGAGGAGGAGGGCGAGGACGAACTCGTAGTCAGAGTCGTCGGAATCCTTCGGTTCCGTGCGTTACGTAGCCACCCTTCGCGGAGACTATTTTATAATAAGGGACGGCTTAGCGGCCGTAATTGTATGTATTTTAAATATTTCGAAAATTGCCTTCCTAGGAAACTCTTGGCATAATGGCAATACTTGGAATATAATCCCGTGGTAACCGGACCACATAGGCGCTCGAGCACTTAACTTCGACCCTCCACCTTCTTTTCCTTCGTCTTATCCGCCGTCTCGTTCCCTCTGGCTTTTAGTTTCTTCCGACGTTTAACCGTCTTTTTCTTTCGTTTCGTGGCATCCAGTCGCGTCCTTGTTCGCTTCGCGAAGCGGGAGCCTCCGATCCTCGCCGCTCGCGCGATGCTCCGTCGCGCGCGGCCAGCCTTTTTCCCGCGCTTGCAAATTTCTTTTCGAATCTTCTGTCATTCTCGAGATCCTCTCGAATCGATTATAGGTATAACGGTATTTTCTTGAAAATGACGTCGAATTGGATTACGTCGGTGACAAGAGAAACAGCGATATTTTTTACGAAATAATCCGGAGACGATCCGTGGAAATCGTAGAAGGGTGAAAACGGTCATCGAGATTCGATATTTTTGTGGAAACGTCCGCGGCGGGAGGTTTGCGAGCAGGATCGTAGGGCAGCGGGAAAGAAAGCTGCTCGTTCTTAAAAGATGTAAACGCGTCCAGTGGCAACGTCCGCGAAACGGTCCTGAAAGATTCAACCGAACGACAGTGGAAAGACACTTGTTCGCGATTCCCGGCCGCAAACTTGAGCTGGAAATTCCCGCAAGGAGTTTCTCGTAATAATGTAACGAGCCGAGCATCCCTGGGTTGACGACCGAACGAGTCACCCGGACGACCGAACGAGTCGCCCGGACGACCGCTCTTTATCGTTTCGCGATTTTGCGATACGAATCGGCGAGGGAAACACCCGTTTTCCCTACCGTCGTTAATTTTTCAGCGGTCAGTCGAGACGGTTCCGTCTCTCCGAAACGAAGTTTCGCGTCTTGCGCGATTTTCCAGTCCTACGCTTCGAATCCTCCGTACCATCTTTCGGAGATTGGAATTTTTATTCGACGAGTTGTCTATTTTTGTATTTACTCGTTATCGATCGAAACCCCACCGTGTTTTTTGGATACCGTTGGATGTTCTTTTCGACAGTTTTCTGTTTATCTCTGCAAACAGTTTCCCACGCGCTCCAAATGGTTGGAAAATCGTGGAAGCCCGCGAAACAATTTAGGCTGGACGCGAGTAAGCGACCGTGCGGAATCGCGACTCGAACGATGTCCACCGTCGATAGGGTGGGGAGATTTGGGTAGGACCGAGGGGAGAAACGAATGTTTCCATTTGGAAAATGTTAAAGGACGGATCTCCGTACGCGATGTACGGCGGCCGACAGCTCCGACGAGGCCGCGGTAAATCAGAAATTATCTTGCGTCGCGTCCGAGTTGCGCGGCGCTGCCTTTTCCCATCGAAACGCGCATAAATACCGAGAGGGAGACCGAGCGAGGCTGAAACGGGTGGTAGAGAGCGGGAACGACGAGTCCCGCGCATCGTCCATCGTCCATCGTGCATCGTGCATCGCGCATCGTGTAGGACGCGACGTACACCATACACCGTGGCACCGTACGGTGGCGTGCACACACCTCTTCGTCCACCATACATTCTACCGCCATGCACGATGCCACGGTGCACCCGCAAGCGCGGTTCTCCGTCCCTGGTTGATTCCAGCTCGAGCTCGAACTCGAGCTCTCGCGAGCGCGGATCTCCGCTACGGGCCGCAGATATATTAATACGTAGACTGTACGTCGCGGTACGCGTGACTTGATGGACGGATGACCGGACCATTCCGCAGATTGCTTCGCTCCCGATTCCGACCGGAAGGAGATTTATAACCTCTCGTCGTTATCTCTGCCCCCGCCACCGCCAACGACACTCCCGCCGCGCTTCTGGTTTCGCTCGATCATCGATCGATCGCCGTCTTTTTGATGCCACCTCGCTCTCTCTCTCTCTCTCTCTCGCTCTCTCTCTTTTTTTGCCTATTTTCCCCAACTCCGCTACTCGCGACCGGGACAAACGGTTTTTAACCCTCGCTTTTTTTCGTGGTTCGGAGCTTTTAACCCGACCGGCGTGGATTGAAATTGCTCGCGGAGCGAAACAAACGATCCGTGCACGGGGACAGAGAGAAACGCTGAAAAGTTCGTTTCGCCGAACCCTTCCGTGTGTTGCGCGCAGAGGATCCACCGCTGGCTATGGGAATCGAATGCGGTGCCCGTTCGCGACGTACAAGAAATCATTCTTTGATCATTTTTCCGTAAGATCGAACCTCCGTTCATAGATGTAACGTGTTCGATCGTTGCAATTTTTAGTAGATCGGCGACACTCTATTACGTTAAGCTTATCGCAATTGTTCCATCCCGTTGTACACCGCGTAAACTACGATGTCTTCGCGTGTATCACTTCCGCTCAACTCTAGTTCCTCGTTTTCTTCCGCCACCGCTTCGGTGTTTCCTTTATTTTATTCGTTTTGGCTCGACGAGTAAATCCTTGGTTTGCGAGAATTAAAGAACGGTAACCCTACCTATGCTTCTTATATTATCGGGATAGCGTCCACGCCTGACAGATAAAGGAAGCTGATCGCGGAAAAAACACGGGACAGTCTGGTTTCGGGCCGGTGTGCATCCCTGAAACGCGGCACGGGTGTCGCGATAAATTAGATTTAATGACTGTCGCAAAAAAGCGCGATATGAAAGTCGAACGCGCGGGACGAACCGATAGAATTAAATTCTAGGATATTCGATTACATTCTCCCTACGCCCCCTTTCTCCTCCTCTCTTCCTCTTGTTCGGGCTGTCCTTCTCTCCAGCCAATAAAACCCTCGCTGCTCGTTGCTGTACATTGGAGTTTTCACCGTCGCCGGCATCGAATCCAAAAAAAAGTGTCCCTCGACCGCGTGTATAACAGGCACGCGCGACCTATGGAAATAAGACACGAGGCGACGCCACCGGATTCATTCTGACGCCAAAAGTCGAGGGATGTTTCATCGAGTTTTCCCTTGTTCCGGTGCCGTCCCCGCTTAGTTTAGCGTTTCAATGCCTGAAACGCCGCGTCGCGTTCTCGCGCTTCGATCCTCCTCCACGAATTTTACGGCTGGAATTCAACCGTCTTTCGTTGAAAGCGTTAAAAAACAACTTTGTATTTCTATAGATTTGCGATACAATGCGATGCATTCTCTCGAAAACTTTTTCCCCGTAAAAGTGTCATTAATTTTTCCAACTATCGGATAATCAACGTGTCGTCGAAGGCAGAAGTCGCTTCGATCGTATCGGCGAGGTTGAAAACGATTCCGAACGTTGATCGTGTTCGAGGGCGTTCGAGCTAGAACGTTTAACTACGGATGGTCCGAGGAGGAGTATAAAATAAATGTTGCGACACGTGTATGCTTCAATGTCCGATTATTAATAGTTTCGGTTATAACGTACCATTAAAACCCGTGTCTGTAGTTTAATAAATTCTAAGCTCCGTGTTCGCTCGGGTTGCCAAAATTATATTAAACACGCGAATCGGTTTCTTCTCCCTCGACTCGAGGACCAGATCTTTCGCTGTTTTCTTTTTTCTTCGAATGCTTTCTTCGAATTCTAGTCAGCCGATCTAGGAGAATCGCTAATACTCGCCGTCATTACTCCGTACCATGTACCGTCGACGAAGCCAGCAGAGTGTTTAATGTCATAATCGGCATGAAGCTGCTGAACTCCGCGATCCTATCGTAACGCACGATCCGGTAATTTATGTCTAAACATTTTCTTTCATTTAGCAATTACGTTCCGATCGATCGGTTGAATTATCCAGGTTGTGCAGTAAAAACCAAATTCCTTTGCTCGCTGCTACAATCGAAGGAATTTCACGGAATAAATTTAAGCGTCGGGTAGTAAAACTAATTATTCCTATAAAAAAGTATTTACGACGAATGTTTTTGCAACGATTGTTTCGTCCGGAAGAAACGATCGAATTTTATTACTTTCCTGCAAAAACACGTTAAAAATGTAACGTGCTCGTATGAAAAAATTTTATCGCGTGTTTTCAATTTATTCTTACGTTCGGAATCGTTGGCTTTTCGACTGTGCCATGTATTACGAAACACCCTGTATAGCGAACACTTACGATACGCGCTGGCTGAGTCACGCGCTCAAATTTGTTTGTCGGAACGGCGCGGGCGCGCCGGTTAATGCCGAGCGTTACTATTAGGAGGTAGAATATAATTTCATTTACGTCGATGACTCACGTCGCGATACTTGTAGCAAATATGATTCATTCGATACGCCGTAAACGATTCTCGTTCATTTTCTACCGATTCTAGCAGATTAACGACCGTCGACGAGGTAATGGTCGTTGAACAGTGTCGATTCTCGAACGAGTCCTCCGAACGAATTCGTTTATTTCCTACGCATCTTTTCTCGATTCGTTCAATGTTTGGAGTGGTGATAATGGTGGCTATCGTTCCGAATGCAAGAATCCATCTTTGCATCGCGTTCTGCTCCGATGATTTTTCAGACCGAGATACGCGATCGTTTCCTCGTTCCGTTGTATTCAGACGTCGTTAATTGCTTCTCTGCGGTAACGATTTATTTTCTTGGAAAAAATAAGGCAGCCGTAAGGAGATTAGCGGGGGAAAATAGAAGCAATTTCGGAAGTCGGCCAAACAATAGTATACGGATATTAAAAGGAAACAGTTAGAGCGCTGCGAGCGAGTCGCTTCGCGGAAGCGAGATTAGCGCAGCCTGTAGGAAATACCGGGTCGAGATAAGGGCAAATCGGTCTCGAGAAAGCCATTGTCTCGCGCCTCGTTTCATATTCCTATCCGGCCGTTAAAAATTCTATGTTCCATTGTACCGAAGAGATTGCGTCTCGAAGAAGAAAACGCGTGCCCCGATCGCCGCCGGACGGTTGACTGCCCCCGGCTGGTCCTTCGAATCCGCACCTGTCGCCACTCGCCACTTTTTGCTTCCTCGAAACGCGTTTGTCCGACGAAAGCCGTTTCTACCCGTAAAACGGAAACGTCGATCGGTGCCTTCGGGATGCTACCCAGGGAAAAAGCTAGCTTCGAAAATATAATAATAATTTATCGCCACACTTGGATGCAATTGACGCAAGTTAATCGAAACTAAACAACGATCGAACCAAACTGGAAAGGTGAACGGAAGGTACGGTGGGTTGGAAAGGTGGGATGGAAAGCTCATTCTTGAAGTGTTCGCGATACAATTGCATCGAGATGATAGCGATACAGAAAAGAGCGGTCGTACGGGGGCAGATGGAGTAGAAGGTAATTTTTCGTTTGAATCGTAACGATCCTTCCTTTAACGTTTCTCGTTCCTTGTTCGTAAGATGGTATCTGGTTAATTACGATGCGTACGTACGTACGTTTGTTTCGCATTCTTGTGGGGTCAGAGGCAAACTGACCAGGTGGACGTACCGCATAGCCGTGGACGTACGGGTAATATGTTAAAAGGCTGGCACAGTTGGCACTCGTACAGAGGCCGTACCAGGTAGAGGTTGTGTTTTGCGAAACTGTCCGAAACGTGGAACGCAAAGACGTTAACAAACGGTTGGATCACCTGAAATGGACATCTGCCTGGGTTCGTGAACGTGGCAAACCGTTAGTACGGAAGAGAAAAGTGGTTTCTCTTCTTTTCGAAATTCGCGAACCGTTCTCGATCGCGTGGATTTCGAGCGGCTCGCAGAGGATCGATGGCTCGAACGGGAGACGGAAGATGGTGAGAACGCGAGTAGCAAAGGTAGTCGAGTATGAACGAAACAACGTAACGTTCCGAGCATCGTATCGGCTAGAACGGGCGAGATGGCGGCCCATTGTCTGGACTACAAATTAATCCGGCGATCGATACGAGCAATGTCTTGCCGGGCTATAGACGGTGCGGTGACTCGCGGAAACAAAGTCGATGGAATGGCCGCGCGCGCGATAGTTTGGAGCGTAGCAGCACGGCACTCGTTTCGCGGCGAGGTGCCTTCAAAGTCGTGCTCGTTCGATCGATGCGAGATTAAGGTGGCAGCCGCTGCACTCCGGACGCTCCTACGAAACTGTGTCGCGACGCCAGCCGGCTTTGAGAATTCTAAGGGTGGTTTCACACTACCGTTAGTTGGTTACATTCGAATCGTCTCACGGTGGCCGCAAAAGTTGCCTCCAAATATTTCGTTCAGTTTTTCTATTTCGAATTTAAACCAAAAGTTATTCGCGTTTCGTTCGTCGGAAATTGTTTACCCAGAACGAGGATGTTGTCCTTCTCCATAGATAACTCGAATTCACCTCCAACTCTCGGCGAAATTTGTTGTCGCGCGAAAGTCGAATTCGCAGCAGCAGCCGCGAAATACGAGCCGGAAAACAAAAGGGGTGCGCTGTTTCTCCTTTCCCTTCGTCGGGATTTCCACGAGGCGGCGGCGCGATAGAATATTCAACTAGAAAATAAAACAGGGTCCCGGACGATGGGGGGTATTGCATTAACCAAGATTGCTGACGATAAAATGAAAATAATGCGGAATGACGTGCGCGGACGGCAGAGTGGGATGGGTAAGCAAAGGTAGGCGCGGTGGCGGGGTGGCCGAGAGGACGAGAGCGAGTAGAGTCTAGTCGAGTCGAGTCGACTCGAGGGTGCGAGAGGAGGGCGGGGGGGGGGGGCGGGGGAAAAACGGATAAAGATAAAGTACAGGGCAAAGTAGGTTCGTGGGCGAGTCGCCGGGCGAGGAAGCAGGACTGTTGGGAAAGAAGGAGGATAGGAGCGGAGGGTAAGAAGAGTAAGAAGGGTGGCAGGAAGGAAGAAGACGAAGAGGAGGAGGTGTAGGTGTAGGCGGAGGTGGAGGGACAGACTGGCACGCTGTTACGGCGGTAGTAGCGAAGCGGTGAAGGATTGGGCGGTGGTCGAGGAGCGAAGGGTAGCTACGGCGGAGGAAGCAGCTCCGCGGAGGCTGTTGGTGCGAAAACCGGAGGGGCGGAGTGGCGCCAGGAGTCGCTCGTAATTGCGTTAAAACTTCTTCCGTGCAAAAACATTCCTCGAAACACGTTTCTAGCAGCGGAGAAGGACTCGTCGCGCGTTCGACCGTCCCGCGAGTAGCCCAAAACATTCGCGATCTTTTCTTTGCGCCGCTGCAACCACGAGCGGCTGGTTTTCGAAGGACGGATTCCTATCGTCCTTTACCATTTTCGCCGAACAAAGTAGCGAAGCGACTGCCGCCGTCCGCGTTTCCGTGCGTCTCTGACGATACCGATAAGGGGACGCGGTACACCGTGGGACGTCGATCTCGATGAAACTTTGCGCGAATGCTCGTCGGTCCAACTTGCGATCTATGTCGTATTTCGTAATCGTTTTCTTCGAATTTAGGGGCAGATCGATAAATATTTCTAGACGAATAGCGTGTTTTCAGTTTACGCAAAGTTCGATGAAAATCGCAATCGCCTCGCGACATTCCCCTGTAACAACAGCGTCAGAGTAGGATACCGTGGTGTGTCTCGGGCGAGGAAAAGCCGCGAAGGATGGAGCTTCGTCCTCGAAACGGGAAGTCGGAAGGATCGCTCGCCCCTCTTTTCACGGCTTACGGACGAGAGGTAGGGGTCGATGGGAAAGGAAGAGACTGCGAAGGCGAGAGCAGCGGCAACGGCAGTGGCAAACAGCAGGAGCACGAGTGGGTGTAGGAGGACTAAGAGCAAGGGCAAGAAAAAGAGGAAGCGATGAAGTGGGAGGAGGGGGAGTAGGAGGAGGTTAATGTATTCGGTCGTCGAGCGTAAAGTGTCGTAGCGGCGTTGACGCGCCTCTACCACGTAGCACGTAAAACGTGCAAGTACACGTGTAAAGCCCACGTACGCGAACTTGCACGGTGTTGACACGGTCGCGTGGCACGCGAGCTCGACCCACGGGAGGAAAGCGCTCGCGATTTCCTCGCCACGCTCCACTCACCCTTCCTTTCTCATCTCGGGCACGGCTCACCGGTTACACAATTTTTCCACATTTTCACCGAGCGAAAAGAACACCCAGCGGCGGACTTAACCTTATCGAGGTCGAAGGCTATTCACTCGGAGACTTTGCTCCCGAAGTGTTTTTATCGAGGATGCGTAACTATCCTTCTGCTCATCTCTGCGTAAAATACTGATCATTTTCTTTCTTTTTTTTTTTTTTTTTTTTTTTTATTTGTTTTATTTCGAGGTACCGTTCCGCGCGATGGATCGAACCCAGGGTTCCCGTATCCCGTCGGGTCCTCGATCCCGTTCGGATCGAGCCCGAATTTTTCGCGGATGGGCACGTAACGGAGCGCGTACGTTATCCGTTGCAATGCCGAACGTAAAATTTTAATATCGAGGACGCCCCGCGCGAACCTCGGTAGCGGGAAATTAACGAGATTTCGCGATCGCGAAATACGCGTTGCGTGTCGTCCGGTTACGAACGGGGTTCGGGAAAAATGGTGTAATTTCGAAGTTTAATATCGCCTGGCATGATTTCCAGCTCGGTGATCGATAATCGCGCGCATCTTTTGTCCGGTGGCCGGAGGCAGCCTCTTCGGAAACGGTGCGCGGCTAGGCTAGGCACGGGTTCCCCGTTGGCTGGGAAATACGTCCTGCTCGTGGGAACCGAACGGAATGGTTTCGAGCGGCGGCGAACGAACGCCCACGCGAATTCGGTCCACGAACGGCGCACCGCCGGCTGCTAGACGGGTGGCCAATCGGTGAAAAAAACCGGGACTAAAAACAGAGGGCCTCGTACACAGGGGTGGTTCCATAATCCTGCGCCCTGCGACGCGGGGGTGGGGTAAATGCGCGGGTGCGACAGCGCGAATTCCTGCCGCCCCACTCTCGATGCACCTGCACGTGCATCGCATCGACTGCACACACGACTCATTCACCGTCTCCTCCTCCTCCGCCACGACCACCTTCCCTCCCTCTTCGATACCCCCACCCCTTCTCTCCGAACGCTTCCCGCCACTTCGCTTTCTAATCCTTCTTCTTCCGCTTCTTTTCGTCCTTTTTCCTCGGCCCCGTTCTTTCCCTGCTCTTTGCATTCGAGCGTGCACGATCGGTGACCCGCGAATCCGCGCCCGCTCGCATCGTCGACTCCGACGTACGATGCCTCGGCACGGTTTATGCTTTCTAATCCGCCCGATTCCTCCACCTTCGGTCCGGCCCGATCCGCTGCTCAAAAATCGGAAAACCGACAACGAATCCGGCCATTCTCGAGAGATTTCGTCGGCGAGAATTTTTATCGGTACTTTTCTCTTGTAAAAATTCCATCGACCGGTCGTAGACCTCCGAACGTAGGAAACATTCTCGTGCAATCGATGACGCGAGTAAACGAGTCTTGAATTATTAAAAGTTTACAGTCCGATGTTCTCTCTTTACGACACCTTCGCATCTCGCGGCCCGTGAGTTTCGACCCTCTTCCGTTCAACGTCTAGTCAACGTTTTAATCCAAGCTCGGTCTCCCTCTCAAGATCTCCTTCTCTCCGCGTCCCCACGGGAGGGAGAGTTGAAAGTTCGCGGAGATGTTTTTTTCGCTGGTACTCTTGTCGATAATCCGTTCTGCGATTTCGATACAGGTTACGCTCTACGAAATGAAAAGCGATATCGGTTTTGAAAAGAAATGTTGCTTGGAATTTCGAAGGGTTACTCGAAAAAGTTGAACGGAAACCTTTCGCTTCGATCCAGTCTCGTTCGGAGAGGTGTCCCTCGCGAAGCATCGGTCGAACGGGTTCGAAATTCTTGGTCGGTGCGCGGCGACGATCGAAGAAACTGGCAAAAAAGAGAGCGTCGGTGGGTTAGGAAAGTTCGATTCCGTTAATTTGTAACGGCAGTGGGCACGGGATAGTCGAGCAATCGACGGCGGGTCGCACGAGTCGGAGGGAAATCCGAAATTCCTGGCACGAACGGGCGATCCTCGCTGCATTAACGTTTCATCGCGCTCGGTACATACGGTAGGGTGGCACATCGATCGTTACGAAGTTCGGACTCGAGTCGAGCGTCGGAGAAGCGTAGGAAGAGGAAGAGAGCGCGAGAGAGCGCGAGAGAGCGCGAGAGAGCGGGAGAGAAGCGCCGCGGCAGAGGGACATCGAGAGACCTGGCCCAGACAAAGACGAAACGCGAGAAACGGAGAAGGAACGAGCTTACCCAGGGTGCGGCGCCGCGACGCAGAGGGTGGAAAGTTGAGCGAGCCGACGACGGAGACGAAAAGAGAGAAAGAGAGGCGCCACCGAGCGAAAGGAGAAGGCAATGAAAGACACCGGGAGAAAGAAAGACGCGTATAGCGGGACGAGAGGAGAGTAAGTTGACTTTGCATTATTTAAACGGCGTCCTAGCACCGTAACACGTGTTCTTTTGAAGTCTCGCCCCCTTCAAATATTCAAGCTGACGTCACCGCCCGTCATATTCTTCGCTCGTGGAAACCCAGGAAAGCATATACGCTCGGAATACGCGCGTTCTCTTTCGCCTTTTCTGTCTCACCGACCCTGTCTGTCATCGGCTCTCTTTGTCCACCTTTATCCGTCTCCCGCGGCCGTCTCGAAGCCTTTCGCGAGCTCGCTACCCGATCGTCCACCCTTTCGTCGCCTTCGTCTCAGACTTTGCCTGCTCCTTTCGCCTTTTATCCGTCACCTAAACCCAACTACCCGCGTTCCAATTCCTTTCGCACCTCTTCCGACGCTTGATCTTAACCCAGTGATTCCGTACCACGGATCTTTCTCGACAGATCGACCGAATATTCCTTTCTTACCGCTCGCAATTAAATATCTTTCTGATACGAGTACCGCTTGCGCGTGTCTCGAATTAGCCGTCAGGTGCTGATAGGCCTCGGTGCAAAGGGTCGAATAACGGAAGGGTGTAAAGTCATGGATATCGATAAATAATAACAACAATGGAAGAAACTTCGAAACCAGAGACGCCAAGGTTCGCCACCGTTCTCCGAAGACTCGCGATTCGTCATTGTGTTCGCCTATTAACGATACACCGGGTTTCGGTTAGCGATTCTCGGAGCCGCAGCGCTGCGGCATTCCGGAAAAAATTAACGCGCCGCGAATATAAATATTATTATCGTAGCCAGACACGGACAATAAAAACGATATTGTTTCGCTGGCCGGATTATCGCGAACCGGTCGAAAGCGTTTTACGCGCGCCTTTATGCTCCGTTATTTTTTTTGCCTTCGCTCGAACGACCGTTCCTGGAATTCGGCCGTCGGGGATACTCGTTGCCGAGCTCTCCTTACAAAAGCAGTTCGGTTCACCGAGTGTCTCGAGATCATTGCGATTTCCTTCGACAATTGTAAATAGCTCCGTTAATCTATGCACACGAGCCAAACGTGTAAAATATTCGATCGACTAATATTAATCCCTTACCTCCCCAAGCTCGCGTTGAGTTAATAAAAATCTAAGAAAGGACTTCTCGTGTCCGCATATCTCCCAAAAGTTCGTATTCCGATCTTCTTCCTCGGATGAGGACTTGCCGTACTCGAAACGTGGGTGGTATCGGTCGATGATCGTCCATTCGTTGAAACCAGCTGTTCGAGTCTCTGTTACGTATCACAGGGATGCAAGGAACCATCGATCGATCGCGATACACAGTGGGAGAAAACGATAAGAGAGCACGTCTAGCGTCTGATGAAACGATTCCGGTCACGATTTCCCGATTGACTCACAGTTTGCCGCGGAACGATGACCAACTTTCTTGGAGGGCGCGAGGAAGCTCCTTTCCCGTTTCCGGGCGTCGCTCGACAACGGAAAGGACGAGAACGAAACGAAACGAGCCAGTCAGCGAGGAAAAGTCGATACACCGGTCGCAACCGGTCGTTCGCGGATTGTTTACGCGACGCGAGACGCGACTTTTCGCGACAGCTGAGTTACCGCACTTGGTTAACGACTTTACGCTTGTTTTCGTAATAACCTTCCGCGATTGTGCGCGTCGCAGTCGGAGCGTGGTAGTCTCGAGCCAGTTACATCGATTTTAAGAATTTTATTCGTATTACGAATTAATTTTAGTCCTCGTCGCTAACCAGATTTTTTCTTTTTGTTTCAGGTAAGAGACCAAAATTTCACGTAAACCGATCCGTAACTGATTTCCAAAGTGATCGCTTCTTGCCAGGTATTTACGATAGTTACTCCTCGTCGTCCGAAAAGCGTTAGTTTATTTCGCGAGCGTACAGCTTGTCTCGATACGCGCTTAAGGTGGGAATAAATGCAAACGGTAAAGTCTAAATAAAAGTACGAGTAACCGTTCCATCGCGTAAACGTTGGTTCTTTCCGCCGTCCATTATTCCGGTACAATTTTTGCTCTAGCCTCGGTTCGAGAACGATGGCGTTCGAAGATTTTTAGTGCTTCCAATTCCGTGGTTGTCGTCGCGAGGAAAGCACCCAGGCCCGGTTCGTGTCCGCACCCTCGAATCGTGCGGCAAACTTACGTCATGCCCGCACGGAGGAACACGGTCTTTATTATATAACACTCGAGAACCTTCAACGAACGGCTGAATAGGCTATTCAGCGCGTTTCTAAGGGACCGTTAAGTTATTCCGCGGATATAATTGACGCCGAAGACCGCGTGGGACTTTTGCCGCGGCGCGCACTCTTGCAATAAACTGCTTGAAAAACGTCGGAGACCCGCGTTTATTTCGCGCGTCCGCTGTCCTCGGTGGTTGCCGCTTTCTTTTTCCTTTTCATTGCCCTCCGCCCTTCGCGGAGCCAGGCCCTTCTCACCTCCATCCTTCCTCGGCCACCTTTCGCTCTTTTCTTTTATTCGCGTTCCGCTTTGCCGGAGAAGCTGGAAAGAGAAAGGCACCAGGGGACACCGCCGCGAAGGGGAAAAGCCACCGCGGGGGTTGGTTGGCGGACCTCGACGCCGAGAACTCGCGGAGGACTCGAGACTCGAACTAAAAAGAAGCAACTGGGCGATACTAAAGCGTAATTGAAACTTTGTTTCGCTCGCAACAATGTCGGAAATTGTTCCTACGAGCGATTCCACGAGAGCTCTTTCCGTCTTGTTCCCAAGATCGCTTAACGTCCGGCCGACCGTTTAAATCAGAGAAGAACAAGTAATTCTCGACCGCCGCGGCTCCCGCGTTTTCTTTTTTTTTTTCCCCTCCCGCTTACCACTGGCGTTTTCCACCTGTTCTTGCCCCGTTCGAGCCACTCGAACCTCTCACCGCGACTCGCAACTCGAGATATCCCCGAACGGCGCCACCCGAGAGCCAGATAGACTTCGGCATTCTACGCGTCTTTTCTCTCGAATAGAACGGGATTTTGATGGCAATCCGATCGCACTTGTTGCGCCAAGCTTGTACCGAACTATAGCCGGCACGCGCTGCCATGCTTCTGCGATTTAAGAATCAAAAAGCAAGAGAGTCTCAAAGAATGCATCGAAATGAAAAGTTACGTTAGTCCTCACACCTCTTCGCGTACCAGATACAGATTTTCTAAATCGAGAACGTGTTTCTAGCGTATAAGCAGAGAAAACCTGGTCCGAAGCTGGCCGAGTATCTCGATTTATGACAGCAGCGATAAGAAATCCTCTCGCGCGTACAGATCCACTCATTCATGTTTTCGGAAAGGACGATGTTCTCTAAAATTTTGTACCCTCCAAACGCAGCGCTTCGTTCTTAGATACGTTCGTATCGCTCTGAGATTTGGGAGGGTGTTTCCCGAAAACTTTCATACTAGGAACTTGTCCAGGATTTTTGTTTATACTGCCCCTACGCGACGTCGAGTCGCGTTAGGCGCGTACAATGACGCGTTCAAGTCGAGCTAAAATATCCGACCGTCTCGGTAGACGTTTTCTAGTCGTCGAAATACGACTCGAGGAACAAGTGCAAACGCGCTCGTCGGTGTCGAGCAGGGGCTCGGCAAAGATACGGGTGTTATCAGCATTGCGCGAGCGCGAGCGCGTCCACTCGCACCGCTACTCGTATAAACGCACGACGTGTCATCTCGAGAGAGGGGCAAAGGTAGGAAAGAAAACGGGAGTAGGGGAGGAAGCAAAGTGGCGCTCTTGAGAAGCGCCTGTCTGCTGTAAAGAATGCAGGGACATCTTCGTTTGCTTAGCTCGCTACAAACGGTCGGCGCTGCACTTTCAGCGGCAACGCTAGCACCAGGCCACCGCTCGCGAGACGCGACACTGCGAACAGAAACGTGGATACGACACTGTTCGGCCAAATTGTAGTAAATCGCTTGCCAGAACTTCGTGACTCGGGGCAATTAACCTCTTCGAGCCTAGCGCTAACGCGAAATGGAATTTTGGGTGTCAAAATCGCTTTTAAATTCGCTCTTCACTCAATGATATAAAAAAAGAAAGGAATTACGGAAGCAAATAATTTTTTTTTTTTTTTTTGGTTATAATATAACGCGTCAACGCCTACCCATGATATATCAGCATTCATAATTTCAAGGGACGAACAATTCCCTCGATATCGTCGCATCTCGACACTCGCTAAGTGAACTTTTCATCAAGCGTCGAGACATTTATTTGCTACTCAAAAATACGTTCGATTAGAAGAGATTGAGTTTGAGCGTCGGGCACGGATTTCGCGCGGATCGATGATATTTCGCGCATCAAAATATCAATTACCCGTCCTTTTTGCTTCCAAAACATACTCGTTAACAATAATGAAATATCGCCCCAAGAGCGCAGAACACATCAGTCAGTATTTCTTTCCCCATTTTTTTCGTCGCTTCGATAATCCCCCTGTCCCCTTATACGTTTATGACGTAAATTACCCGCAATCTAATAACATTGAAAATCCCGTGACAGGTGACGGGACCGGATGGGAACGTCGGAGTTTTGCTTTACGCCGTATCGATTTCACGCAGCTTTTAAATATTTCAATTGCGCGTTTTATAACGAGCGTCGCGATTCGTCGCCTTTCTTCTTTCTTTGCGGCCCAACTAATTTGCGACACGAATCGAAATACTCGCGCGACATCTTAGATTCTATTTCGTCGCGAAATCGAAATTTGCGACCGTTGCGCGTTCGCGAGCAATTCTTGCCACTCTGCATATCGAGCCGCGGAAAAAAAAGCGTTCGACGCAGCGAATAATATTTTTATTTTATTCGCGCGAAGAGACATTTGATATTATCGCGATAGGACAGTTTTATTGGTACGCGCGGGTGAAAATTGAATTCGCATTTTGCCCATTTTCGCGGACTAAAATCCAAGTCGATTTAAATTTCGTTTTACCCGAGCTGAACTGAAATATGTATTTACATAAGAAGTTCAGCTCCTATCCGAGACGCGGCACGCAGGACCGCAAGGACTACGGAGCATTGCTACACGCATACTTGCTTGTCCATTCACTTCGACGCGCAGTGACGTAACGCCGACGTAAGGCGATTACGTGGAAACTACTCGATCGAAGTAACCCGACGAATCGTCGTCCCGAATGAATCGAGTTTACATACTCGCCTCGAGACTCGTTTTTAGGACCACCCATGCCTGCTAAACCAGTATCGGCGTTCGATCGCGTACCGATTCGAGTCTGAAACATTTCTTAATCGTTACAGGCCTCTGATCGAACGTAAGAGCAATGTTTGTCGGAGCAACGCGAGCTTACGGTTTGCGCAGATTGTAGCCGAGAGGCGATCGAGCGAATCACAGTTTACGCGCAGCTGCCGCAACCGCGAGGGCGCGTGTGTCCGACGTAGCTACGACGCGATTGGGACTTATTAAATAGGTTAAAGTTGCAAATGCGATAACGATAGTAATTAAAATCGTATACGGTAGCTGCCACGGCAAAGTCTGCCGCGTAGTCCTCCGACTCGCGAACTAACGACGTCGTCCAGCCTGGGTCCTGGTGACCCCGTTTCGTTCCTTTGACGCTAGACAGACGCTTCGGTTGAATCTGGTCCACGAACAGAGGGTGGGACGCGAAGAAAGGATGTACTCCCGCGTTGTAAAGGCGAGAGAACGCGTCTCTGTATATCTAAGAGAGGTAGAGGTGATAATGAAATTCATTACCAGTGGTGGGGGTTGTCGTCGTCGTTGTCGTTGTCGTCGCTGTCGTTATTATTACCGTAATACGCATATAATGCCGCATAATGCGAGTCGTGACACGACGTGGGTCGTCTAACATTGACGTTGCACAAACTCGCGTCTCCGCGCGCGATTATAAATCCTATTAGGATCGTACGATGGTAGCCTACATGGATAAAGGCCCATCGCGTACACGCGCGTGCCACGTGTCGCGCGTCACTCTGCGCTCGGAGACGTACGACGAGTCCGTCCAGTCGTTTCTAACTGAAATGCAAGCGGAACGTTGCAGGAAACGCTTTCGTCGAGCCGAGTATCCACGTATGCTTTTGCCAAGTCGATGTAAATAACGCGTAAAGCGTTGTAAATTTTCTACGAAACGCAGCGTAGTCGAGGTACAGCTGGTCTCAGGAGTAGAACGTCTTCGAGCGTCTGGATGGTGCAGCTGGCCTTAGGAGCGCGGGGGCCAACGTTTAAATGATTCAACCACCGTGTAATTCGCTTTAATCTTAAGAGGAATACGGTTGAAAATATCTGCCGGGAACGTGTCTTTCGCGCGTATCTTTACACGGCCGGAGAGCCCTCCATGCTCCGGGATTCGGATTGTCCGTTGTAAACGCATCACTAAACGTTTCGAGCATCATTTTCTAACGCACGGAATTTGATATTTGATGTTCGTTGGTTTGTAGGATAATCATCGGTAAGGATATAAAAAAAAGCTAACATATCGATCGCATATTATATGAAAAAAAAAAAAAAAACATCGGTTTCGAAAGGTGATATATTAACAATGTAGATATTACCTAAAAGAAAACTAACATTAATTTCGAAAGGCGTTATACCGACAATATATTACCTGAAAAGAAACAAACATCGGTTTTGAAAAATAGTATCATCGCTGGTATATTTCTTTTAAAAAAAGAAACTGACGTCAATTTTGAAGTGCCATATTATTGTTGATATATTACCGTTACGAAAAGAAACTTACATCAATTTCAAGAGTAAATATTATCGTCGATACATTACCTGTTCGAAAGAAGATGTCGTTATTTTTGAAAGACGATACGATCAATTTCGAACAAAATATTTTATCTTTACCAATCGATGCTAATTTCTCCGCGTATCCTTGCCGATGATCGTCCCTCGAACCAACGAATAGCACACGGTATACGATGTCGTATCGCTCCAAGTATGCGAGGACAGAAGAACAAGGAACTCGCAGCGAAGGATTATTTTCTAAAGTCGCGTTGGTAATCGCCTTTACCGCGACGTCGAGAGGAAGGACTAGGGAATGCCGAGAGAGGCGAGCGACGAAGCCACGCAGGGCGGAAGGAAGGAAAAAAGGAAAAGCCTTCGCTCTCTGTCATTACACGCACCGCCCTCGGAGAACAATCTGTTACACGTCCGAGCGTACACCTGCATTGTCCGGTCCGTGGACCGAGGGAGGCGAGGAGAGACGAGAACAGGTAAAAAGAGAGAGATGGATCGAGAGCGAGTGGGAGGTCAGAGGGTGGCTAAACGACGATTAAGGTTCGTGGAAACGTTAAGCTCGCATTATGTAATTTAAATGCGTTCAATTTGGCGTAATTAATAAAAATTGAGTTTTACGTGAACGAGCACACCCATCGATTATTCTGGTTTATATAATCGCCCGATTGTATTTCACCGTGAACCGAAACTACGCCGATAATAAAAACGATGCGCATCGGTTCAGGGCCGTACGAAGGTAATATCTGCAGGATGGCTCCATCACGGCAACTTATGATTCTCTAATTGAACCGGTCCATTCAGCCGCCGCATACAGAATAGAACCCACATCCTAGACCGTGCCGTCGCCATTCTAATGGCAAATTGCATCAATATTATATGCAGATTTCACTGTGCCGCTTTATACGCAGATAAGTACCTACAGCTAGCAAGCTGACTGGCTGGCTGGCTGGTTGACTGGCTGGCTGGCTGGCTGGCTGGCTGGCTGGCTAGCTCGCTCGCTCGCTCACTCGCTCGCCAACAGAGCTCGATAGACCGATCTTTCGTGACCACCGACGCTGTTGGCGAGTCGGTCTCTGCGTTCAGTTGCTCGGGATATTAGCCGTTCGCTCGATTTCCTCCAGACCGGTCTCCGATCGCGAGAAATCTCCAACCTTCCTCCCGCAAATCGCATGTCGCGACATTAACCGCGTTCCGTTTTGAGCGTCGGTGATTAATATCTCAGCCTTTCACGGAACACCGAGACACCGAGATGGCGATTTTTAAAGATCGCCGCCATCTCGACCGCAACAAATTCACGATTTGTAACAGGAAACGTACCCGTTTGGATTAAATTACCTTTTTACATCATTTCTACAAATCTAAAGAGCAATTTTCTCGATTACACGTTGCAACAACCCCTGTACGCTTCGATTCTAGGGAATACTCGGTAACGCGAGATCGAGTCGGGATTGCCGCGACGAGGTCGTTCCATCGAAATTTCAGCCTCGAGGATCGTTTGGTCGCGTGGCCAAAGGACGAAGGACGAGGACTCGGTCGAAACGTTTGGTACACGTTTAGTGCGCGTCTCGAAATACTTCCTACCGTCGCGAATAACATAACCTAGATTCGCGGCAATAAGCCACATCCTACCGCGCACGCACGCTTCGCACATGCATAGCGCTCGCGAGCTATGCACACACCGAGCAACCAGCGCGCTGGCATATAAAGTAGAAATAATAAGACGCAGAGTAAATTCGACCCACTTAACGCTACTTAACGCTTACACTGAATACGTTATGTTTTGCACAATATTGTCCCATGGAGTGACCGTGTCGCGCCGTTGCGTAATTCGCAGGTTTTCGCGTTCCATCGGCGCGCGAAAACAGAAGAATCGCGAGAAGAAGATCGGGAGGGAAGGGTGAATAGCCTGGCCGATACCTCCGTTACCTTTAACTTGCGAGAAAATGGCGGTGGAGTTGAAAATATTTGCTTCGACGAGGAAAATATCGCGATAAGATTTTTTTTATCGGGATCGCAATCTCCGAGATGCCAAGGTCATCGACGTTTCCTTAGGTGGGATAACGCGTTTTCGCTACCGCGATATCGTCGTCGACGAGAAGACAAACTTAACTGCGCGCAACGCGAGGAAAATCCCGAAAGTCGGAGCGCAAAGGGTGTCGAGGGTGGTGATCAAAAATTACAACGAGAACGTCGACGAGCAGACTGTGACTGCAGGCTCTCGTTTCTAGGACCCTTGTTTCAATGACGAATTTTTTCCTCGTATCGCGTGCTCGCCTTCCAAGAATTCCTTCCAAACGGTCTCGAAAAACGCAAACAATTTTACGCTTTAATTTCACACTCTCGAAAGAGTCTCGTGCAGCCACCGCGCGATCCCGTGTTTAGGATATTCGGTGCGGTGAGGTTTTCGGCGTCGCGTCGCGTGGCGCAATCGAACGCAGCCACCGGAATCAGCGAATTAGTCGCGACCGTGGAAGCGAACGCGATTGGACGAAACGACGCGATATAAGAAAAATGTTATCGATCATCGGGTGTTTATTTATTCAGCGACCGCACGGTGCTTATAGCCGCGTACCGAGGTGGAATTGAATGGAGAACGAGGCGGAGGTGGAAGCGGATCTCGAGCAAAACCCGTGAAACGACACGAGCGCGTCCGAGAGGTGTATCCCTTCCCGTTCCCGTTCCCGTTCCCGTTCTCTCTAAAATTAGAGGTACAATGCCGCGTGTAATTTATCCGGCGCTGAAAGAAGCGCGTCATTCTGGTTATAAAAGAGACAATAAAGAGTATTAAAAGCGGAGAGCCAACAATGCAGATTGCGAAGGCTGCAATAATACGGTAACCTTCGTAAACCGTGGTGTGCGCGGTACACGTCCGTAAAACTTGGGGCATAATGCGCGCGTTATTCGTAACGGTACCAATTTTATTACGCGAGATGTACGATTTATTTCCTTTGCGGCGGAGCGGCGAACAGGGGAAAACGAGAAGACGAGGGTGGGCCGGTCGCGGATATTGTCTCTGTCGAGTGGAGAGACCGACCAGGCCTTTCGGCGACGGTTGAAAATATTCAACGGAGATACGATGGGAGTCCTCGCGGAAGAGCCAAGAAAAGATTATCCTTGGACCGATGGAAAGACCGCTTATCGATCATTTGTTGCGCCTCTATGCGATACTCTGCTTGCCGATCGATTAAGACAAGCGCCGTCGGTGTGTTTCGCGCGCCGTTTGCTGCGCGAGAAATATTCTTTCTCATTTTTTTTTTTTTTTTTTTTTCATCAACAGTATCTGTATTTCCCGTAGAAAGGATCGCGTATGTGGTAACGTACACAGGGTGGACAGAATAATAGAAACACCTGCGAGGTACATTATACGGTTTTATCGGGTCGTCGCGAAACCACACCTATGTTTAACGTTTGGAATCGCATAGTCCGAAACCTACGTTATAATGTTACTTTGGTCGAAACCCTGTACACGATTACGGTACATGCCGAAGAATGCTGTGTCCATTTTCTTACGTCGGGCGTGCATGCCAAGATGAATGTTTAATATTTATGTGCGCAATTTACATTTTAATGCGATTCTTTTCAATGTGTTACCTACTAGATGGATGCCCCAGGCTGTTTATGTAATATAGATTGAATGAATTGTAACTAACTTACACCTAATTTATGCTAGCGACGAAGGTCATCGGTAGAATGGTGTTTAATGTCGGACGTCCGGTGTGCGATTCTGGTAAGTAGCGCTTACGACTGAGAAGAACAATCGAACAATGATTAGAGGAAATGGTCAAACTGTATAACGTAATATAGAAAAGATTCCGCGACATCAATTAGCCAGCCTGAGGGGATTCTTATCGCTAAAGTCCTCGTAAGAGTCTGCAGCGACGGACCGATTCAAAGGTATCCGTGCAGTCGGTGGAAAGCATGCAGGTTGCATGCCCGGTTGCGAGCGCCGAGTGAATGTCTGTAACAACTCTGACCAGCAGCTGGGTGTTTGTACGATTCGTTCTATGCATACAACCTGCATGGTTTCCAGCGAGTGCACAAATGTCTTTGGATCAGTTTGTTACTCGAAACTCCTATGAGAACTTTAGCAACGCGAAACCTCCGACTAGCTAATCAACATCGCAGTATCTCTGAAACTGCTTGTTGCGGAGATAGAATTTCTTCTTCGTTCGTGTGAAGCGAATAATCGTAGGAAGCGACGCAGAATCCTCTGGTAGAATTTACTTAAGCGATTAGAAGAAGAAGGCTAACGGGTCGTTGACTTTGCGCGAGACGGTCTCTTCGCCAGGTTTGAGCAGCGGTGAGATGATAGCTGCCATTGTTTGGGGAAAAAGGTTATGTCGAAAGCAGACGCCGTAAATCAGCCTACGGAGCATACGCCATCCCCGTTCGGAGAAGTAGTCGGAGTAATATTATACCTCGAACACAGTCGGAACCTGCGCACACTTTTTACCTTTCACGCAACAAAGTAGACCTCGATGTAATCTATGATTTACCAAAGGCGCTGAACCAGTCAGTGCCACGAAGAGGTACGAAGGAATTGAATATGGTGGTCGAGCGCGAACGTTGTCGGTGAGAATGGATGCTTGTTCAGCGGGAGTAACAATACCGGTGTAAGTAACAATTGTACATTGTTGATATTTGCCGTGCGCTAATCGTATCAACGTCGGGAATTTTCTCGGCTCGGTATGAGAACCGTGTTGCTTGCTTTCAGCCGTACGTTCGATAACGATCTAAGCCGTGCCACGAGTTTAGGATTCAACGAGCAAGGAAGTTTGAGGCCGATTTTAATTCGAGATTACGCGAATTACTATATCGATTAAAGAGGTTTTCTAGAATTTGGCGAACGAGGAGCGAGTCGGCTGGTACCTATGTACCTGGTCGCGAGATCGTTTCCGTCGTTCCCAACTATAGTTTTCTTCTGCGCGGCACGTCGCTCGAGTTCTCGTCGCTTCATTCTCACCGATGCATTCGCCGACTCCCTCTTCCTCCACGCGTTTCTACCCCTGCCCCCAGCCTCGCGTCCCATTCCGTCCATTCCCCGCTCTCCGTATTCCGTTCTCCTCTCTCCTCTCTTCTCCTCTCTCGGCCGCCGCCACCACCACCTCCGGCGTTATATAATAAATTATTTCATAAATTAAGAGCTATTAACGCGTAATTATCCTTCGCGTGTGCGTGTTTTTCCATGACTGCGGTTATAGACCGCGTTACGCTCGACTATGCGCGCCACGATAAAATGAATAATATGCCGGCGGCGTGGTCACTTAGGGGTGCGTGCGAGCACCGTCCACTACCGGAACATCCGTCAACGTTGTTTCATCCTGAACAGATAAATTCCGTTTTATCGCGAACCGGCGAAACGATAGTTTTTTTTTTTTTTTTAGCAAGTTTCCAAGTGCCCTCTTCCTTATCTGATTTCGACGAAACTTTGAAAGCTGGTAATTAATCAGAAATTAGATGACACTTTCGTTTCTCCCGAAACTCGTCGCTTCCCGATTCTCGTATCATCGTAGACCGCGCTCGCAATTACACGGAACGGAGCTGATTTCTTTTCCGTATCTCGCGTCGGTGTGTAAAAACAATAGGGGAAATCGAGCGCGATAGACGATTAAAAGAAAAGCAAACGGCGATAACGTGGAACGCGAGTGCGCGATAACGATGGAAATATGTTTACACAATGACATATTTGTCGCGACGATACGCGAGTGTGCGCGCACGCGAATGCCGCTTCCACGCGGGATGATTCACTTAATTCGACTTGTAAATTACTCGTCAACTATTGGCAGAGCCAAAAAAAAATTGTTCGAATAAACGTTGCGTCGGATCGAACAATACGATCGATGGACCCATCTATACGGTTGTGTTAGTCTTTTCGATCTCCTTTGCATTTAACCAGTTAAACGAGTCGATGTCAGCTAGATCGGTAGAGGTTTTCGGAAACGAGGAGTCTTCAGGAAATAAGAAAAAGTTCTCTGGTCGAATTATCGAAGGACTTTCCGAGCTGTAAATGACTCGAAATGGAGATGACCGGTTTTAGCGGGAATCTTCAATTGCATCGTTGGCGTTGGCCAGGTCCCTCGTTGACTGGGTCCGTTGTCGATTGCGTTCCTCCGCTCGTCGCACGCGATACGCTCGCCTCGAGCGGAAATCGAGGATTCCGGTCGTCCGGTGTTCGCGGTCGTGTGCCGCGCGCGAGGACGCTTCGGTGCACGCCGTCGCGTCGCGGATCGCGAGAGACTTTGTTGTTTTAATTTTCGCTCTGTTTATCGTTTCCCCCTCGTGTATTTACTCGCGATGCGAGCGCCGCGATGACTGCGGTCGCATCATTTTGTAAATATTGTTTCGCGCGTTAAAACGCGCATCCCGCAGCCACTCCGTGCCTCCGTCGACGCTGCTGCTCCCAACCCACACGGTTTTTCCGAATGAAAATTACTCGAGTGCCGAATGATCGACGCAGGATCGTTGCGAGCGAACGACGAGCACCGTCAACCGGTCGTTCGATAATTATTAAATCGTCCAGCGAATCGTTCCCGATACGAGCGTGGAATAAATTAACGAGCGCTCGTTTGGGACAAGATACGCCGCGTTTCTGACAAAAACAACAACCGCGAAGGTACGATAGAACCTTGATTGCCCGTGGTACAAATGTTTTCGATTGGATTGTCCGTGGCTTTGCAACCCCCGGCGTTCCCAGCGCCAAAGGAAAATGAAAATATTAGGAGCGATTAGTTTGACGATTCCGACAAGTAACGAATTTACAAGAAACAGTCGCGTTAGAACTAACCGAAACGAATATTTTGAGGATAGCGTTGGCGAGCCAGCGGGGGCCGTACGGCCCCCGTTGAGAATCCCTGGTCTATATTATGCTCTCGAGTCCAGCGCAAACAAGACTCTGGTAGCAGACTCGTTACCGTTTCTCGTTTCTATCCTGTACGCGGGGTATCCTTCCTGCAAAGATACAGAGCTAATACCGCGGAACGTTAATATATTTGCCAAATACAATTCAGCGCGTTACTTTTTTTCTCTCCACTTTGGATTCCCCGTTCGTATTTCGCTGGGGAATATGTATTTTTTCCGAAAAGGTATTTTCCCAGCACTGCTCGCTGAATCGTTCGTACAGGTATTATCGTTCGTTTCCACGTAATAATACCGCGAGCAAGACCCTCGCAGCCTTTTAACCGTCTCGCGTTTGCTTCCCCGCGACACTTGGCCGCCAATAATTAAATAAGTGGGCTAGGTAACTCTTTCAATTATTATCGCACACGGTGTCGTTCGGCGTCGACGCGACGAGTAAAAGAGGATCCGAAGCTGCGTGAAGCGCGACGGCAAATTAAATTGCAGACGCATGAACGCCCATTCTCGAGTGGCGGTTCGGAGCGTTATCCATCTTCCATCTAAAAATAAGCTGCAAAACCCAAGACAGGCTTCTACCAGAATTCAATTTATGCTCGTCGAGTCGTGTTCCTTGTTGATGTATTTACAAACCTTTGTACAAAAAATTCCAATTATTCTCGGGAAACACTCGTTTCCTTCGAGAATAAGAATCGGAGCCCGACGTGTGCTGTAATAATTTATCGCGTGTTTTTAACGCGATAAGGAAAACGAAACAATTCCTCGATCGATAAAGACTAATAAAACCCGGCGTCCAGTATTCTTACTTTTTCCTGGTCGCATTGGCTCGAACGCTTACGCGATCGAACAAACCAATTACCCTGCATGAGTCTCGTGTCGTTCTATTTGCATAGATGCAAAGTAGATGTCGTCTAGTTAAAAGTAACGTACGAATTCCATGTTTTTTTGCCAGAAAATCGTCGACGACGGTTTCTTTGCAAGTTACGAATAACATTCGAACCCATACGCCAGCGAACGACAAATACTTTAGTGTGCGAGATCGCTAAACATCGCGTCGACTCGAAACGCAAAGTATTCCAGAGGTGGAAAATACTTTTTCTCCGATAACGAGTTCAAACGACTATCAGGAATACGACGTACCGCCTCTTCTCGGGAAAAACTTCATTCGAGGAAGTTGGCAGTATTTTCATTCGGATCGGATGGAGAACGTACGTTTCTAAATGTACATACGCGTACGATCGATACGCGCCACTCGCTGTCACTATTCACTGTCTGGTCTCGATAATTAAGTAGTAGTGTAATGCCGTAAAGGTAAATGCACGGATCCGAACGCGTTTCGTCGCGGGAAAAGGCACCACGCGAACGCGCAAGTCCAGCAACGATGTCGCCGCGGTACGCTCGAAAATCCTTTTACGTAGACGCGAGTCGTTTCGTTACGGGTTACGATGATTTCTCGTCCCTCGACGACTCGTGCCTGCACGCGCGAATATCGACTAATTTCTTATTTCTACCTTTTTTTATCGTCCGTTAGCGTTACACGTGTCTATCGCGAGTATCGTTTCTCGTTGTTCGCTCGAACATGCTTGGAACAGAAAAAGTTGAACAAGAATTTTAAAGAACCATTTAGAAGCATTTGACATGTACGAGAAGTTTCTGGTTCTCGAGCGTGAGTTCGACGAACCATATGGTCAATCTTATTGTTAGATGTTCGAGTACGTATGTTCGAATTGGCAACGTTATCGAGGTACGCGTTGGTCCGAGACAGGGTGTGTTAGAGGACCCTGTTGCACGCTAGATGCGCGTGTGCTCGTACGCGTAATTCATTGTAATTAACTTGGCGGCATAACGGTCATTTAGTAGAGAGAGATTCAGCTTTGCTCGTGGCCGTCTTTCCCGTAGACGTCATCGGCGACCTCTTAAGCGACGACTTCTCGCCGTTCCGAGTAGGCAGATAGTCTCCGCGTCGCGTCTTTGGCTCGGTCGACGTTCGCTGGTATAATTAGCCCTTTCCCTGCGGACAATAGGGTCATTGTGTCACGATTTTTTTGATAAAACGTGCGTGGATGGGACTGGAGAGCGAACATCGGTACGTCGCGTCGCGTCGCGTCGTCTCGCTCGGTACGCACTCGTTCATTACGCGACGAGCTTCGCGCAGAATACGAGATCAAAGCAAGATTATTCTCGAGAAATCTCGTACAGAGTGTATGAGAAAGACGCGACTCAAGTTTCGGGGTTGTACTCGACGACGCATTTTACATTCGTGGCGTACTCGAATATTCTTAAGCATATTTTTTAATTCTCTTCGACCGTGCAGGGAGCTCGCATCGCGATCGTAGCGTGCGAACGCTATCGCAGGAAAGGAAAGAAGCTCACGTCGCGCGACCGAGTGGGATAATTTAGAGATCGACACGCTGATTTGCCCGTAAATCAAGTCCGAGCAATTAAATGTAACATAATTTCGCGATTAAGGTTTTCAGTGAGCGTGCCGCGTGGAGTGGAACGCGTATCAAGGGGCCATTCTCTTTCCTAACAGTAACGCCAGCGTTACATAAATACCAACTTGTAAAATATCTAATTTCGAACGGGAAAACTGACGCACAGGGGGTCATCCATAGGCTCCACGACTTTCCTCCCAACTCTTTTTCCTTCCGTTATGCGCGGCTGTGCCGTCCGAGCGGGTGCTCGGCTGCGCTCGCTCGCAACGGAAGCGGTAGCGACCTTTGTCGCCCGTAACGAGTTGTAAACCGAATGCCCTGACTGGCCTCCGCTTTCTCCTACTCCCCCGATAAGCGTGTATCGCGCGAGCGTGACCGTCTCGCGATCGGGGACTCCGATTCCGATTCCTCCTTTGCCCGATCGAGAGCTCCGCGAAACTGCGAAGATGCGCCGGTTTTCGTTTTCTCGAGACCGCGCGCCGCGGCCGTTGACCTAAATTTATCTCGACGGAGATTAACCCTTTTTCCTATACGAGCCTCTTATCGGACATGTGTATTTCAATACTCATTCAACAGAAAGTTCTTGTTGTTTTGTCCTTGGTTACTCCGTGTAGCACGTAGCGTGTGTTGTCGAGCAATCTTTGATTCGCAATAGAGAGCTAACGTTTCGATACAAGAAATGTTATAAACGCGATAACACGCGGAAGTGGTATACGAAAGATACAAGATCGGAAAGCAGACGAGACACGCGTATCGAACGGATGTACGTATATAGTTCAACAGTCTCCTTAAATGCACAAGTTTCTCTACGATAAATGGACAGTAACGTGATCCGGGATCGGATATCTCGATGAGACAATTCTAATGCAACGATCAAACTTTTTTTTATTATTACCGGTTTTTTCGTAAAACTGTTGCCATCGTATTCCTGACATTTTTCTGATTAAAATGAGACCAAACACGACGTAATTCGCAACATATTTACTACGTATTGTCTCACCGAAATAATTCCGTCGTGGTCGCCATTTTCGCACGTCGCTCCGTCCTCTTCTTCGTTCGGTGTCCTTCTCTACACTCGAAGGTTGGTGGCAAAACATTAGAAGATACAGTAATGAGACTGAAGGAGGCATGCAAAATTGAAGACCGAAAACATTGCACTCGAGTGTTTTGATATGTTTACGCTTGACTCGAGTCGAGCGTCGAACGTGGAAAAGGACAGATAGCGAAAGAGAAAGAGGTCCGAGAAAAAGAAAATACTCGACAGAAGCGTATCAATCGGCGAGGATCGTATTACACCGGTGGTCGTGGCTACTCGGGCAGAACTACGGTCACAAGAAATTCCGAATGGGCTGGCAGCGAGGGGGATGGGTATCTGAGACACGTGCAAAGGTGTCCCAGCCTAAGTAACACGGAGCTCTAACTCCAAAACTATCGGCCGAATGCAACATTTCAAATATGGAAATTGCACGGTAAAATGGGGCTCATGTTTCAGCGAGAAGGAATTTTTGTTAACTTTGTTATTTAACGAGATATGATGGTCAAGTTTCGTTTTTCAAACGGAACTATATATTTTTTGTTATACCATGCGAGAATACTTTGCAAGACGAATTCATTAAGCTTTAATGTATTTACTCGATTTTTATTAGTTTTCAAGCTGTAACGCTTCAAAGTTTGCTAATTTTCAAGGAGAAAACTCGGTTCGGCCCCGGTCGGTTCCATTGATGCAGAGAGCACCATGCGGTTCTTGACATCGATACGGACGGTCTCGTTTGGGATTCTAGGCCCAACGAAGGGAAATGGGAAGAATCCCAATATTCTGGAAAGAAAGTCGAAGATCTTGTGGAACGAATAGTCGAAAGATAGTCGTAATTTGTTGTGACAAGGGCTCTGGAAATCGCATCGGATCGCACAAAGGCGTAAAGGGTCACGCGGCGTACGAGAGCAGAAGGCGTGTACCGCGAGTTTCGGAGCGCGATCGGTCGAGTGATTTCGGGCGCGCGGTAACTCGCGCGCGCGAACCGGCGCGGCGTCGAGGCGATAAATCGATCGGTCGTGTGGCTGGCGAGCCGAAATAAAGAAACGATCTCGTTTCTTCGGACTAGCCAAGCGCGGTCGTTGGCGCCGCGAGGAGGAAACGTTGCACAGAAGAGAATTCGGTGTCACGGAAAGGGAAAGAAGGCTCTACAAAGAAGTCGCGGCGAGATAGAGTCGGATGATGCGCGTCGCGGCGGGTGGATGAGGGGGCGAGGCGCGGCGAGGCCGTGACGGGTAAGACGAGGGCAGCGGGGGAGCGGGCGAGCACACACAGGGAGAACGAGGCGCGTTCATTATGATTCGTGTATTTATATAAGGTCTAAAAATATACGCGCGCTGTGCCGCCGGGCCCCACCCGGTATTTCATCTGAGAATAATATTTTAATGTACATACGTCCCCTCTTTCTCCATCCTTTGCCCCTTCCTTTGCTCCCGACCCCGTCGCCTCGAACTTACACACATCGCTCGCCACCACCGCCGCACACGAGCGTTCTCTCTGTCGCGCTCTTTGCCCCTCGCGACATCTTTCATTCTTCCGTCTTCTTCCTCTTCTTTCCTAAGCTGCCTCTGTTCCATGATAATCCTGCTGCCCTTACCGCGTGTCTATTCGTCTCCTTCTACCGTTCCGTCCCCGACGCCGACGTCCCTTCGTTTCCGTCTTCGTCACCGGTCTCGCTCGTTTGCGCGCTCTTTCTTCTTTCCGCCACCGACGCCGACGCTCCTCGTCCCTGTACGCGTCGCTTTGTACTCGGCGCGTTTTTTTGATGTTTCTTCGCTAGCGCGCGTTTGACGCTGGATCGTGTGCACACCCACACGTTTCCGGACGGTCGCGTGCGTGAGTGCGTCCGAGCACCGGAGACCAGCAAAATTCTTATCTAGATAAACATTTCGAGTAAGAGAGTAAACGATAAACAGCTGTTTATCTGTCTCCGCTTGAATTAAAACGTTCAATTTTAATTATAGAACGAAAGATTCCACGGTGGACAGCTACGAGTTTAACTTATCGAACTCTGAATGCTCCGGCAAACCTCGTTTATCCATCGTCGATGACGGTAAACGTTTTCGAAGCAACGGAGTAACGATTACATTTTTAATCTTCCATCGTAAATTATTTCGTTTCTTTACCGTGGATCGTTTAATTCGAAATAAACGGTTGTTTATCTTTTATTCGTTGTTTCTTGGCCTCGATTCGAGTTTTACAACTTATCTGGCCCCAACCTTCTCTTCGCAACATCGAGGCGGTTACGAGTCTACGGTGTCGTAAGAAACTCGTTGAGGACCCCTGTACCTTAAACGATGTACAATAATTGCGCACCCACGCATTCCCGCGTAACCGACGCGAGATAGGATTTGCGTGGAGCCTATACGCGAGCCGCAGCTTCTTGCGGTTTCTCGTCGACGGGAAAAAATTGATAGAAATTCAGAAACTGCTCGCGATACCTCGTACCGTGTACCAGCGTTGGCCAAGATGTAATCCGATTAACGATTAACTATTAACGAGTATCGTGTAATCAAAACCGCGATTAACGATAACGTTTGCCGAGCAAATGAACTCGTTCATAATCGTTGATCGCGAAAGTGAATCGTAGAACGTAACGAATTATGAAACGGAGGCCGGAAAACGACTAATTTCATTGGGACAATAGACGACGAACAAAAGCATGGTATAAGCACGTTCATCTATACGTAAAATGTTACCATAGAAACCCGGACCAGAGGTGATAATTCGGACAACATTATATCGAGATGCGCATTTTTAGCACAACCGACACGAATTCGTCCATTTATTTGCTTCGGGGTCGATAAATAAATGATATTCTATGAAAGAAAAATCATTGGATCCGTAGCCCGGCACGAGGCTTGCACATTTGTCAGACCGTTGTTCCCAAAGGACTGAAAATGCGAACGCGCGAAACGACAAAAGCTCGAATTGGTAGCTATTATTTTTCGCTCGAAACGATCGATCAATTTTTCAATGTCGTTACCCTCGTCGCGATCGCGCGTGCGCAACCTCCGATCTTTCGCTATCCACGACGTTTACCAAAATGTTTCAGTCGCGAAACACTTTTCATCTCGCGCTTTTCATCTTGGGAGTGTCGTTCCTTTTTCATGACGCCGTTTCACGAGATGGACAAAATTTTACTCGAATAATAGATCGCGAATAGAAACGAGTCGCGAGTATTTCGGACTCGTTGCGCGATTCTACGTCGACGAGACGTTCGTGCATCCCTCGTACGCGACGAACTTTGCGCGATCCTCGATGGGGAGTTTGTCGACGGAAGTTGATCCCTCCGCGGAATTTCGAAAGCGAGGAGTCCCACCGTGTCGGTGTTCGCAACGTCGTCGAAGATCGAGATCGATGGCCGTCTCCAGCGGCGGAGAAACGAGAATCGAGAATCGAACGCAACCAGGGACTGCGAGACGACGAGATTGCCGCGATAAATTTCGATGTAATCGCAAACACCGAGATAATAAGATACAAACGTATACGCGACCCAGTAACGGAGCCGACCGGACCGCTACCGCGCGAGGCGAGGAGAAACTCGTCGAAACAAGATCCATCGTATTTCAATTGTAAAGATCCGACCAGTTCCACCCGTAACTTTTTCTCGAGCCAATATCCGGGAAAGCAATGGCTTTGGAACCTACACCGTAACTCGTATGTGCCCACCCGTGGCAGCGTTTGCCGTTGCGATAAGTCTCCGCAAATAACCTTTTTCCGTCGAAATTATTGAACTTGCCGGTGTTATTTAAATTTCTTTTAAGGAAACTAGAATATACAGAGTTTTTCGATAGATGCGGCAAAGTCGGATAGGAGAATCCACTCGAGAGGGGGGTATCGTTTTACGCGTTGGCTGGCTTCGAAGAATTTCTTTGAAAAAATTGTTACATCTTTGAGGAACGGAAAAAGAAAAACATTTGTGTAAGCAAATACCTACGTGCGAGATGTTCAAGCGTACGTCTCGAGCCGTTCACTCGTTCCCGTCTAAACTATATTTATTCTTTCGGCTCGCCTTGCGCGCCGGAGATGCTACTAAGGATCTACGGAACGCGCGCGTATCTCGGATCTCGATCGTGGCTCGCACGAATTTACATACTTCCCGATGGAAAACGTGGCCGCGATGGAAAAAGGGAGGGTACCGAAACTAAAAAAAACGCAGCTACAAACGCGAACAAAGAAATCATCGAGTAAAGGAACAAAGAAACTAGGTGGGAATAATTTGGCCAAGAGTCGATGACGGGCCGCGCCCCGTAGCGTCGAGCAGGGACATCGATCGCGATCGGTCAGCGCCGTTCATCGCGACAGAAATTGGCGAGTCGACGATCGAGAATTAATAAATACTCGATACAGCCCAGCGATACGAAATACTCGCAACGACGAGGCACGACTGGTTAGAGCGTGTACGCGTTACTCGCGGCACGGCTGACTCGAGCGGTACGTGGGTGCACGCGTGTGCGTCGAAGCTTGGGTTACGAATGTACCGGTGCACGGTGCACGGTGCACGGTGCACGGTACACGGCGCATAATATATTGCCTGGTACGAGCGGTAATCTATAGGGTTTTAATAAATCTTATTCTTCGTATGAAATACGATAATAATAATTTATAACGTAAACTATAAGCTCACTGTAAACCGCATGGCCGCGCTCTCCCTCCGCCCCTCTACATTCGTCCTCCTTGCCTCCTGTCACTCGATCTCTTTCTCTCCTCCGTCTCGTCGAGCTCCCGCGTTTCTTTCCCGATACTCCGTCCTCTTCGTAGCAACGTGCTCGCGGCTGCGTTTCGAATTCAACCGCTCCAACTAACTACCTACGCGGTCTTGTGTTCTGCCTCCTCCGCTCGCCTTCTCCTCGTCTCGCTTTCCCACCCCACGCCCGCTCCCGCGCTCTCCCGCTCTCTCCCGTACGGCTATACCGTGTATACGAGCGTACCCGTCTTTAAATAAACTTTTATTTATACGACCAGTCGCCGAGATGAATTTGCGCGATTCCTATCGTACACGGCCGGATATGCACGATGGATTCGAGTCGCTTTCGTTCCCACCAAATGTATTCTCCGAAGTCATTGACCGTCGGACGAGGAACGCTCCACGGAATATGCCCCGTGTCTCGGATCGCGGAATTCCGCGAAAAACAAACAATGCTACGGAGAAAGAGTCTCGCGGTATCGAGAGGTATCCGATCGTCCCGCCAAAGACCACGGCCACCTTTCGCGGGAGGTCGCGAATTCCGTCTTTCAGGGTCGTTCGCCAGGTGACCAAACGAAGGTTTCGCCGTGTCGGAGACGAGAGGAGAACGGAACGTCGAGGAATTCGAGTTTCTTCGACCGAAAGGCCGAAGGAAAAGCGAAACCGACAACGTTGGCACGGAACTTGATCGATATCGACAACGAAACAACGAAATAGTAGTTCGTATAAACGCGTGCCCCAGTTCGATCTTGTTCCGTGGTTACCTCCGTTCTTGCACTCCGACTCCGAATTTTTCGTCGCGAATCGAATTCGCGAATCGTCCAAGTATTCGCGCGCAATGTTTATTTATTTTAATAAACGGAATTAACCCGTTAACCCTTCGAGTGCCGCGAGTCCAAGGAAAGCTATCGACGCGGACTACGAACGCATAGTATTCGCGCGTGTTTATAATACCTCGACCGAATGATTTTTCAACGAATCGACAGACTCTGCTGGACCTACAGCCTGTTTCGTCGATTGTAATCGGTGCCTTTATTCTCTACGACAGAACGCGACAATCGTAGTTGTTCCTAGATGCGAAATAAGTATACGAAGGATTGTATAAACCAAGTGTGTTCTTAGCGAGATAACGGACCCGTTAACCCACGCCCAACACACCGTCGGCTCCATCTCGCGAAGCCGAGCGATCGGCGAAGCCGCGCTCGCGTAAACTATTTTCGTTATTTAGGGTGTCGGTGCGCGGCGCTCGAGGTGTGTTCGTAAAAACCGGAAGCGGCGGGCCGTAGGTGCAATTAAGAAGGGAAAAAAGGAGCAGAAAGGCAGAGAGTGGTCGGGCTCACGGATCCGCGAACGGCGCGCGCTCGCTTTCGGACTTAACATAGGCGCATACGGCATGCAGATTATACATAATATATTATTCGCGCGTATAATATGTAGAAGCGGAGAAGCGTGGAGGCGCATATGTGCCTGCACGCAGGGACCGCGGCGGTGTGCTCGTACGTAGCCAACGCACGCATGCACGCACGCACACATGCCGGTCACACAAAGGCGAGTAGTCATAAATTTCAATAAAACACTCGGTGTGCGTAGAGAGCGCGGTAGTGGCGAGACGGTGGGTGGGGCGATCGGGGGAGAAGGAGAAGGAAAGAGAACCGAGAGGGAAGGAGAGAGCAGGTTCGACACGACTCATATACGTTCATTACGAATGCATACGAGCACGTTAGATTGTACGTTAGTGCCTTGTAATAAAATATTGTAATGGTGGCCTACTTCTGCGCCACACTGTAGTCGCCGTATAATATCTCCCGTGGCATTCTTACTACGGCGTTATTTATTCTGCGCTGTGCACAATGGCGGCAGCGGTGGCGTCGGCCTCCGTGCTCATCTACGGGGTGTGCCCACGGAAAATTCTCCTTCCACTCATCTTGGAACGCTTCGTGGATCGACGCGTGAAACCGATCGAACGCGATCGATTCCAAGACTACGCGGTAGGTCCGCGAACGCGTGCCGATCGCCTCGCAACAATTACGCTCGATCCAAACAACGATCCAAGCACAGAGCAACTTAACCCTTTGCACTCGAACCTATATCGTTGCAAACGGGAATCGCGTCGTACCAACGCGACTCTGGAACCGTCAAAATCAGAGGTAGACAAGGTTGACGTTTCCATTGTCAACCTTCCAAGAATACGTCGAGAGGCCAGAGTATTTATTCGCCTACAACTACTTGGTGATTCGATCATCGACGTCATCCATGTCTTTGCAAAGTCATTGAATATGTATATATGGATGTACGTGTAATGGACGTTTTCAAAACAATCGATGTTTGAAAAAATCGTGTTAACGGTAAAAATTCATGCAAACGAAAAATAGAATCGGTTCGAAACTGCGTACAAAAAAAACTCCATGATAGAAAGAGAATCGAGTGTACGCGAATTTCGAGTTCGGCTGAATCCACGCAACCGAAATATCGTTAATGCAACCCGATCGAGAAAAGACATCGAGGAAAACAAACGCGACTCCAGGATAGATAACGAACTGTTCGGCTGAGATTTATAGCTGGGTTTCGCGATATGCCGAGATTCGAGGGCCGATTTTTCACGAACGATACCCAACGCGATATCCATCTCTCTCGTCGAAATCGCGACGGATCAAAAATTCGCCACGCGCCGGAAATTCCGTCCTTCGAGGAACGTTCTAGCTCGTTGAAAAAGTCGTCGAGCCGTTCGAGACGAACTACCGCGGGAGAAAGAAATCTCGCGCGACATCTTGGAATACAAGGAGTTATAATCGTTCACCGATTGATCATAAAATGTAATCGAACGATCGATTCGCTGTGCTTCTATCGTATCGTTGGTATATAAATGTTTGCATTACGAAAACCGGTTCCGAAAGAAAGTTTCGACGAGCGCTCCCCGTCGTATTTCGAGTTTTCGGCTCCCAGTTGGCGAAAGAGCCATTGTTTCAGTGCGGCGCCACAAATCAAAATCCAGAGGCGATAAAGTCCGGCGAACGCGGCGGCCCGCATCCACCGAAACCGATTCAACGATCGTGTTCCTGTGATCCAAAAATCAATCGCACGTCCGGGAAACTGCAGGAAGATTCGGTCGAAATTGAGAGATCGAGCTTGCCTGGCAACGAGGGTCCGCGTTCTCAAACTCGATTTTCTCCAAGAGTTTATTCTACGATTTCGACTACTTTGTTCTCGGATGCACCACAACTTCCGCGTATCGCGAGGAGTATGAACGTTGTTTTCGAATGCAGAGTATCGGGAAAGAATCGAGTAAAATGTGGTCTCTGCGAATGTCGTTAAATTACGCTCGAAAAAGTGGTTCGTCTTTCATGGAATGAAACGCAAGGCTTCCGCTCGACGCGACGAATAAGAAGTTTGCGAAGGTGGAGCGCGTTGCATCGCGGCCAAGTCGAGTGCAGCTCAAGTGTAGTGTTCCTACTTTCGGGACACTGCGTAGAAGATCGAGTAGGTGTTCCGTGCGCGCAGTATGGCGGATATTTTATTTGTATATCATTATACATCGTCCTCGTCCCGATCCTCTCCCTTTGCTCTCGGTTCTTTCCTCGTTCCACGTCGCACGCATACCGTGGCCCGCCTTCCTTTTCGCTGCGCGGCTTGGATGTCTGTGCTTATTTTATTTCAATTTAAACCGCCCCCTCCCCCTCTCCGGTTTCCACGACCCTCGCGACAACGTGTACGTACAGCATTCCCCTAGCCTGTGCAATCCCGACTCTCGCAATGCTTGTTCGCGTTTCTCAAATGCGATGGCAAGACGAGGTTGGTCGGATCGCGTACCCTCTGTTTACGCGATCGAACGTTTCCTACGCGCACCCCCTCCGTTTCTAGTCGTTTTCAACTATATCGCCCAAGGTTTCGCATCCTCTGAAAAGTTTCACTCCTTTGTTTTAACCGAAGTTGAAATTTGTTGCTAACTCGACCTTTTTCCTTCTTGTTTCAGGTGAGTCACGAAAATTTAACGACGACGAATCCATGGCTAACTTTTCAAAACGTTTCCGTCGCAGGTATTTATCGTAGTACAGTTAAATAAAAGATCAGTCTTCTTCCGGATTTGGTCCGCGTGGGCGTTGTACGGTAACCGCTCGAGTAGGATTTCCAAATTAGGAAACAGATCGACCGTGGTGATTCCGAGCGAGCGAGTTTCCAGAGCGGAACGGTGAAATCGCGTCCTTGCCTTAGCCGTGGCAGTGGAGCGCAGAGGGTTAATACGCCGGCGGATTTTCAGCGGTTTCCAAACTCACGCTTCTAAAACCACGCGTCGACGCGTTCACGATCGCGACCGGTTTAGGGCACAACGACGTCGCGCGTTACGCAATAATATCTATGAAAATATTTTTCTCAGAGGCACGATATTCCACGAAGGCGTTACGAAAACGTTGATTTACCGCGAGAGAGACGTAAAAAGTTTCCCAATCGGATGGGCGGCGTACCAACCGACTGGTACGGGAATTAGTAGGAATTCCTTTCCTCTTACTCGGCGTTTCCTTCGGAGGTAGAATAAGCGGCGCGCTAGGCCCTCGAACAGCTCCATTATCTAAACGCGGAGGTTTATCCGGCCTCGTGGTCGGAGGAACTGCCGTACACGACCGGCGCGTTTACTCGGCACCGCAGCTACCGCGATCCCATAATTATGGATCATCCAACCTATTCACCGGATATTGTCGCGTGAGATTCGCACCTTCTTCGAAGACGTCGAGATTATTCGAATGGGAAGAAGGACAACGCGTGATATCGAAACTGTATTTAAGCAATTTCCTCTCGGAGGGGCGGAATCGCGAGAATTTTATCGATACGAATAGAAAAACTGGTCGAAAGGGAGGAAATTGTACCGCGGCGCTGCAAGAAAAGTGCCGCGTATTCGTAATTGTCGATCGCTTAATTATGTAGCCATCGGATCGGAAGTACGTGCACGTTTCAACGGGAAAAGCGGAATGAAACGAAAGGAAAAATGTTCATTTTTATACATATAAAGTGACGTTAACTTTACGCGTGTCTAGCGATCCTCGAGATATCGTGCCAATCAACTCGCGAAACGTCGCTTCGATAGAACGAGTTTAAAGTTTGAGTCCGCGGTGTCCTGCGCCGAGTCCGGTTTAAAAAGTGTTGCCATTATCCTTTAGCTACGGTACCTTTAATACTCGAAACTTTGGGAAAGTGGGAAAGGCTATCGATCTTTTTACCTTGGTCTAAGCGGACACCTCGAGTTCGTCGTATCGCGTTTGAGTGTAGAAAGAGTTCGGTCCAAGGTCTCGCGGGCCGTTGATTTAAATAACTGTTTCAACGTAATCTCGTAACTCGAAGAAAAAGTAAAAAGGAAAAAGAGTTTTTTATTTTTTTTTTTTTTTTTATCGCGAAATTAGACCGACCTTTTAATACGTAAGTTGGTAGGACGGGGAAATTCCTTTGGCGGTCGCGGGTTCGGTAAACCGTGGGTCCGTATAATATAGTTGGGGGGAGGCAAGCGGCGTCGGCGGTGACGTTGAAACCCGCGTTTATCCGTGTTTGCCGACTTTTATTAACGCGTTACGTACGGGCCATTTTCAAATCCTGCGTAAATAGAAATTCGCGGCGGCATTAAAATGCAAATTTCCCGGGAATTATTTGAACAATTACGAAGCCCCGAGAAAGAACGGAGCGCGCGCGCGAGCGCTCGTCTCCGGGCGCTTCCATTAAAATTTTTATACATTTCATAACGGGTCTTTTATTCTTTATACGCGAAAATCAATATTGCTCTCGACGCAACGGGACTGGCCAGAAACGCATAAAAACATGCGATCCGCGCTTAATGCGTTAACGGACAATGAAGCTCGGTTTAAACCACTGGAACGGAATTTATTTTACTTTCGATATGTAAAATACACGGTACGCGACAATCTTCGTTTTCCGGTTGTTTCGACTGGCGCACAGGCGCGAGCTCCGCCGCTGCGAGTCAACGATTTTTTGACTTTACGTATTTACGACGATCTTCGTTCGCCCGATGTAAATTATTTACGATCTCCTCGAATGGACGCCCGTAATTGGTTCTAAAATCGACGTCCCACGGCAGCCCGGCTTCTTTCAAACGGTACACGATTTCGACGATCGTAACTCGTCTTTCCTCTACGAGCATGGTCCTGGTAGTTTGGAAAGCACCGACCGAGACTAGTCGCGTACTCGAAGAATCGAAACTTTGCGTAACGGTTGATAACCAACGACGACGTATAAACTTGACCCTTTGGGTGGACCTCTGCGATCCTTTTCCTCCGCGACGAAACAAACAATTTAGATCAATTATCTTGTAGTCGAGAAAGGTACGTAACGGAAGAAGTAAGAATTTCGAAAGAAATATAGACAATCGCTTGCACGTTGATTTTCTTTTCTGGATCGATTGTAACAAGTAAACTCGATTCAATAAAAATTCTATTCTCGGATACGTTTATTATTCATTCTACGTTTCAGCCTTACTTCGAGAATAAATTAAAACACTTTGTTTCTCGTCGCTGTAGATTAAATATGAATTATGGATTTAATTTATCGAACCCGAAGTAAGCCAAAAGTAGAACGAGAGCAATAGTCGTTCCGTTCCGGAACAGAATTTACGTTAAACAATTTGAATTTGCTTTTCAAATCGTTAGAACGGAAAATCCAGAGTCGGTTGCAAACGAAACAAAGACGCGTAAGGTGTGTATCGTTCGGTCGTTGTTGTTCGGAAGTGCTCGTCCCGATAAGAGTTTCGGTCATCCGGGCCGTGGGTTAACCGCGCAGGAAGCGAAAAACGAGAGTTCCTTGGGCGAGGTTCGGAGTAATATTTGTCGCGTAGCAGGCACGTTCAAAGCTTCGGTTTCGTCGAAAAACTTTGGGAAAGTTTGGTGTAGACGGGGTCGAAGGTCTCGACCGAGCCGTGGAAGGGGTCGGTGCCTTTTGGAGCAAGGGACGCGCCGGCGACAGAAAGGGAATAGAGGCGCGGGAGCAAAAGGCGGTGTGGCAGTTCGGCACGGGGGGGCCTGGGCGGGGGAAGGGGTGATTGAAAGGCGGAAAAAGAGAAAATCGGCAGGTAGACGAAGCGACAGCCAGGCTCCGGTTGCCTGGCTCGCGAGCGAGCGAGCAGACAGCGGGCAGACGAGGAAGGAAGGAAGGTGAGCCGCGAAACATCGTGAAAGAAATTCGCGGCGAAAAGCGTATACGCGCGCCGGCACGCTTTAGCAGTAATTTCGTATTAAGGCCGGCGTGACGTGTGCCTCGTCGGAAAGGCCGAGGGAGTATTTGCGAGGGCAATGCACTCTGGAATGCACGAGCCGGCCAGCCAGGCGGTACGACGTAATATTATATATTTTATCGCTTTATTTGTTCTAACTTCCCCTCGCGGCCTCCTCGCGCCCGTGTCCTCGCGTTGCGACGAGCCGCTTCGATCGTGCCGCGTTTCTTTCATCTGCCCCCGCTTGTCCCGTTTCCCGCCACCCCTCCACGAACCCTCCGCGCTTCCTCTCTTCCATCTTTGCTTCTCCGCTTGCCTCGCCTCGCCTCTCCTCGCCTCGCCTCGCCTCGCCTCGCCTCGCCTCGCCTCGCCGCACCTACATACAACCGACACCGCTCGAGCAGCGTTAACACTTCGCGGACGCCCGACGGCATCGGCATCGACATCGGCCGCGGCCGCGGTAGTCGCGATGTTTTTGGCCAGCTATCCTTTCGCGACAATCCCACGAATCAACTGTTAGTCGTGCCGCGTTTCGGCTGATATTCCTCTTACCTGCGAACCGTGACACGCGTTTCACGGCTAGATTGCAAATATGGAAAACGTATGCTAAACATATGTAGAATGTATGCGTTTAGACGAAATGAGATATTAATATCGTTATACTCTCGTACGAAATATACGCCGTGTTTTGCATGTTTTCCGTGATAGCGTGTATGGACGAATGCATAAAATCCACAGCCTTATTCTCAGCCTTAACATTTTTGTTGTTCGCAAATAAAGTGTCGAACCCGTAGCAAAGACCGTCGGACTCGAGAGTCTCGGTTGAATAGTTACCGCACCGTCGAGCGCGGTGGTCTCGATTTGTTCGCCGACCGCAAATTGTTAACAGCTTGACAGGGGGATCTGTTTTCTCCTTAGTTGGTGAAAAAATTGCGCGTTCGCGAACGATTTCGACACAAGCCCAAGGTATCGTCGGCTTGTTATTGACCGGACGGTACGCGATAACGCGTGATATTTTTATAGACCCACGGGGTTACGTGCAATAATAAATATCGTGACGCGAGATTAAATAATAAATCTCTACGCGAGATAGCGCGCCGCGCTAACGTCGCCCGGTTACGAATCTCGCGGTTCGTCGATCCCCCGATACGCGAGACTATCTCCCTTCCGCTCGGCCACCTGTAGTCCAGTCATCCTACGCGAAAATACGCGCGATATTATGAAAATATTGTTATCGAGCTGGTTTTTCCCGTACGCTTTAATTAAGCTGCTACGAGTAACGTGTAAAATATCCCAGATTCGAGTGGATCGTTTTTCGCAGCTTCCAGCGGACGTAGACGATCGGTTCTTCGCGGCTGTCTCGAAAATTATCGATTTTCCGGTGGAATCAGCTGCTAGCAAAATAAAGACGAGGAAATTATCGACGAGATATCGACGAGATAGCGTAAGGCGAAAGCTTCGAATGTAATTGTGAAGTTTACAATCGCAACTCGAAGCCTGCGTCGATTCGATCGGCTGTCGGCCGCGGCACACAAATATTCGCTGAATTCGTCTTGAAATTGTATGCTCTCGGGTTACGATGCAATTTTACTTTCTCCTCTGTTATCCGATATATCGGACAATTTGGAGAGCGCGACGATATTTCGACGCTTCGGTCTTACGTTAATACTAAATACATACTATAAAACAAAAGCGTGTCCATAATATCGTTGATAAAACTGTAAATTAAGAAAGAAATCGATGGACGACCATAGCGACGAGCAAACGAGCGCGTCGTTATGTTTTTTAACGTTTCTTCCGCGGCCGATCGAGCCGATCGGGAATTTTTTCGGCGACGTTCGATCGAGCCCGCGCCGCCTGGAAAACGACACGGTCAGGGAAAATTGAAAACAACGGTTTGGTAAGCCGAAAAATCGTCCAGTTGGCGGAGGCACGCACGTGGCCGCACACACGGAGCCTTTCCGGGGCGAGGGCGAATACTAAAAAGCCGGATCTGAATAAATAAACAGTTTTTAATTGCGGCCCGCTGCTGCCGAGTAAAAACAATAATTATTGGCTTGCCGTACCATCGTGTCTCCGTGTTACGTTCCCGCTGCGACTCGACTCCGACGACCGCTCGCCTAACCCTCTTCCGCTGCGTACAAACAAATTCGCGCCAATGTTCCGCGAGTGCATTTGCCGTTAATAACACGCAAACGTGAGAACGCCCTCCGAGGAACTCGAAATTATTTATCAAACCGAGTCTGGCCATTGTTAACGTTTCTACGGCTACCGTTCTCGCAATGTCACGGACACTTGGATTGACGCTTGCCAGTAATTAATTTACCATTCACGCATACCTTTGTTGCGGCACCTCCCATATTCGCCACTACAGGGGACGACGCCCGATACCCTCGTCCGCAGGTGCTCGATTCGCCTCCGATTCTCAGAGATCCTAGGCCTTTTCGCCGAGTCTACACGCAGCCTCGGAACGAAACGTTCACCCTCCTCCGTATTTGCTTACTCGAACTTTCCTCTGTGAAATTCTGTTAAATACTCTCGATCGTACCAAAGTTTACGCGAGTATTCGGTTTCTCGTGATTTGCTTTGGAATGGAAGAATGTCGCGGAATCTTAATTAGCGCTACTCGTTGCTTCGACGATCGCGTAATCGTCGAGTTTGGCGCAAGACCCGAGCACCCGCGGCAAGGAAGGAGGCGATCAGAAGCGGCGTCGCTACCGACACCAACGACCCGACCGACTCTGCTGCACTCGCCTCTAATGCGCCCGGTGCGCGTTGCAAAAGAAAAACCATTTCGCGAATAATAATACCGGCATTACGGGCCATTACGGGCCGACAGATACTTACGGGGGTTACATTAATGCTTCGGTACCGTGCCATTCGAAACTTTGGGCAAGGATTAAGCAATTTCCACGAAACGACGCGTCATTTCGAGAACCTCCGCCTTCTTCTCCTCCTCCTTCGTTTTTCTTCTCTTCGTATCGCGCATCCGGTTCGGTTCTCTCTTCGATCGACTCGATTCGAGTTTTTCGTCCCGCTTCCATCGTTGCTCGAGTCTTTCTCGTCTCGTCCTTCTCTCCTACTCTCGTTTTCCATACTTGTACCGATAAGAGCATAGCAACCGAAACTTCGAACCGAGACACGTTTTTCATCCTGGAAATCTTTCGAGATTAGTGTAACCCCGCACTCTGGGTTTAACTGGTACATTTATAAGTGGCTAAATATAGCGTAGAAAAAGCAAGCACGATACGCAACATCTTTATAGTTTTCATCGCTGTGTATTTCATCGGTTTGCTATATTCGTTAACAGCTGGAAAATTAAAAGTAAAGAGAGCCGAGAGAAGAACATCCGATCGTCGATGGGCATCGATCGATACACTCGGAGCGGTTTCGATCGATTCGATACATTTCACGTTCACGTTCTAGTCGGTTCCAGGGATTCCTTCGACGTTCGTTTCTCTCGCGTTTCGTGTGTATCTTGGTTCGTACTGTTTCTGGCGAGAGAACCCGTTCCACGAACAAGAAAGTAAATGATTTATCTATCTCCGCTGCTTTTTTCCCCTCTTTCCTGGAGGGTTTGCCTTCTTTCTCCCGGTCGGTCGAGCGAGCAGCTCGTTCCCGCGGTATTTGGTACAACGGCCCTCTCTTCTAGCGAGCTCCGTAATAACCGGCGCCGAGTACAGACGAGCACAGCTATAAATATCGTATAGTAAACACGAGAGCAGATAAGGTGGAGCGTGAAAACTTCGGGTATAATAAAATACAGATAAGTCCGTGAACAAATAGTTCTGACCGTAGAATTTTACGGGGAAAAGGAAAGAGAGGAATGCGGCAAGACGGGTGGGGCGGCGGAGAGCGGGAAGGGTGGTTAGAACCGATAGCGAGAAGGCGTAAAGTGGAATAATCGTGAAAATTACTCGCGGCTCAACTTTTTCTAGCCGCGTAGAAAAGAAAGATTCGCAGCCAAGGAGATCGCATCCGTCTTTATCCGATTGTTCAGCCTCGATGATGCGAGTTGGTCTGTTAAATTTGTTTGTTGGAAAGTGCCGTTTTAATGATTCGAGAAACAGAGGGGTTAATTGTCCGGGATATTTGTAAAGAAATATAGAGTTTGAGAACATTGACGAAGATCGAACGCGTGGGTGGTGGGAAGGGGAACGCTTCGACTCGCTCGCGAAGCGTTCTTCCTGGCTGCTATCGCGAAAGAAGTTCCGTGACGGTTCCGCGAGGGTAAGGGGTAGGAAACGAAGTGGAAGGAAGAAGAGGGCGGAAAGCTGACGAGAGAAGGAAGGATAGAGCTGCGATTAACGCCGACGTTTTCTTGCGCTCGCTCGGTCAGAGCTATGTTTGTTCTGGGAAATGCAATCACGCTGTCATATAAAATATAACGTGCTTCCTTTACCTCTGGCTCGCCCCCTCTTCGTTCTCAGACCGTCCTCTCGACGATGCGCCGCGGTTTCTTACTTTACTTCGTCGAACGCGCCTCTCTTCTCGATTTCCACGCTAACCGAGGAACACCGGTATTAGGCATCGCAGTACCTTCGCGGATTATGCGAAAACTACAGGCCGTGCCGTTCTTCCTCGTTGCCCATCCTTCCGAGAACTCGGCCGTCGCGTCCTTTCCCTTGTCCTGCTTTTTATGATTTCGTCGAGTTATGAGCAACAGCTGACAATTAAACTGTACAAATTTGTTTGTTTCTACTTCGATCGTGGTCGTTCCAAATTTTTAATAGTAAACATAAACGAATCTTATTTTTAATTTTTCTTCGTCGAGAGACTCGTTGTTTCAAATCAAATAAAGTCATAATAAAGTTTATAATTGGATCTGGAAACTCTTTTCCGTTTCAAAGGTGATGTATTACGAAACAAAACGTCTTGAAAATGGCGACTGACTTTTATATCCATTTGACCGTGAGACAAAGGACGCGATTTTTCGTAACGCTTTATGGATGTTCTTTGATCTTGTTCGCCCGCTATTCGAGTAAATTTTTACTCATCTCCGTCTGTTCGGTTCCCTCGGTTTCGGTCGTCGGCCGCTGTCCCATGCCAGTGTCCTGCTTCGCCTCGTTGCCCCTTTTTCGAGCGAACCGGAAAACGCAGCCGCAGGTACACCTGCCCCTACCTTGCCACGATTAGCTCCGACATCCGGCTCTAACCTGGCGCGGAACTTGTCCGAAACTCGAACAACGTTCCGACGTTTAGCCACCATTGTCGTCCGTTTAATCCTGGGACGACTTCTGGGCTCGCAGCCGACTCTATGCGTTTCGACATCATCCGTGAATCATTGTTCTTTCTTCTTCTTTCAAATGTTAGAAACACAAAGGACACGAAGCAACGAAATTCAAGGTCGGGAAGGGTCTCGCACGACCCATGCGAAACTCGACAGAAGTCGCTCTCGGGTTAAGATATCCCTGTTTGTGTGACGAGTCGTTGATCGGTCACGTTGTTTTAATTGATAGGTTATTAACTGCAATCTTACTGCGCAGTGCATCTATGGCAGGCTCGATGCGTCATCGGAGCCCTGATTACGCTCTGTCACGATACCGGCGAAACAACGGAACATTCTAGTTGGTACTAAAATGGATACAAAGCCTTTCGAAAAGAGTGACTCGGTTCTCTGTCTTCGTCGAAAGATTTTTAACAAATGAAATCGAGAAAGAAGCGAAGGATTGAGAAAGGAAAGGAGGATCGCGATTAGCGCTGTTGGCGAGGGAGCGGGAATTCCGTGAAATTGGCACGCGGAAAACCGAGTACGTCCGTGTCGGGATACGATAAAAATCGTGGTTCGCGTGAGAACGAACAGTTGATTTTTCCAGGCGCACCGCGCGTCGTTCCAAGTTTCGTTCCTCTAAAATTTTCATCGCGTCCCATTCCTAAACTGATAACCTTGGGTGCTCCTCCCTACTTTTCGAGGTTGTCGCGAGCGTTCGTTCTCTCTCTCTCTCTCTCTCGGAGCTGAGATGACTAAAAAAAAAAAAATCGGGCAACACCCGCGAGTCCGACTTTAACGTACGTTTACTCGTTGCATCGTGTGCAGGAGCGGTTGTTTCGCGAAAAGGAGCTCGGTCCGTCGGCCACGACGAAAGAAAGGGAAAGACGAAACCAGGCGGTGGGGCTCTGACCGAAGAGAAACATATTTCTTTATTATTACTCCCACCAAGCTTATTTTTCTTACCCACCGACTTGGATTCCAGATGGTTGGCTCGCCTCCTTTCCCTTCGTCGCCCCCTTCCACCTTCCGCCATCCCTTCTCGCTCGTTCCCTCTTAATCTCCTTGTCTTCTTAGACAAGAAAAACTTAACCCCGAACTCGTCGTTCCCTTTTTGTACACGCATTGCTGGGAGAGATCCCTCCGGTGCTGCCGGCCAAGGGAGAAAAAGAGCGAGAAGGAACGTCAAAGCCGAAGAACGAGGACAAGGGGAGAGAGCGAGAAGGAATAGACGGCGGGCGGTACTCTCCTGCAGGCGATACACGGCAAATAATGCATCGCGAGAAAAAGAGGCAACCCGCGCCGCGGCGAGAGGAAATTCTCCGTCCATCGATCTCGACGATCGCCCTATCGAAGATGCGCACCTCGTTCGGCGTCGGCGTCGTCGTTCGTCGTCGCGGCTCGTTCCTTGGAACCTCGCGAGATGATCACCGACTCGGTTCGAATTCTGTACGCGGTTGGATCCACCGTGCACACCAGTGGTTCTTAAGCGTCGCGTTCCACGGAGAGACTTTCGAGAGCACAACAGTATGTAACAAGTAGCGTGCAAAGTCTGGTCGAAATTCGGTGCGATCGGAACGCATCGCGCTGTCACCGGCCGGCGTTCGTCTTCGTCCGCTCCCTCGGACCTCGAGCGATAGAGTCATCGAGAGATGCACGCGTGGCGCGTGATACGGCGTCACGTCACGCGATCTCGACTCGGATTCCGAGCTGGCCCCGATCTCCTCTCGCCTCGAGGACGTTCGACGAACCGTATATTCGGGATTCGCGACTCATGATTTGCAGAGTGTGGGGGGTGGGGTGGGGGGGTGATGCGCACATTACGCGTCGCGCTTTCTCTTGGTGCCCTGACGCAGAAAGATCGGGCAACAGTTGATTCGTAACCGATATAAACAACGAGGAGCGATTCGGGCCGAAAACTTTCTCGGCCGACTGTACTGGCGACGGGTTGCCGGTGTGGCTGTTATTATTTGTATATTATAATTTAGATACAATTATATCGGGGTCCTTGTCGCGCACGCGGAGCCACCGATCTCGCCGTTCCTCTCCGGTTATCCTCGGTCGCGCGTCTCCGGTGTCTCTTCGCTGATCTATCCGTCTTTCTCCGTCCTCGTCTCGCCAACGAAACGCGGTTGTTGCATTCGCGTGAGAGGAACGAAAGAGACGGAGAGGCGAACTCGCGGAGCGAACGAGAGACCGCGAGCCTCGGCCACGGAACGACGAAGAAAGAGCAGAAAAGCGGGCCGCAGAGGGCGGCAGCGGGGACCGGGGAGAAAAGAAAAGGGACAGAAAGGTATAATAAAGTCTCGCGGAGACCGAGGGGAGTGGAATTGCATTGCGTAGCAGCGGAGAGTCTCGGAACGAAGGTGTTCGTAGATGCCGTGCGAGCAAAGCAAGGGAACGGGACTGAGTGGCCAGGGTGCAGGGAACCCAGGGGGCGAGGACGCGGAGCGCAGAGGGAGACGGACGAAGGAGAAGGTGGGGGTGGCGCAGGTGAGGGTGGAGAAGGTGGAAGCGTCGGTGGGTGCGAGGGAGACCGAGATAGCAATAAAATATATTACCGGAGAAAAATGATGGCACTGCGAGACAAAGAGGGCCGATGGCATTAGCCGCGGCAGCCTCGAGGAATTCCACCGGCGTTATTTCGTAGCGTTACCTGCAACCCGAGTTACCTACCTGCTTTCAGCTGGAAATGCACCTTCGGGAGAGTCCAACGACGCCCCTCGAACGTCTTCGGCTTTTGCGTTCGTTCTTCTTCGCGTCCTTTCGTTTCACGTTACTTTGGCCATGCGTTTTCGTCTCGTTCGACGGATGTCTTTTCGCTGTTTTGTCCCGTACAAACTCTTCTGTTCCGTTGACGTCGCCCGAAAAACCTACATAATATGCAACGCGATTCGGTTCGAATTTTATTTACGCGAACGTTTTATTTTTAACCGGTGATATTCGACTGCTCGAACGATTTCTATCCCACTCTCGATTTGCCGATGCTGCGTGTTCGGCTCCTTTTCCGTTGGTGCCCTTCGACCGAATCTCGGCGAGGTCTGGATGCTGAACCCGGTTGGGTGCGCGTATCGGCGTGAAAAGAAACATCGTTTCCTGGAAAAAGAAACGACGCCTGTGTCGAAGAAAAGAGGAAGAGACAGGCAAAGCGCGAGAGGGAGACGGAGCACGAGCAAACGCTACGTGGAGAGGAATAGGAAAGAGAAGGGGCGAGGATGTTGGCGGTGGGGGCGGTCGACGGGGGACGTAGCGGGAGGGAAGGGCGCGGGCGTTTTGTAATTTCTATAATTTAAACTTCGCGGCAGCTGGCGTGGCTCGTAATTACTCTAACCCGGAGGAACGCGTGAGCCTGCGTGTTTACTTTTAATTCCTTCTGCCAGGGCCGCGGTCGCAGTCGCTGCCACTGTTACCGCAGGCATTTCTCGATTCGACGCAATATCAAACGAAACTTCGCTTCGCTAGGCCTCGGTTAACAACGTCCGGACGTTCAAGGAAAGGAAGAGTTTCGTAAACTTTTCGAATCTTCTCTCTTCCTCGGTTGGGTTTCATTTATTCGCCTTACACCCGCGACCAAGTCCAAGAAGTCTCCCGCTTCGATTCTTCCTGCCATTCCATTTCAAAACGAAACGCCTTGGCGAATCCGCGAATTTAACCCGGACCTATCGACACCGTTCGCGAGCCGAATTTCTTGTCACTCTCGACGGCGATATCACTCGCGGCGCGTTGTCGGCTCGTTCCCAATCATAAATGACGCGTACTGTACACACGCCGACAGCGTACCTTCGTTCTGCTTCCTTCCATCGCAACCTTCTTCGTCTTCCGCCCCCACCGAGAGAATGCCTCGAGTTTTTCTTCCTCGTCTCTCCTCTTCTCTCCTCTCTGCTCCGCTCGCCTCTCCTCTCCACTCCTTGCCTCGTCTTGTCTCGCTTCGCTTCGTTTCTCCGACTCGTTGAAAAATCGTCCGTCGTAAACGGGAACAGCGGTTTTATTGTTCCACTGCAGACAATGCCCGGGAATATTATAAAAACTTTCCGACGGAATATATTAATGTTAACTCATCGCTTTACCGTTAGGCAAACTTTTCGGTCGAGCAAGCTTCTGGCGTCTTTGTGTGCGTGTCTCCGTTCCTGTCTTCCTTCGTCTCCCGCGGACAGCATTTCGCGTCCTTTTCCCTCGCGTTTCCTTCCTCCCACTGGCTCCTCGGCCTCCCTCCCACCCTCGCTCGTTCCATTTCGCGACTTTAAATCACCGCGACGCTATTCGCGTTTCTCGCGATATCGCCGTCGATCGCGGTACGATCCACCGACCAAAAATTATTATTTTTTTCTTATTTTATCAGAGATCACTCTCAGCTCTCTAATGCCAGAGTCGAATTATTCGATAAGAAACGGAGCGTCTCGAAGACGGACGCTATCGATCTAGCTGTAGGGGGATGGGGGTGAATCTCTCGGTCCGAAATTTACGTACCCGTACGCGGTCGGAGGAGAAAGACGCCCTCGTAATTATTCCAGCGAGGCGGAACCACCCGAGTGATCCACCGACTCGAATTCAGGTCGTTTTCGGGCGTTTTGCGCTCGAGAAGCGGAACGACTCGACGGTGGCCGAGCCACGATAAACTTTAATGTATTCGGAATTATTAAAATATATTCCCGGCTGCGTGGCGTAGATATTTTAACGAGCCTCGTTGTGCTGGCGTCTCTCGCGTCGCGATACCAACCGAACAAATTATACTTATAACGACTTATTTAAATTTATATCGCGCGTAAATCTATCCCCGTGCACGCCCGTACCCGGTATCTATACGAACGCAAACGAGCCTCGTTGCGGTTGCGTTCGGGCTTGTACGTACGAGATTCTCCAGACTTTCACGAGCCGAGTTCTTACAGCTATTACCGTACCGAAGCTTCCGGGTGTAAGTTTTGTCGTTTCGAGGCAACGTTCCGAGGCTATCTCTGTTTGAGCTTCGAGCAGTCATCGTCGATCATCGACTAACGATTAAAAAGAAACTACCCTATGGGATTCGCGACGAAAACGGTTCTTTCCTCGACTTTGAACGAGGTATCGGTGGAACTCGACGACGAAAACTGCCCCGGCTGGACGAAACGCGTTCGCAGGGTTCTCCTTGTTGCGGGTAGTTCACGATCGAGCGATGATTTAGGTAGGTAATTATATTCGGTACCGCGAAGTGGGATTGCTCGCGCGGCAAACAATTAATTGCGAACGAATAGGAAGGGGGCTCGGCCCCGCGGAATATTACCGCGCTTATTTTTCATCCGGCCTCTCCGGGGCCGCGCATTTCGCGCCTGTTTTTAATATTACACCGCGGTCGCGAATGTTTTAGCCACCCCTCGACCCGCTCTTTCGGGAAGCGGTATCGCGTCCGTAACGAATTTACGATATTAATTTGGCGTACCGCCTTGGCGATTTATTATCTACAGCGTGTCGGAGGGAATGAATACAAAAAAATGCGCAACGCCGGGAGAATGGCGCCGATTTCGCTGGAAAAAAAGTGGGCGAGGTAAGCGCGTTTAATTTCTCCACGCTAACCCAGTCATCGATGCCTTCAATTTATTTCGTCGATGCGATTATCAACGTGCCCGTAAAAATATTATACGCTCCTTCGTTTTTAACGAACCGTAGACTTTCAATTAATGGACATCGTCACCATTGGTGGGGTCGTCGTTGTAGAGTCAACCGCGAACAAATAAAATATGAATACCTTTTTAATATCGCATAGTTCGTTTTGAATTACGATAGGAAATATTTCACGATAGTCTTACTCGTGGTTCGTTTTCGGTACAAAACGTTGCTCGTCTCTGGCAGCCGAGAAAGAGTGGGCGCGCAAAGAGAGGGTTGGCCCTCGAGGGACGCACGACAATTCGCGCCCGCGCGAACCCCGAAAATATATATATACGCGCGGTGGTATATCCGTACGCGAGCACGGCGATAAAACGATAATTCTATAATTTATTCCCGTAGTGTGCGTGTACGCGCCAACGAGGCTCTGGCTCCGATCGCGCGATGCACGCGTACACGCGCGTATATGGGCCGCACAGTTGGCGTTAATATATCATCGGACGCATCTGCCCCCAACGATGCGTTTCAATATGTTCTACGAGTGTATAACCGTTTCTATAGAAATATTCCCGCGTACAGGCCGCTCTCCGTGCGCGGATGCGCGCATCTGGATATAAATATGTCCACCGCGCCTCTCGTGTCCTCGGCTCTTCGAGCTCGGCGCCGAGTACTCCGACCTGAAGAACGGAGATGTCGCGATAACGTTCGCCTTGCTCGATCGCGATAGAGAACAATCGAAATGCGTTGGGTCTTTGCAGAAATAATTTCGTCTCTCGTATCGTTTCGAGTTTATTATTCGAGCGACTATCGAGATCGGTCACGACGGACCGATTAAGTCGTTGAATCGATCGCGAGGCATACCAACTGGATCCACTGGACGAAGATGTCTTGCGATCGATCTCGAGGAGTTCTCCGGTTTGCTTTACGATCGACGACGACTACGACGACGCCGAAGACGCGATCTACATACTTCGACTTTCGTAGACTGACCCCTTTCTTCCTCTGGTTGTTCGACCGTGTCTGGTAGTCGCAATTTTGTATCGACCATTAGCGCCGTGGTCGGGGTTGCGTGGCTTGATGGAAATTTATGACAGCCACTTGATTGGGTTCAACGTTCCCCGTATTTCATCCTCGCGAAGCGCTTCCCTCTGCTTCTTTTGCCCCGTGTTCGGAGGCTTTAAGGTCTTAACGACCTCGACGACGATTAAAACGTGTGCTAACGCGCACTCTGTACCAGGTTTTTAGTCGTCCTACGCGACTCCCGCGATCGCGCATACTCGACGACTCTCCACGGAGAAGTTCCAAGGCGGGTAAAGATTGATTCTCGTATCCGAGAAGAGATTGTTTCATGAATTCGATTAGACGATTATTTCGCGTATGTGGGTGGAGATGACCGTTATCCGTCTTTATTGGGCGCATATGAATATAGCATGGATACGTGTATCGTCGCACAAGAATAACTTGCGCAAACGCGAGTTGCAATCGAACGCTACGACGAATCAAACATTTGTTCAATTTATCACGTTTACGGTAATCCTAAATTTAAATGGTTCGAACTCCCAAGGACTTGCAAAGGGTTGAAGAAACCGATCCGGAACCGTACACCGGAACGAACGTTATTGTTATTCAGCTCGCGTTCTTTTGTCCCTGTAACGAATAACTTGCAACAATATCCACGCGATGAGTCCGGCTCGATCGTTACGGTATCCGGTTGTGGAGTCGAGTGGTTCCGAACCGCCTTTTCCTCAAAAGAATTTTAACGATTCTTTTATGGTAAAATTACTTTCTACGAGGAGAGCCAGCGCCTTTACCGTTGGCTGTAGATAAGAATACAATTTTGCGAATCGTTAGCAGGGCGGAGATCGTTCCTTTTGCGGCAGACTCGAGCAAGTCGGCTTTACGCAGTTTTCCTTACGTTCCGAAACAAATTTACGGCGCGCAAAGGCGGCTGAAACGCGTAACGTTGCGTACAGAATGCAGCGTTACGCGTTCCACGAAGCCGAAACGATATCGATGGTCGATCCTTTGTCGATGTTTCCAACGTCTAGGGACGTTGACGTTTGTTTTCTATTCGCCATCTATTATTTAAATCGAATTTCGCCGCGGCGATTCGAACGTTCGCGGGCTGTTCGAATGTCTTTGTCTCGATTATTTTGAAAATATCGCGACCAAGACAATTCGAGCGACGAGGAGGTTCATAGCACAGTGTAAACATGGAAATAATAGTGTATAACGAGAACTGTGGACCGGAGGGGAGGAACGAGGGCGTGTAGAAACGCGAGAAAGGAATAATAGAAGCGTCGAAATTGCCCTCGAAGACTCGGTGTTCGCGTTTTGCGGTCGTGCGCGCTGATTTACGCGGTCCCGAACTGCCGGCGACGAGTGGCCGCGCACGCGTGCACGCATCACCGAACTTTTTTACAATTATTATTTTTCCCCGTTTATTTCGCGCTCGCGTATTACCGCTCGTAAATTTCCTCTCCGAGGCACCGCTAGAAATTGCCCGGTTTTCAGCGACGAGTTGCTCACCGAGCAATGCCATGTTTCGCGGTCGCGTCGGGCTCAAGACGGAATTGAATTTGGGAGTCCCACCTAAGAAAAAAAAAAAAAAAATGAGGAACACGAAGCTTTACAGATGCAAGACGACAGTCGATTTTTGGTCATTTTAGAGAACGTCGAATTTAGGCAACATTTCCTCGTGATTCTCCGTTGTGCCCGAGAGGCTCCTAATCGAGGAATTGGAGCGAATCCGCGAACCAAGAGCCGTCTCGGCCAGCTTCTTCGGGTTCATCGGCGTGCCTTTCCGACCGCTAATGGAAACGTCGTTACGGTATTGGGTCGGATTAGCCGATCGAACGATTAATTCTCCGACGATTTCATTTAATTAAACTCTCTTTACCTGGCGACGGAATTAAACGACGTTAAATTATCGCCCGGCGCGTCCTTAGAATCGCCTCGAGATTACATCGTCTCGCGGATTAACAAGGTTCCTTGGAGACGGTGGAAAAAAGAAGGAGCGGTCGGCCGGCTTCTTCGGCGCCTCCGTCGACGAAAAGCTCCAGGGCCGATATTCCCGTGTGTATTTAGGAGGAGACCCGAGGTGCCCGTTATTCGTTGATTCTTCGTCCGCTCGGATCCTCGAGGTCGGACATTTTTTTAACGGTGGAATTTCACCGTGCAACAATCTCCTTCGTTGACTTCTGACTCTCGAGGAATTCTTTTTTAAAAATCTAACATGTCGGTTGTATCGTACGTAAGTTCATCTTTAAACGTCGAAGCAAAAGTACCAAAGTCCAGGGTTCCTGGAATAAAATACTCGGGAAAGCATCGATTATTAATCCATATATTTTCCTGTTTTATATTGCACCAAAGGGAGAGCTTTCCCTCGTCGGACTAACGAATAAACAAATAAGTAAATAAATAAGTAAATAAATAAATATTTCATCGGTTTCGGAATCGACGTTTTCGGTGGTGGGCTCGAACGGGGCCGGTGGGGGGTGGGTGGGGGTCGGGGGTGGGATTTGGGCAGTGTCGGAGAGCCTACCGCGGAATGTTCCTGGAATCGAAATGAAAACGCGGCCGGGCAAGCATCCATAAAAACCCTTTCGCCCCCAGCAATTAGCAATAAAGTTTTCATCGTTTAATAAAGGTTGGTACAAATAAATGGGACGATAAAAAATCGACATACAATACGCGGAAGCGAGCGCGGCACCGCCTCACCCCTAGAACGCGACAGACGTACAATTCTCGGATGTACGTGCAGAGACTGTATCCCCCGTGAATGCGCAACCGTACCGCCAGATTTTCCGTGTCCGTTTTATCGTGCCCGCTCGGCTTTACGAGATCGACGTTTTATTTCGTTTATCGTATATAAAACAAATATCCATCCTCCTCCCCTCTTCACCCTGCCCTCATCCCTTCGCCGCCTACGCCGCTCGTTTCACCGCGGTATCGATGGATTCGCTCTTCCCGCCGGGAGCAAAATCGATGCGTCGTAATCTTCTTGCTCCAGATTACGGGACGCGGTGACACGACTTTCGTTTTTTTTCTATCGCGAGCCAGGGCGTCGCGTTCCTCGCGCGACTCGTGGATCATTTGTCGCGATTTCGGTCCATCGAGGGAGCTTAAAATTATCGAACGTATTCAACGTGAAATTTTGTACGTATACTCGTTTACGCGCTCGAGAAAACTCGCGTCGACGTGAAATGGATTCGACGAGAGTTACGGTGCCCGCGATAAAATGGAGAAGGTGGAATTTTTCAAGCGTCGAGTTTAAGAAGTTCCAAGACTTCGGGACAACCGACATGGTTGTTATTTAAAACCTCGAGTAGAAACGTCAGCTATAGATCTATGTACGCTGTTTAAGCGTAAACATACCTAGAGCCGTGAGAATCGAGACGTACAGGTGGCTTGTCGTTGGAATAAGTTTGTTTAATTTATAACGTAAGAACTCGCGGTGGGTATTTTCCAAAAGGGCGATAGGAACGAGATCGCGGGGATGTCGGATAGAAAATAGCGGCGAGTCCCGAAGGCTAAGGAATATTTTTGAAAATCGTTATCGTCCGAGTCTCCGTCGGTCGGTTGAAAAGTTGGTCCGAAAAGCGACGTACTCTATATCCTATTGGAAAATCCGTCATTCGTTGCTCGCCAGAGGACGACGTCGATCAGGAAAATTATACGGGGGGCAATGAAATTGTAGGTAAGCGAGAGGAGAAGCTGTCGAACGGTTTAACGAGACAGGGAGAAAGAGAAGGAAGAAAGTAAAGAAAAGGGATAGAGGAGTCACGGCAGCTAGATGAGCGAGTGGAAGAGGAGATATTGCACCCGAGGCAACGCGAGCGAGCGCGCGTGCGTCCGTGCGTGCATCCGCGGCCACGGCCGAGAAACGGAGGGACGAAGCGAGGAAGCGTGAATGGAAGAGCCGCGGGGCACGCCGGGAGTGAAAGCCGGAAAAATATGTCATCGTTTCATCGACAGTCATCACAAAGAACCGAACGAACGAACCAACGGACGGACGGACGGACGGAACGATCCGTGGCGACGAAGCGCGTATCGCGTCCGTCCACGTGTGTGCGTCGAGCTGCCGTGTACGCATCCCCTTCGATTCCTTGCACCACCCACCCTCTCCTATACTCTTTTTTCCCTTCTCCTCCGCGTTTCTCCACCGCCACCTCCACCTCCACCTCCACCTCCACCTCCGTCTCCGGTCTCCGCCACCCTCCACCTCTGCATCTCCGTCGATGCAGTCATTGTGCGCTGCTCATCCCGGTGTATTGTCATTCGAAACAATGATTTCATAAAAATACACGCGAGCACGCCTGGCTGGGCTGACTGCATGCCTGCGTGCGCGGCTCCTGTCTGCCACCGGCAGGAGAAGGAACCCACGGGACGCGCGAGCCGCGGGAGAGGGAAGCTAAGAATACCATTCGAGGGGCAGTCGATTTACGAGGAAAATATTCCCTCGAATCTGCAGAGACCGCGGGAGAAAGAGGCGAGACCGAAAAGGGACGGTAAGGGAGAGGGCTTCCGCGACTACAGTCTCCCCTTGAATCGAGGAGGAGGACGTCGACGGACCGTCCAAGCTCGACCGCACCTCAATCGTATCAATTTATGCGCCGGATGGTTTCTTAACGTTGCGGTTTCGTCGCGAACGATGCGAAATAGACAACCGATTGCGCTCTATTCGGCGGTATACCCTGGAATCGACGTCGTCGTTTTCAGAGTATCTCCTTTTTTCGTTTCCTCCGTAACCTGCCCTTTTTAACCCGGGAAACGCTCCGCGCCGCGCCGCGCCGCGCCGCCAATGGCTCGATATCGCAAATATCGGGATATCGAGTATCCGACACGGAGGAATTCTTCGGTTTAACGCGGTGCCGCGAAAAGTTGGGCTCGACACAGGGCAGGGGCCGGAAGGTTAAGGGGGTGAGTAAAAGGGACGAGGCTAGGGGCGTTTTTCGGGCTTCGTGACGCCGTGTGCAACAGGTTATAGTTTTTGGCACACACCGCCGCGCCGCTTCGCTCTTTCCCGTTCTCGCTCACCCGTCCTCACCCTTTCGCTCGCTCTCTTTTTCCGCGTTATTCCGTTCACGGAATTTCCCTTAGTCGACTCGCGATTACCGCCGGATTCGGTGCGCCGTTTCTCGCGGCGGATCGCGCCAAAGCGACACCCTCTTCTCGACAGCTCGACACGCGTTCTTTGGCCCGAGTTGCGAAACAACTTTCAACGTAAATTACTCATGTTGGCTTCTCGAACGGGTACGTCAGACGATGGAGAGTTAATAAACAAATGATAACGATCCGATAAGGGAATCCTTCCTCACAGAAACGACAAGAATTTAAAGTTTGAAACTCGAACAGTCCGGTGGGAGATTCGAAATTCAATAGCTGAGATGGTTCGACGGTTCGGAAGGGACGTCTGGCAGGCAGGTGCCGTTCGATCGAGATCTCGCGGGACTCTGGTGGAATCGGTGGTCCGCGGAGAGCTTCTCCGCTGAAGGTATAGGATCGGGAGGCAAAACGGCGCTTTCCGCGGGGCCTTGGCACCGTGTCCGCCCCGACAACGCTGAAACGGGAGTGGGTGTGGGGGCGAGGACGAGAGGATCGACGAACCTCGGATGGAACTGGAATTTTCGTTTGTCCCCTTTTCCGCCCTTGCTTTCGTTCCTTTCTTTTTTTTCGTCGAGCGAGCCCTCGCGGCACTGCGCCGCGTCGAAA